>NC_137674.1:16499617-16557117 GCF_963989245.1 Nansenia antarctica
TTTCTCTGTTCTAGAACACCGAAACCAGTCTGTATGTTATCTGTTCTAGAACACCGAAACCAGTCTGTATGTTATCTGTTCTAGAACACCGAAACCAGTCTGTATGTTATCTGTTCTAGAACACCGTAACCAGTCTCTATGTTATCTGTTCTAGAACGCCGTAACCAGTCTGTATGTGGCAGTACGCGACAACACAAAGCAACTCTCTACTGCTTCTTTACTCTCCATTGAGATCATCATAACCTGATCAGTGTAATTCTGAGACAATTAGAGTGTAAAACCATGTAAGGGAATGGCAGCCGTAGCTTCCGTGCAGTCAATTACTCCCGATGAGCAGGCTTTGTCATAAATCACCTGTCTTACCAGTTGATGTGGATATTCCTGTGTTTCGTATTAGCCAAATCCACCTCTTTATCTTCATCAATCATAGAGCATGCCTAGGAGGAGAGAGGAGAAAAACACAGAAAACATTAGATTACAGAACCCCAATCTGCTACACCAACAACTGGGTTTCCTTACTAGGATCATCAATCACAGGGTATAATGATCTGTTTTCTTCGGAAGTCAGATTGGAAATAATCCTTTCACATGACCCCCTCTAAGACAAACAAGAACATCTTAAACGAACACATTTCTTAAACTCGAGTTACTCGACAGAAGCATGATTGCAAGCTAATTGAAGAAGCTGTGTTATGTTCAAGTCCTATTAGCACAGGTAGTTAGAGACGGTATTTACTGTAAATGTATGATGTAACAATGGGTAATACTGTATCTGGTTATTGCCAAGGTTACTGGTAAGCCTTTTTCTGGGTGATAGCTATGCAGTTACCATGGCAGTTTTAAATTGCTAACACAGGAAATTAGGGGAATGTAATCGTCTTAAGACTGGGTTTGACTCTACCACTCGTACTTTAACATTCTCATTCTCTGACTCTCTCTGAACTCTCATGGCTCTAATCAGTGATGAATATTTCAAATCAGCTTCTGGTCGTCTCCCACCGTTAACTGCTGCTTTCCTAATGGGGTAGCCATGAAATGATTACTAATGCACTACTTTGCGGGGGTCTCTAATATATTTAACTTGTTTCTTTCTCTGTTTGAGACCCTCAACAGTCCATTGATATTCTGAGATAGTCCTGCAGAAAGACGTATGGCTGGCCGTGGCAAGGACGTACACTAGAAGGCAAAGAAGACCCCAGCTATCTTCACAGGCTACAGACTGCTCCACATGTAATCACTATTAACAACCACGCTCGCAAGCTAAATACACCTCAATGACTTATTCATTTCCCCCCTATTTGAGTCAAATTAAATTAATCATATGGGGTTTAATTAACAAAAATGTGATCTCATATTGTAATTTCACACTTGCATACTGGGGAATACAGTACAGTGCTTTAGCACAAAGAAACATGCTCGTACAATCGTTCATTTGAAGCACTTGTATGTAGTCATACTGGTGGGCGTTGCCACAAATAGCATTGGCTGAATGACTGCTGATAACAAGCTTTCACACAATGGGTTACCTTTATTCCTAAAGGACTGGGCCATCATTCTTGGTTCTAATTATTGAACCACACTAGATGCTGTACAAGTTAGATGACACGTCGCTTTTCTAGGACTTCTAGAACCAAGCAAAGGCTTTATCTCACCAGTGAACCTTACTATCTGCAACAAAGTCTTTGACAAATACACAGCTTTCAATGAATCCTGACATAGTAACTCCATGCCTTCTAAAGTATCCGATTGCGGTGGTTGTTGTGTCTGCTGTTAAAAACCATGGGTTCCTCTAAACAGTTGTCCAAGGACGTCAGAATCATGATAGTTCACTTCCACCATCAAGGAGAAGGCTACAATAAACCCTTGCAACGTTTCAAACTACCCATTTCCACTGTGAGAAACATCATCAGAAAATGGAAAATAAATGGAACAATTGAAGCCAAGGCAAGATCTGGAAGACCAAGAAAAATGTCTGGTGAGAAATGCTCAGAAGAACCCACACATCACTGCAAAGGAGCTGCAAAAAAGAGTAGCAGACACGGGTCTAGTTGTTCACAGTACAACAATACAGCGTACCTTAAACAAAAAGGTACTATCTATGAAATCTGTTAAGCGTCCTTGAGTCTGAGAAAGGCTCTATATAAATCTAAGATATTATTATTATTATTAACAAAGACCAAAGAAGCCAACATTGGACCATTTAGAGGTTAGATTTGCTTCTTTTTACATAGATATTAATTGTAGCCTAAAAGGCATTTTGACTAGGGGTGCCCAACTGTATCTTTCATGCCCATTCTCTCTCTATGGTTTTAAGCGGGGCAGTCCCTATATGTTGTATTGGATAGAGACAGTGGAGAGTGCTGGAC
Organism: Nansenia antarctica; assembly: GCF_963989245.1. NCBI lineage: Eukaryota > Metazoa > Chordata > Actinopteri > Argentiniformes > Microstomatidae > Nansenia > Nansenia antarctica. Next base: position 16,501,984 of record NC_137674.1, read on the forward strand.
CACTGGACCCAGGCCACCTATCTCCATTGTAGTATGGTAGTTGTAACTGCAAGTGTTTGCTAGCCAAACACACACCAGAACAGCACACCACCCCATCCGGTATTCTCTCACCAGTGTGTGTTTTAACTCAGTGTGTTCATTACCAGGCCAGTGATATTCCCTCCAGCCTCCACAGACAAAGACTCCATCATGGCTCTTAAATGAGCCCACAGCGAGTGGTACAGAAAGCTGAGTGTAATTCACAGTTCCCCCCCAGTAATGAAACATGAAGCAGAGAGAGAGAAAATACAGCTGCACCGAGAGCACCACTGTCTTACAAAACATTAGCAACACTCGCATATGACACCGGAATAATTATCAGACAAAGACAAAAACGGAGGCATTGATTTGGGCTGGTTGTTTATTCACAGCCCTCTCTCTGGAGATGAGATACATTCTCCTGTTGAGGCTTTGTTTTCCCTTTCACACGACATGATTGGAGGATAAGGGACACACACACAGAGGCAAAACACACACACTGACTCACACACACAGACATATATGCAAAATAGGTGCACGCACACACACACACCCACACACCCACACACCCACACATACGCTCCGGTTGTCTTACAGCTGGATTAATCTCCATCGGGCGTCATCACAGATGCCATTAAACATGGCAGAAGGCGAAGAAACACGGCAGAGAGAGAGAGAGGCTTGTTTCTGAATAATTCATTCGGGGGGGCTCATCTCCTCTCACACCGGGGGGATTTCTACTTTCAATTTGCACTATTTTCTTCCCCCCATATGCGAGGGGAACAGATTTGTTATGATGTTATGATTGGCACACGGAAGGTGAGCACTGTCCTCAGTGGGGCTGGCGTGCAGGTCCATTAGCGAGCTAGGTGCTTAGTGCTTTGCTTGTGTGGTGTGTGTGTGTGTGCGTGTGCGTGTCTGTGTGTTGTGTGCCGTGTGTGTGTGTGTGCAGCCCTTTGTTTGCACTACATCAGTGTGTGCCGGGTGACACAGGAGAATAGGCCTGTGGAGAGCAGAGGCAGCAATGTCTGAGCTTATTAGGCTTCTTTCCAAGGACACAGGAGGGCTCCAGACTTTACACTGGCTGTGAAAAACACTATCACTAATCATAGCAGGGAGATGTTAAGACTACTGAGAGAGAGAGGGAGAGAGAGAGAGAGAGAGAGAGAGAGAGAGAGAGAGAGAGAGAGAAAGGGAGGGCGGCAGAGAAGACAGAGAAAATAGAGAAGAGAGAGAGCGGTAGTTGATAGGAGATACAGAGAGAAAGGGCGGGGGGGGGGGGGTGAGATAGGAAGAGGGAGAGACAGAAGGAGAGAGAGAGAGTGAGCTGTCAGAGCTCCCAGCCACATCTCTCACAGACACAGAGGGACTCTGAGGGAAACTGAGGGAGAGTGATCGGGGGAAGGCTCAGGTCATCGCTGACAGCGAGAACACAGGAGCTGCTGTTTTCAGTTAAAGACACAGCATCGCTAAAAAGGGAATGTCACCGAGCCAAAGTGCATTGGCGGAGTCTTCAGTATGAATTTGGAGTACGGCACTTTGAGCAGCAAAGCAGAGAGGCTTTTTGCACTGCATCAGTGTTGACATGGTATTCCGTTGGGAGCGGATCAACCTGTCTAAGTATACTTTACAGTGAGAAGGAGAAATGCACACAACACAGAGAGAGAGAGAGAGAGGTAGAGAGAGGTAGAGAGAGAGAGAGAGAGAGACCAGAGAGAGAGACACACACAGATACTAGGGATGCTCCGATCTGGATTTTTGGGGCCGATACCGATCACCGATTTTTTTCCTCAAGATCAACCGATACCGATACCGATTTTTAAAAAAATACATAACTGTAGGCCTACTGACTGGATAGCCTACATATTTTTTGCTTTTTATCACCCAGTTAGGGCCTGAAGCCCAAGTCAGTCGATATGGCTGTATAAAAGACATCATAAACGTGGCCTTCATGGTTTACATACTGTTACGTCCTCCTATGTTTTCTGTTCAGTTATCTGTCTTCCCCAGGGGGAAAAAAAAAGAAGAAAAAAAAAATCGGTTTTTGCGATCGGCCATTTTTGCCGATCACCGATCGAGTCATTTGGAGTGAAATCGGCCGATTTAAATCGGTGGCCGATAAATCGGAGCATCCCTAACAGATACAGAGAGAGAGAGACACACAGATACAGAGAGAGAGAGAGAGGGAGAGAGAGACCCAGAGAACATATTAAAATTGCATAAAGACTTGAACCCCTGGTGTGTTCAGGGATGTTTCAGAACAATTGAAAGTGCTTGTCATCCTCTGTAATGAAATCACATCCTCTCAGTCTCTATAGTGTGAGAAGAATGCCTGAGAGAAAAATCATCCTCACTGAACAGAACATCCAGGACAGTGGAACAGCACAGCACCATTCCATTTGGTCAATGTTTCACTGTCAATCAAAGTGTATCCATGGTAACCATTTGTAAGGGAATGCAGTGAAGGCTGTGGTTCGCTAGGCCTCTCCAGTACAGTGGAGGCTGGTGGAGGTAGGAACCAGAGGATGGGTTCAGGCCAGGGTAATGCACGCACACATGTTTGATATCATTCCTCATTCCATTACGTGCAGTCAGGGTTGCCAGATGGGGCGGGTTAGTGTTACCACCGAATGGGCTACTGGATTTAGCGGTTATAGACTGGTTAGGCTGTAAATTGTCAATCCCATCTGGCAACCCTGCGTGCAGTAATGAGTCTGTCCTCCGTTCTACTTCTACCTCCACCAGCCTACCGACCCAGTAAGCCAAGTCTTACCTTGTGAACTGATAACTCTCTGAGCTAGCAGGCTAACACAAGAATGTCTGCAGCTAGCCGATGAGCTCGTTTTCCCCCCCCCCCCGTTTTTATAGTTTATGCCTTGCTTGCTCAACAATAATTTTTCTGGTTATTATTATAACTTGCTAGGTCTCGAGTATAGGCTACAGCTAGCATTTGTGAGGTCGGCTAACTAAGTGACTTGTCTCTGGAGTAGCTGAGCACATGGCTAGCTTTGACAAGCTTATTTTTTCCGCACATCTGTGAGAAATATTATACCCTGTTCACAAGGAGGTTGGCTAGCTCATGTTTGTAGCCCTAGGACTACTGAGAACTTTTTTAGTTTGAAAAACCCTAACCTATGTCCCTAGTGTTACCTTGGCTAACCAGTAGGATGGTTGGCTAGCTAGCATGTTCTTGTCATTGCGACTTAAGCAAGCAACTAATGTTGTTGCTAGCATGAAACAGAAAAGCTACTAGTTGGTCTCAAACAAAAGGCATTTTAGCTGTCATCAACCATTTAATGTAGCTTCATTGCTGTACCGCTGTGGTGTGCGGGTAGGCCTACATTTTCTCTTTCGGTTGTTGGCCCTGCTATATTTTCATTCTATAGACTAACCCAGCAGGCAGTGTTTTCTCTACCACTTCTGCAAGGGGAACCCCCTTCCTGGGTGTTAACTGTAAACCTTGGTGTCTTTTTTTTGTAAGATTTTATTTTCCATTTTCTTTTTACACAAAACATTATACACACATTACTTGACAAACATCACAATACATCACAACTTGACAAACATCACAACACATCTCAAATTGACATACATCACAACGCATCACAGCTTGGCATACCTCACAACACATCACAACTTGACATACATCACTACACATCACAACTTGACAAACATCACACACATCACAGCTTGACATACATCACAACACATCACGACTTGACATACATCACAACACATCACAACTTGACATACATCACAACACATCACAACTTGACATACATCACCACACCTCACAGCTTGATATACATCATAACACATCACAACTTGACAAACATCACAACACATCACACCTTGACAAACATCACAACACATCCTAACATCCCAAAGCCCCACTTTTTTTTTTTAATCGTCTAAAGTCTATCCCAGTTTACCCCCTATACTTTATCTAACTAATAATTCTAATGCATAATCAAATTAATCTCTTAGTACTATGTTTCTTGCACTATCTTTACGTCTTAGCTAAGGCCTTCACTATCTCTCCCCATATCTTTTCAAACTGATCTTTCTTATTATTGTCTATGGCTAAATTCTTCTCTATATTGGTATAATAAAGAATTTCGTTTTTCCATTGTTGTAGTGTTGGAGGTTTACTTGATTTCCAACTTCCAAGTATTAGTTTTTTAAATATAATTGATGGGTACATAATTATCCACCCCCTAGGGTATCTTACTGTGGCTACATCCTGGAAAAGACAGATTGAAGGATCAAATTTGAATCTTTCCTTATGTACCCCTGAGAGCCAATGTTCTATGTCAACCCAGGTTTTCTGTACTCTGGGACACTCCCAGAATGCGTGTATTAGTGAGTCTTTTTTTCCACACTTTAAACAGTTATCTGATACATTACTATAATACTTATGGATTTTATCTCGCGTGTGGTAGACTCTATACATTATTTTATATTGGATTAAACGTAGATTTTCATTAACTGTCATGTCATTTGTAGTATTCCAACACTCTTTCCATTTTAAACCTATATCTGTTCTTCCTAGGTCTCGATTCCACATCTCAATCCTACTTTCTAACAATTTTTCAGCTACATAGGTCTTCTGTAGAGTTCTATAAATTTTACCTATCAAATTCTTATCAGTTTCTCCATCAAATATGATATCCTCAATTGTACTCTGCTGCCCAAATGATTTTAAATTAAAATTTAGATTTATGTAGCTTCTTAGCTGCATGTATCTGAAATATTCAGCGTTGGCCAACTTATATTTACTTTGGAAGTCGTGCCATGGAATAATGGTATCCCCTCCTACTAAGTCGTTTATAGTTTCTATTCCCCTTGTTCTCCATGTAGACCAATTTATTGTAGCATTCTGAAGAGCTATCCAAGGATTATTCCACAAAATAGTACTTTTTGGGATTGATATTGATTCTCCCAGTATCCTCTTAATTTTTTTCCATGACGTTTCTATATTATTTACAATAAAGTTTCCTTTTTTCTTAGTCTTATGTTCTGAAAATAAAAGAGTTAAGAGGTTTTGGGGATGTACACCTGAATCTTCAATGTGGATCCATTGTTCTTCTGCTGTGTGTTGGACTATATGCCTCAGATAGAACCCCTGGGCGGCCAGTTGGTATAGCTCCAAGTCTGGAAGGTTAAAGCCCCCCTCTGACATAGGAAGGTGTAAAATATTCCTTCTAATTCTGTGTGTTTTCCCTGCCCATATAAAATCTGTTATGGCTGAGTATACCATATTAAAGTACTTTTTTGGTGGAGTAATTGGTATAATTGAAAACAAAAAAAGAAACTTAGGAAGCCATGCCATCCTAAACAAGTTTATTCTGCCTGTCAGATTTATAGGAAGATTTTTCCATTTACTTAAAGTCTCTTTCATGTTATTGAGTAGTGGAATAAAGTTCTCTCTATAGATCTGAGTGTTTTTTGTCACTAATTAAGCAACCTAAATATTTAATATTTTTTGTCCACTTAAATGGTAATTGTAATTCTGGGTTTATTCTTTTTTGTTTACCAATTGCCATTATTTCAGTTTTATCCATGTTTATTTTATATCCTGAGATATCCGAGAATTCAGAGAATATTTTTTAACAAAGGGACTATAGATTTATCTATGTTCGTTAAATATAACAGAATATCATCCGCAAATAAATTTATTTTAAAGTTATTTTTGCCCACGCTTATGCCTGATACATAGGGATCTTGTCTAATTTTTTCTGCCAGTGGTTCTATTGCCAGAGCGAAAAGAAGTGGAGATAAACCTTGGTGTCTGTGGTCATCGCAAATGCTCTGAGGAAAACACTGCACCAGCATGCCAATGTGGAGGAATGCACAGGCGGATGCAGTGAGTCTCTCTCTTTCTCTCTCGCTCTGCCCTCCTTCCCATCTGCCTCTCTTTCTTTCTCCCTCCCTCCCCCTGGGCAGGTCTATATGAATCCAGTAATTATCTAGGCTATTTTCTTCAGAGGGCAACACATCCCCCCGTTCATGTGTATGAGTGTCAGCTAGTGGCCCTAGCTTTCAAGCAACAAGGCATTATAAGGACACAGTTCACAGAGAGAGACTGAACTTCTTCCAACTCCACAAGGATAAAACTCAGTGCTCTCTACTCAAACACTGCTGACTCAATGGTTCCCAAACGTAATTTGTGCTTTGACCCACAGAAATTTGTTTTTTGGAAGAGTCTGGTGACCCACTGAGTTAACAATCACCAATGTTTCTAGCAAGGATCATGTTAAGTCTCTAGCCACAATCCAATAGACACCCGTCAGGAATCAGCCCACACAACAACAACCCAGCATTGAGGTTTACTAAACAGAGTACATCTGTTTGAGAATAAGTGAGAGAGGGTGGATATAGAGAAAAAGAGAGAGAAGAGAGAGAAGGGGGGGCAGTTGAGTTGATCAAAAGAGAGATGATTATATTATGTCACATTATTTGAAAAAATAATATATAATGTTTTTTAAACTATTCAATCTGCTGTCCAATAGCCAGCCAGGCAACCATTAGTACTGTGACCTGTTACACAGCACACATTTCCTGGAGCAGGAAGCTGAGCTGTGAAAGGGCAGTTAGTTAACAACCACTGTAAATAGAAGGAACATCTCCTGTAAAGCCAAACAGACAAAAACCAAAATCAACACTTTCTTGGACTGCTTTAATAAACTGGAGAATAGTCAACTTGTAACTTGACACAGTGAACTTGTAACTTGACAAGAGCTTATATTTAAAAAATATAAATATATATTAACTTCAAATGTAAAAGGACGTCTTAGCCTTGACTACGGAACGCAGCATAAACCGAAAAACCAACATTCACTAGTGCGTATTTAACCGTGGATGGCGAACCGTACGGTTCAAAACCATTGCACCCCTAGTGTATGTGTGTATGTGTGTGTGTGTGTGTGTGTGTGTGTGTGTGTTTGTTTGTTTGTGCTCTTCACAAAAGCAACTTCCTCCCCATTTCATCACTCAGGGCTTTGCCTTTGTTAGCATGAGGAAATGCCTGGGGGGGATGAAAATACTGGCAGGTCCCTGCAGCTTTTCTAGAGAGAGACAAGACCTGCAGCTTTTCTAGAGAGAGACCAGACCTGCAGCTTTTCTAGAGAGAGACAAGACCTGCAGCTTTACTAGAGAGAGACAAGACCTGCAGCTTTTCTAGAGAGAGACCAGACCTGCAGCTTTACTAGAGAGAGACAAGACCTGCAGCTTTTCTAGAGAGACAAGACCTGCAGCTTTACTAGAGAGAGACAAGACCTGCAGCTTTTCTAGAGAGACCAGACCTGCAGCTTTACTAGAGAGAGACAAGACCTGCAGCTTTTCTAGAGAGACAAGACCTGCAGCTTTACTAGAGAGAGACAAGACCTGCAGCTTTTCTAGAGAGACAAGACCTGCAGCTTTACTAGAGAGAGACAAGACCTGCAGCTTTTCTAGAGAGACAAGACCTGCAGCTTTACTAGAGAGAGACAAGACCTGCAGCTTTTCTAGAGAGACAAGACCTGCAGCTTTACTAGAGAGAGACAAGACCTGCAGCTTTACTAGAGAGAGACAAGACCTGCAGCTTTTCTAGAGAGAGACAAGACCTGCAGCTTTACTAGAGAGAGACAAGACCTGCAGCTTTTCTAGAGAGACAAGACCTGCAGCTTTTCTAGAGAGACAAGACCTGCAGCTTTACTAGAGAGAGACAAGACCTGCAGCTTTACTAGAGAGAGACAAGACCTGCAGCTTTTCTAGAGAGACAAGACCTGCAGCTTTACTAGAGAGAGACCAGACCTGCAGCTTTTCTAGAGACAAGACCTGCAGCTTTTCTAGAGAGACAAGACCTGCAGCTTTACTAGAGAGACAAGACCTGCAGCTTTTCTAGAGAGAGACAAGACCTGCAGCTTTACTAGAGAGAGACAAGACCTGCAGCTTTTCTAGAGAGACAAGACCTGCAGCTTTTCTAGAGAGACAAGACCTGCAGCTTTACTAGAGAGAGACAAGACCTGCAGCTTTTCTAGAGAGACAAGACATGCAGCTTTTCTAGAGAGACAAGACCTGCAGCTTTACTAGAGAGAGACAAGACCTGCAGCTTTTCTAGAGAGACAAGACCTGCAGCTTTTCTAGAGAGACAAGACCTGCAGCTTTTCTAGAGAGACAAGACCTGCAGCTTTTCTAGAGAGACAAGACCTGCAGCTTTTCTAGAGAGAGACAAGACCTCCAGCTTTTCTAGAGAGACCAGACCTGCAGCTTTTCTAGAGAGAGACAAGACCTGCAGCTTTTCTAGAGAGACAAGACCTGCAGCTTTTCTTGAGAGAGACCAGACCTGCAGCTTTTCTAGAGAGACCAGACCTGCAGCTTTTCTAGAAAGAGACCAGACCTGCAGCTTTACTAGAGAGAGACAAGACCTGCAGATGCACTGTATAATGAATATATATATATATATATACTCACACTCGCACGCACACACACGCACTCACACTCACACACACACACTGAAGTCCAGGCAGAGGATCATGTTATGCCCAGTGATGACCATGTTAACCTCATATAAACATAGATATAAACATAGATACTGGTGTACCATTGCACTGCGAGAGCAGTAGAACTAGAGAAAGGTCGTCTCTCAGGTGGTCAGGTATCAAGGATACAACGCTTCAGAGAATATCAGCAATATTACAACTGATATAACATCCTCACAGTGGGCGTCCACAGCCACTCACTGGCAACAATAACTCTAGAATAATGTCAGTGACACACAACAATAACGTCTGAGGATGGAGGTTGAAGTAATATTTATACCTACAAAACATAACAACAGAGGAACCTTCTAGATGGTTGATGGAGAACAGCAGGATTGTGGCAGCTCTCTGAGTCTCTCTCTCTCTCTCTCTGACTCTCTCTCTCTCTCTCTGTATCCCTCTCTCTCTTTCTCTCTCTCTCTCTCCCACTCCTACTCTCTCCCACTCCTTCTACTCTCCTTCTACTCTCTCCTTCTACTCTCTCCCACTCCTTCTACTCTCTCCTTCTACTCTCTCCTTTTACTGTCTCCCACTACTCTCTCCTTCTACTCTCTCCTTCTACTCTCCTTCTACTCTCTCCCACTCCTTCTACTCTCTCCTTTTACTCTCTCCTTTTACTCTCCTTTTACTCTCTCCTTTTACTCTCTCCTTTTACTCTCTCCTTCTACTCTCTCCTTCTACTCTCTCCTTCTACTCTCTCCTTTTACTCTCTCCTTTTACTCTCTCCTTCTACTCTCTCCTTCTACTCTCTCCTTCTACTCTCTCCTTCTACTCTCTCCTTCTACTCTCTCCTTCTACTTCTACTCTCTCCTTCTACTTCTACTCTCCCCTTCTACTCTCTCCTTCTACTCTCTCCCACTCCTTCTACTCTCTCCCACTTCTCTTTTTACTCCACTTCTCTCTTCTTTTCTGCGCTCTTCTCTCTCTCTCTCGCTCTCTCTCTCTAATCAAATTATATATGATTTACTATGTTCAGTGTTGTAGTAATGTGCTAATGTGTTGTAGAAGTATGAACAGCAAGGGGTCTTACATGTATTTTAGTGTTACATTTGTGGTGTGCTACATTTGCTGACCTTTTATTACAGATTACACATTTAGCTGATTGCACGCTGGGAGGACTTCACCAAACAGATAATAAAGTTTATTAATATCAATTGGCTGTGAAAAACACTACCACTAATCACAGCAGGTGTTAGGACCGCTGAGAGAGAGAGAAAACAGAGAAGCGAGAGAGGAGTAATGGAAGATAATCAAACAGAGAGAAAGAGGAGGTGAGAGAAGAAGACAGGTAGAGGACGGGGTACGGGGGTACAAGATACAGATACAAGAGTTTATCAATATCAAATACTTCTGTGTGTGATCTGGGGGAAATATGTGTTTAGAAAATGCAGCTCAGTTTCCACTTTGTTTTGTGGATAGTGGGCACTAGCCTTTCTTCTCTATAGAGCCAGGTCTGCCTATTCGGTTGTTAAGTCTGACGTCAAACGTGACGTTTTGCAATTTCCGGGTCCAAACCAGAAATTCCCTGCACCAGAATACCAGTGTACTACAGCGGTAGAATGACAGTTTAATCATTTTTTAGACTCGGATCTATTCATACAACAAGGGACACAGCACTTTCCCGTTTTTCCCATATTTGTCAGCGTCTTTGAGTCTCGGAAAAGCGCTATATAAATATAATGAATTATTATTATTACTGAGGCATTTCGAAGAGAGCGCCTCAGCCAACTTTGGACCCGGAAACACGTCACGACTTAACAACCGAATGGTGGCCTCTCTCAATAGCAAAGTTATGCACACTCAGTCTGTCAGGGTTCCCACACCTTCTGAAACATCACATTCAAGCACCTTTCAAGGACTTTCAAGAGTCAATTCCCTCAAATTCAAGGACCCAACACGGCATAGTTTGAGACAGAACTAGATGAGAATTGATATGATAGGAACTATCCACTCACAGACAACAATTAAAAAGAGTGGTTTGAATGTGTGAACACTAGATGGTCTCTTGCCTTCTCTATCACAGCACAGCTAAACAATAATATTGTGAAATATGTGTAAAGTAATACAGAGACTTATTTACTAGTTGACGAGCTAAGTAAAACATTATTTTATACATATATTTTTTTAGAGAGAGAGAGAGGGGAATTCAAGCACTTTCAATCACCCATGTCTATTTTCAAAAACATTTAAGAGTAAGACCTTGAATTTCTTTTCTCAAATTCAAAAACTTTCAAGGATTTCAAGGACCCATGGGAACCCTGGTCTGTACATGGTCAAGTCATTTGACCAAGTCATGGTCAAGCCCCCTCTGTCCTCTGCTGTAGGGACCCCCTCTCTAGGTTAATCTCTTGGCAGGTTAGAGCTTTGTGATGGAAGGTTTGGGCTGAAGAGGAGACTTATCTAAAAACATCAAAACAAACAAATGGAAAATGGCTCCAGTACAGGCCTGGCAGAGCATCAGCAGAAAAGACATCCTGTGTCTGGTGGGGTCAGTGGGTCACAGACTACAGGCAGTTATTGCAAGCAATGGATTGTTGCCCAAAACATGGGTGCTTAGCTTGGGCATTTGATCAATCTGTCCCATCACTTTTGCTACCCTGATATAGGGGGGGTGTATTGTCAACTCCAGGTAAGTGTTTGTCCCCCTGTGAGCTGAGAGTATCAGGCTCTCTCTGTCTCTCTGTCCTGTTTATCTAGTGACAGAAGATGGGTGGCGATGACAGGGAGAGAGTCACTGGCAGGCTGTAGGACTAATACTAAACAGACAGAGATATCTCCTCTGACAGACAGACAGACATACAGTATTCCACACAGCTGTCACAATGTTATACATCTCTTGCTCTCTCTATCCCTCATCTCTCTTTCTCTACACTAAGGTTGGGCGGTTTTCCGGTTGAATCAAAAACTTTAGTTTTTTTGGCAATAGCGTCATAAAACTGTCATGAATTGCTATATAATAAACGCCTTAACAAAACCGCCCATGTAGACAGCATTTTACACACATTGTTTCATATCAATATTAGGGATGCCCCCCAATCGATCGGCTAGCAATTGGAATCGGACGATAATCAGTAAAAATATGTGATCGGGGGAAATCCGATAATGTTTTCTAGTCGCCGATCACAACCGATCAATGACGCCAACAACGTGAGCCAATTCTTTGTCGCCTGCTCATTAACCTAAACGAGCCACTCTAGCTTATCAAATAATAACTCAATAACAATAAATAACAAAAAAATTGGCATAAAAGCCTGTTGCGGTCTCTAGGGGACTCTGCAATGTAGCGGTCTGCACTGAATGTTTTGTTGTACTTCCTGGTTACATATCAACACACGTTGAATAATTTCCTGCCCTGTGGGATGTAGTGACGCGCTTCCAGGTCACGCTGGCACGCGCTGAATCACTTCCTGGGTCTGCCAGCTGTGTGATACGTGGTTCCATGTGGCTGGAAAATCTTTGCACAACACTGTGGAAAACGCTTGTTCCAATCGTCTCTATGGCCATCAAACTGCACTTATTGAAAGAAAATAATGTGTTTGTAGACTGGGAAGAGCCTCTGCAGTGAAAGAAAGCACTCAGCAAATCTTTATAATAATCAACAATATTACAATGTATGCTCTATGCTGCACTTTAACCAACCATGTCTCTCTCTCTCTCTCTCTCTCTCTCTCTCTCTCTCTCTCTCTCTCTCTCTCAGAATGCGTGACTGTGACTGCCATCTCGCCACACCGTTTGTAAAGAATTATTCAAATGAGGACATTGTTTTCGTGTTTACTGACTTGAATGGGCAGATAACTCATAAACACTCTCTCTTTCCTTCCCCTTTTCTCTCTCACTCCATCTCCCTCTCTCTCCCCGTTCTCTCTCTCTCTCTCTCACTCTCACTCTCTGTGTGACTGTAGTGTTCCTGGGAGCGTCTCGTGCATTACGAACAGCCATTAATGATCGTGGGTCCTCGTGTGATGTGCGGCATATTACAGCCATTCATCAGAGCCCAGGGACAGTTGACAGGCCAGCGGCAGCAGTCAGGTTGTGTAATCCCATACTGCTGCCATGTCAGGCCCTGCAGTGTCTCATTAACGACCACCACAGGGGCTTTACTCTCTGGAACTGACAGAAGCCAGCCATAGATCTGCTGATGGGTATTAGGCTACATTTTACATGAAAGTTGCTCCTAAACCTTATTACTTAAACCTGTAGGTTGAGGTGCTCCTAAACCTTACTACGAAACCTGTTAAGTTCAGGTGCTAAATCCATATTGTGTAATAATAACCAAAACCCCAAGTATGACAAAATGCTCAACAAAGTCATTATTAAAAATGTACTGTTAATTAGACAGAAAGACAGAGTCATGACAGAAAGCTGCCTTTTCAGAAAGCAGAACGGATGCTGAGGAATGCGCCCCGTAGATATTTCTACCCTCGACGGTCTTCTTCTGATGGTTTAGCCTTCCGTCTCACACCATCGAACACGTGAGTGAGAGACAAAGCAAATAAACTCATTAACACCAGATGGAATGAAAACATACACACTGCTGTCCTTGGTCTACCATCACAGTGTCCAGAGCTGAAGAGCCTTAAGGTCAAACTCCTCGAGAGTCAACAAACACACGCACACGTGCGCACACACACACTAGAAGAGAAACAGTGGGACTGTTGTACATCCTGCCCTTCTCTCTGCGTCACATGAATACATTTTCCTTGAATAAACACTACAAGGAGAGAGAGAGAGAGAGAGCAGGGTGGATAGAGAGAGAAAGAGAGAGAAAATCATACAGAAAGAGAAATGAGTGCTGACATCCTTTCCTGTATCGCCATGTGGCACCAACACAGACGCAAAGGAAGACGCAAGATTCCACACTGGGGCGGCTGTGGCGCAGGAGGTAGAGCCGCCGTCTAATGATCGCAAGGTTGGCAGATCGGCCGTTCGAGCACCGGCTGGCCACATTTCGAAGTGTCCTTGGGCAAGGCACTGAATCCCAAATTGCTCCCAGTGAGCGGGCCAGCACCTTGCATGGTAGCTTGCCGCCATTGGTGTGTGAATGGGTGAATGAGAGGCCGTTGTGAAGCGCTTCGGATAAAGGCGCTATAAAAGTGCAGTCCATTTACCACACTGCTTGTGCTCCCTCACACGGCAAGACTCGTCTGTCCAAACTCAGTTTCCAAACCCACACACAAAACGTTTGCCACAAACAAAACGTTTTGTGTTTGTGAGACTGTCTGCCATGATATTAGTGTGGAAAAAGCTTTACATCTGCAAGTGATATTAACATCTCTGACCGCACTAACCAAGATTAACCACGGCTTTACATCCTGTATCTGCCCATCACACATCCAGAGATACACACTGAGGCATCAGTGACAATGTAGAAGGTGTCGGTTCAGGTTTGCAGAGCTGTGCTGTAAGTCAAGTCAAACTGCAGGAAGAGGCCCAATATACAGTCGCTGGAAAAATATCAAACCGATTACACGAACCGCAAACTGTATAGAACCACACACAAGTTATTGCCATTAGATTGGCTCTCTCTTCGCCCTCTCTTCGCCCTCTCTTCGCCCTCTCTCTCCCCTGCCCACCTGGAGGGATCCAGCCTGCTCTCTCAGCTTGGCCCGCCAGACGCCCCTCCGCCCCTCGCTGTAGAACCCCGTCACATCAGACCAGAGACTCTCCTTTCTCACGACACAAAGGTACTATACATATACCTGATATATCTCACCCATATGGCCTCCTTCTGTTCTAAAAAGGCTGGAGGGATGCTCTTTCTCTATGCCTACCAGTGTGAACTTTATCCCAGGAGTGTTGTGGCTACTGTCTGTGCCTTTGAAGGATCGGGGGGGAAAGTGGTCATAGGTCAACTTAAGCGCTTCGTGCTCCCGCAGCCATTGAAAGTAAATAAAGGCTTTGACTTTGATGTATTTGATTACTATTGATCTATTTGACATATTTTGCTTCGACAATGTAGTTCACTTAAAGAACACAGTCTCTTTGTATGTGAGGGTGATATAAGTCATACGCAGGTGTCCAGCATGAATCAGAGAAAAGGTTTACTGCTTCATGTTATCTCACGAGACCCAGAGAGTTTGTGGACCACAGGAGATAAGACAGGGAGAAGTAGTTCATTGTTTGGTCAAGGACTCACGTCTGCACATACCTTCATACCCTGCAAGAACTTGTTGTAAGCAGCTCACTGTTGATTTGAAACCCAAACCCTTTTACAGTGCTCTAATATGATCGGAATCAGAATTGCTTTCATTAAATCCAATGTACAGGTACACAAGAGTGTAGAGAGTCTTAGGCATTGCAGAAGGATACTAAATCAACAATAATAGAATAAAGTAAAATAAGTCAAGTAAGTAATAACTAGAGAGGTAGTGTGCTTGGTCCCCACCACCATCCCTATCTCAGACCTTAGACCGCTACCATGGTAACCGGGTCTCAAGCCACTGTGTTAGCTTGCCAACAAACAAAATGGCCAGAACCTAAAAAAACGATTCAATTTGGAAGCACTTTGGCCGGGTTCTGACCGAAACACGAGGCTGTGTGTCAGATCTGCATGAAGAAGAAGAAGGTGAAAGAGGAGCGAGCAGAATCAGAGATGACTGCCTATTGTCTCCAGCCTGTAAGTGACGGATCCCCTTCTCTGGTGGAAATCAAGTGGCCAAAATAAGTCCAGTGAGGCCACAGGGTCACATCCTGATGAGTTGATTGGTGTGTTGCAGTTCCCTTCCCTTCACCTCTTACACGACCTCAGGGAGAAGGGAACTGGGAACTGGACCGCAGCCAAGGAGAGTGGTTCTGCTAGAACAGAAACAGAGGATAGGCATGGGGAGAGTGTGTGTGTGTGTGTGTGTGTGTGTTAGGGGGTACTTATGGTGTCAGACAGTAAATAAATAAATAAAACACTACTGGTAGGTGTAAAGGTCTCTAGGCACAGAGGGAGGTCGACACAGAGGAACGGTGTAACAAGTGTGACGGGGTGTATCTTTTCATGAATCACTCTCAGCTGGATGGCTCACGTTCATTTATTCTGCAGAACAACAGTGCATCAATTTCTGGACACGGGACTTGCAGGGTCATCGAGCTACATTCGTCTCAGTGGTTAAGAATGCACTGCCCATATAGTAGTCACTCACACTACACAAATTATAACAATAATATAAAACAAAAATACAAAATGTGTAGACTACATAAATCTTCACTTGTGTGATCATATAGTGGTATCAATTTAACAACAACAACAAGAAATCATAACATCCAAATGCATGGAAAAACCACGCACTTGGAATACGCATGCGCACCACGTGCAACAATGGCTGCTACCTGACTGCTAGGTAAGCCGCGAGCGTGTTGCAAACTAGCGAGGTGGAAGACCCAACCTCATACAATACGGCCTACTAACAGAACAACAGACATATAATAACACAACAATAATAATATTACCTGCAGAACAACAGTGCATCAATTTCTGGACACGGGACTTGCAGGGTAATCGAGCTACATTCTAAAATTATGTTACACACGGACATTCACGTTAGTGCCATCATTGTTAACAACAGAAAACTCACATTAACAAACTCGTGATATGTTCCAAACTAACATACTATGAATGGGAAACTCAAAACAGCTATCTTACTTATCAAACATTCAAATAAAACATAGGTACATTAATAATCTCTTAAATTATATGCGATCTCAGACCCTGCAGAAAACATGACCTTACCGTCTCAGTGGTTAAGAATGCACTGAGGGAGATCACGTTACGTCCCGTGCAATTGCACTGTCCAGCTATATTTACACAGCATCCGGGTCACGGACACAGCATCCGGGTCACGGACACAGCATCCGGGTCACGGACACAGCGTCCGGGTCACGGACACACCCCGGATATACCACGTCATTAAACCCCTAGAAGGCGCAGTTTATACCTATTTTAGCTATAATTGAACTTGCCCTTTCTACTCCGTTACACAAGCACGTATTTTATTGAGTTGCACAGGTGGTCAATGTCACAGGCGTGCTGGAGAGAGAGATGCCCTTTCTGAATCCATGTAGAACCCTTTCTGAATCCACGTAGAACCCTTTCTGAATCCACGTAGAACCCTTTCTGAATCCATGTAGAACCCTTTCTGAATCCATGTAGAACCCTTTCGGTTTCCATGTAGACCAGGGGTAGTAATCTATTGAGGCAGTTCAGAACACCTCTCAACCACAATCTCTGGAAGCGGCGAACTCTAATATCGCCTTCCATTAGCATTGCTGCTAATAATGCTAACAAATATATGTGACACAGTCTGATCATTTGGTCCGCATGTCGGCAACCAATCAAAATGTTTGGACCTTTCTTTTGAAACACGGAACTATGGAAATACAGAAATACGAATCACAACACAAACCCGCTAGTCAAGCCATGTGTGTGTGTGTTTGTGCGTGCATGTGCGTGTGCGTGTGTGTGCATGCATGCGTGTGTGCGTGCGTGCATGTGTGCATGCGTGTGTGCGTGCTTGCATGTGTGTGTGTGTGTGTGTGTGTGTGTTTACACACAGACACAAATGCCTGAGAGAGATGAAACTTTGTAACTGAACTCATTTAAACCTTGTTGCTATGGGCTATTGTTTTTCTTACACTGAATGCTAACATCTTCCTAGGTACTATTTGCCTTACATCTTCATTCCTACGAAGACATAAACCCATTTTCTGCTTGAGTCTTTACAGGGATTCTGATGCCCATATGACAAAGCCTAAGCTTGCCTGTTAAAAGCCCTTAAAACCCCAACATTTACTTTACGTTTACTGTGGTATCATGGTATCAAGAGGCTTCTCTTAACTCCTGAGCTCAAACGCACGCACACACACACACACACACACACACACACACACACACACACGCACAGAGCTCATCTCCTTAAAACCTGCAAGGCTGTCCCTGGGCGTCTTAACACAGCTCATCAACTGTTAAACCAGAGACCGAGTTATAAAAATGCTCCTAGACGCTGACAGAGGATCAGAAGGAGAGCAGACAGACTAATACATAGAGGTGAGATCGTATTGAACTTTTTCACCCCAGACATAGACTAGACATAAGATGCGTTTCCATAAAACATTCTGATTCGCATCGGTTTGAGATGATTCGCATGAGAAATGTTATGTAAATCAACGGCTTGATTTGCAGAAACTCGATGTGATTCACCTCTAATTCGCATCAAGTTTTATGGAAACAGGTCATTCGAATAAACTCTGAAGTTGCGAATTTCAACTCGCGTGACTCAGCTGTTTCTGCTGTCGGCGTCTCCCTGGGTATTCCCTTACGCGTGATGAAAACATGTCCGCTAAACATGTCTTTAAGCGGGGTACACACATAAGGATTTTCTGGCCGATTTTCCCCCGATTTTCCCCCGATTTTCCCCCTTCCGACCAAACACAGAAACGCCCGATTATCAGATGGATCTTAACATTTTCCTATAACAAAATCCTGTGGTGTGAGGTGGTTAAGAGTCAATCTCTCCCGACAACCTGCTCGGAAAATGGGCGTGGCCGGCAATCGTAAATGTCAAATGTGTTCAATACTTACGACCAGAAATCCGAGGGTTGCCAGATTTTTGGGTGGAATTAGCGGTTTTAGACTGTGGTTAGGGTGGAAAATGTCATTCCCATCTGGCAACCCTGCTCGCGAGTCCAACTATGACGTGGCCAATCAAGAAGCAAGCTGACTTCTTCTTTTCGTTATTCTGCACTTTATTTGCCCTGTCGCACATGGTTGTCTCGTACAGGTCAGTCAGGGTACTACGTTAGATAATAATAATAATAATAACTTTATTTGTATAGCACTTTTCCTGCAAACGTTGCGGCTCAAAGTGCTTTAATCTTAATTTAATTATTTTGTAATTTAAAGGCAATATTAAAAGGATGGGTTCACGCGAGATTTCTGGCTTGGGGAACGAGACTCTAGAGAGTCTGGAGTCTGTCGTAACGAAAATCTTTATGTCTGTGGGGTGCTGAAATGGGAAAATCGGCGCACACCACACACAATACGATCAAGTAGGGCTGGGTTCAAAAAATCGATTTCCCGATTCTGAATCGATCTTCATTGAATGAGCGATTATCGATTCATAAATCCCGAGATCGATCTTTCTTTTTTTCTTTCTTTTTTTTTTTTTCTGCTTGCAGCTTCAACCCGCAACGAGATCTCGTGGCCAGATCTCGCGCTACAAGAATTTATCATATCTCACGCAACGACCAGGCTTAAAGGCAGATGTCTGCAGGGACGCGGGAAGGGGGGTGCTGAGGGTGCTGCAGCACCCCCTAGCGGCAAGCAGAAGGAGCTCCTCCTGCCTGAATTTTAAAAATAAAATATTATTCAAACAATAATTTAAAACAATATAATAACTATTGTTGCTTTTGGGAATAAAAATAAATGTGTTTTTTGTAATAAATGTAAAAATGTGTTTGTTAGTTTTAATGTTAGTGATCACATGGTCATATCTTGCTAGGGACTTGACATCCGAGTCTTGACACCCCCACCCCCACCCCCGTTTGACGAGCCGTGTCGACCAGACATACGTTTTCCTGGGAGGAAAATTGGAACAGAGACATTCGAGTTTCATTTCATTTAAAAAAAAGCTGGTTTACCAGGTGGAAATGGTTGCATTATGTCACTGAAAGAGACCCTGTTCTTTGCTTCTCTTGCAGTAAAGCTATATAGAGAAGGGGTTAAGGCACCACGACAGAAAGACAAGTGCATTTACAGTAGGAGGCTTTTGTCAGTTTAGCCAACACGAGATGTCTGACATACATTCAGAATCGGTGAGATTGCTTGCTTCGCTTAACAACACTCCCATTAATGCTCTACTGTCGGACGTTGTTGAGAAAGAGCAACAGACGGCCAGAAACGTATTAGAACTGATATTCAGATCCATCCGATTCTTCGGCAGCGAAGGGCTTCCGTTAAGATGCAATACCAATCGACATGGAGTGCTGTCTGTAATAATGGTCAACATCATGTTTGTGGACATTGTGGGACACTGTGAGCTTAGTGGAAATTACTGTAAATTCCAACACATTGTTGGTAAAATATTTAACGTTACGTCTTTGTAGTGTGTGGGTGCATGCGTGCGTGCTTAACTATTATTGCCCGTGCATTGGGGCCCGTCGTTATGCCACTGTGTGCGTGTGAGCGAACGAGCAATCAGCGAGAGGGAGGGAGAGAAATCGTTATAATTTTTTCCCTGGCAATTTTTTTCCCTGTAGCGTATATAGACAGCACCTCAGCACCCCCAGTCAAAATACCTTCCCGCGTGCCTGGATGTCTGGGTGCATTTTGGATGTAAAAATGATGACGATAGAGATGAGCAGGACAAAAGCAAAGCCATAAGCAAGCTGTGCGCAGTGGAGGTTAAATTTAGTGGAAACACCACAAATCTACGGAACCACCATTGAGGCATCACCCTGACGTGAAACATGGAAAAGCGGATCCGAAAGAAGCCTCGCTGATAAAGACGTTTGGTTGCAAATTACAATCAAATTCTCCGCGTGCCCAACAAAGTCAGTGTACTAGAACCACGCTACGTGTTACCGACACGCAAACAGTTGAGTGAAGTGATAGTAGTCCCAGACATGTCCGCGCAGGTGAAACGTGACATCGCAACTTCACTCCAGCCAGCAGAGAGAGTTGCCATAACGTGTGACAGCTGGACATCCAGAGCAATGGACTCGTACCTGACAATCACTTGCCACTTTATCAGCGAGGCTTGTTTCAGATCCTCTTTTCCATGTTTCACGTCAGGGTGATGCCTCAATAAGTGGTTCCGTAGATGTGTGGTGTTTCCACTAACTTATTGTTACTGTATACTACAGTATTTTAATAATCATTGATTTTCCAATTATGTTTATTCCTGAATAAAATCATCCAATCTCCAAAAAGTGAGAAAGCAGTAATGAAGGGCTTTAGTTTCATGGACATTATGGTTTACAATGTGTTTTTTTGTTCCCCAAAATACCCTCATCTATTGTAATATTTTCGTTTGAGTTTTGCACATTTTTATTTTGTATATATTATGCAAATAAGCTATTTGAGACAGTCCTGAGGGATATGTGATGTTTACCGATAGGCTATGTTTGTAGCCCCTTTATTTGCACTGGCTGCAGTAAAGCACGTTAAAAAGCACTTTTTGTAGTGTCTGATTTAGCAAAATGTTGGTCAATGATGTTCATTTATGTTCCAATAAGAAGTACATTCATGTAACTGCTTTGGAGTAAATGCTTAATGTAAACATTGATATGTTTAACAATGCTACATGTTATAGGGTTCCTTGAACCATTTATAGCATTAGTTCTGAGAATCTCTTCATATTCAAGGAAAATTGATATTGTAACTAAATCGAATCGGAATCGAATCGAATCGAATCGAATCGGGAGCTGTGAATCGGAATCGAATCGTTTTGGGAAATCAGTGGCGATACCCAGCCCTACGATCAAGGCTGTTCAATCCAAGATGTTGTATCTTCATGTGTGGGGTCTGTCTCAGATAAGATTTCGGTTAAGATTTAGAAAATCCTTATGTGTGTACCCCGCTTTAGATGGCAAACAGTAAGAAATCCCACAATATACCAGGACTTAAGAAACGAGATGCCCAACAAAGGATTTGACAAACCCTGGCCTATTTTGCGCAACAAGTGGAAGAGTCTGAAGTAGCGGAGAGTCTACAAATAGTATGTTTACAGATATCGCACTGCTGGAGATGCACACCACGCTTTGTTAAAAGAAATAAAGCTTTATTGTACTTTTCAAAAGGTTTTGTATGTGTTTTGCATTACAGTTGGGAGAGTTCTTTACATCAAACTACATACATGTAAATACTGACGAAATTATGTTTTACGTAGCCTAGCTTATTCGCTCCAACCAAGTTAATGGAAACGCTCTGCATTTCATGATTCGCATTTTGAAATTTGCTTAATTTTTATGGAAACACCCAGCTTGATTCGCATTTCAGGATTCGCATAACATGGAAACACAACTATAGACTAGAGTTAAAAACATGCAATTTAAACCAGTCTTTAACCTGTGCTTTGAGTTGCAATCATGTACGAAAGGCGCTATATAAATAAAGTTTCACTTCACTTCACAGTCAAAGTCAGTGTGTGTTTGAGAAGCTGTGTGACGAGGGAGGCCTCCCCCAGCATCAATTCACACCACAAGAGAGAAGCCAGTCTCCTCTGGCTGAGATAAAACACTTTACTATGAGCAGTCAGATACTTACAGATACTTATCAGGAGGAAATTAGCAAAGGAACACACATTTCCCGAACAAACAGATCAAGTGTTCAACCTCAAGTAATCTCTCCCTCGCTCTAGGCAGCTTGCCCTCTCTCTTCTCTCTCTCTATCCTTCTCTTTCTCTTACTCTCTCTCTCATTCTCTCTCTCCTTCTCTCTACTCTCCTTATCGCTCTCTCCCCCCTCTCTCTATCCTTCTCTCTCTCTCCTTCTCTCTCTCTACTCTCCTTATCTCTCTCCCCCTCCCCCCTCTCTCTATCCTTCTCTCTCTCTTTCTTGCTCTCGATATCATCAACTGTTATTTCATCCCCCATAACTGTCAACAATGAGGAGTTGAGTTGAGTTGAGGCTGTGTTTCTTTTATTGTAATAAAGCCCATGCCGCTCCCTGTGCCAGCGGAGAGAGGCGGTTGTTGTTGTTTTTTAACTGGAGAGAGAGATGAGGTTGCTGCTTGGCCTCCCCCACTCCCGGGACTAACTCCAGCCCCTACCAGCTCCCAGACGTACACACTGACGCAAGTCTGTCGCGAATCTCCAGCGCACATCTCACCAAAACAACATGTGGGTTTTTTTGGCCGGAAGGTTGGTTCCCAGAACCTTGAGAGACGCGCAGAACAAAAACACAAAGACGCGTTGTGGTAGCACACACACACGCGCACGCACACACCCACAGACATATGTGCACACCCAAGCGCGCACGAACACACACACATACGCCACACCCACGCACACACAAACACACATGCACCCACACACACACGAACACACACACAGACACACACTACACTTACACACGCACACACTGATTTTTGTTTTCCAGTTCTAACTGTATTTTCGAGAGAATGAAGTCAACTTGATCATGATAACATCTTATCAGATTACAAAGCTTGCATTTGGTGGTCTAACTTTCATCAACGGATCGTTTCTTCTCTCTGTCATCAAACATCAAGTCCAGTTACCCAGAGACAACTAAGAAGTAGAAGCTTTTAATCGTGCTAGCAAGACTTAATTTGGTTGAAGCATGGATCTCCAATATGTGACACGGTCTGGTCAATTGGTCCGCAAGTCGGCGTCCGATTGAATGTTCTGACTTTTCTTTCGAAAAATTGAAACACATTTCAGCGTTGTTGAAAATCAATGACACACATCGCTAGTCGACTAACACAGCTTGTTTTGTGAGCCTGCTAACAATGTAAAGTAGTGTTAGAGTGAACTAGGTAGCAGTGGGGATTACTTACCGAATCCATTGCATTGCCTTGACTAGCGAGTTTGTGTTGTGATTTTCAACGACGTCAAAATGAATTTCCGTGTTTCGAAAATAAAAGCCGGAACATTTTGATTGGTTGCCGACATGCGGGTTAAATGACCAGACTGTGTCACATATCATCGCAATAGAGGACGTAGATACTGAGTCATTTCACATCCAAGCGTCTCCTAGTTGGTGACCTATTCCTGACATCTGACTCAACCCGTTCCCGTGTACACTCTGTTAGACGGTGCAGTCATCTGTTTCCATGACTAACCTCCATGACCTCCAAGTACAGTAACCTTCTGTTGTCTATTCTTTGTATTTGAGAGATTCGTCACCAAACATGAACGAACCAATCGTGTAATAAACGCAGGGGTGGGACTGATGAAAAAACACACGGCCAGATGTGAAAACGTGTCATTACAATCATGCTGCTACCATCATCGTGTTAGAATTAGCCATTTAGCAGACGCTTTTAATCCAAAGCGATTTACAATTACGAATTACAGGGACATTTCCCCTGGAGTAACTGAGGGCTAAGTGCCTTACTAGTTAAGGGCACACTAGTGGTGGTGTTGGTTCAGGTGGGATTTGAACTCACAACCTTCCGATCACCACTCAAACTCACTATCCACTAGACCACTGGACCCTCTAAAACAAAAATCAGATTAAAAGACCTGAACTACCCACTGTACATACTTTGTGTTTTGTCCCCCGCCCCCACCTGTGGTGTATGTCCCCACCTGTCCTACCCGCTGTACATACCTTATGTTTTGTTGTATTGTTCTTCCCATGATGGATGTATGTTTATCTTGTAGATAGTAATAGTTATTTGTCTGTATTATCTTGTAGATAGTACTAGTTTTTCTGTCTGTCTTACATGTAACGATGAATTGAGAATCAAGGACCCCAATTGAAATAAGCCAGTGGCTTTCTTGGGTTTTTATCCTGTTAGTTGACCTTGTATGTAATATGTACTTTCATGTACCTACTTCTGCAAATCTTCTAATAAAGTTTTCAATCAATCAATCAAAACCACCACTACCCCCATTAAACACTATCATGTTTAAACTGCGGTCGGGGCTCCGCTTCAGTTGGACACGTTTGACCCTATCATGACGTCTCTGATTCATTAGAAACCAGTTTAAACCTAGATTTACTAACACTAGATTAAGCAGGATTCATTTAATCCATGTTGATGCAACCCAGCCTAAAACAGGCAATGTTGTCAAAGGTCTAAGATGTCATAGGAGGAAAATTAAGACAAGGCGTGTGTTTTTGCATCCCTGGGAAGACAGTGAGTAACTAGCCGTAGCGGTCCAGACCGCTAACCTGATGTAGGACTCTAGCTAGCGAGACTTTGTGGTGACGTTCACAAACAGGAGCTCGATTTCCGACCGCGGCAACGAACACAATTCACAGCGTTAACACACTGTCATGCTGTAATCCTGAGTTTATCTGGACACGTTTTACAATCGTTTTCCGACAATGTCAGCACAGCGATTATAAGAACAAGCACTGGGTTTGCGGGTGCACAAAAAAACATGTTTTCGCACCTCCACTTCTACCACCTAAGCCTTGTTTTGAGACCGGAAAACCCCCCTTGTTCTACCTCCACCAACCTCCACTGATGTCGACACGCCGAAGACATTTAAGATAATCGCTGAGATGTCTCTGTGTTTTCCCAGAGTACACCTTCAAAGGGAAACGTGGACTGGCAACTTCGCTATCTTGAAAGGGAAAAGGGAGGGAGCTCGTGGAGGACTCTGAGTCATTCTGAGAGGAGAAACAGCTCAAGAATGCAATCATGTTTTTAGTTTTTTTTTTTTTTTTTGGGGGGGGGGGGGGGGGGGGGGGGTTGAGAGAGGCCCTGATAAAGAGGTTTGGTCTCTGCCAAACAGACCCAGATCTGAGGGAGTTTGGCTGACAGGCAGAGCACAGCTCGGAGGACTGTTACCTGCGTGACCTGAGCTGACCTGACACGTCAGTGAACCGACAAAGCTCACCTCTGAAGTACCAGGCTCCAGCTCATCCTTTAGAAACATGACACACAGTAATGGGAGGTTACACAGATCACACTAACTCTTTCTGTGACATGTTGGTCTTCCATTGAGGACCACACTGGAAATCAGTGTTGTAATATTATACTTGTATGTCTTATACTCTTGTATTGTTTGACTACACATTTTCACCCCAAAAGAAATGCCTGAAGAAGGTCTATGACCGAAAGCTCGCAATCAACTTTTTTTGCACAGTGTTTGAGTGTGCGGATGCTGTTATTTTGCACTCTATTAATACTCTTCAGTTCCAGCACCTCAGCAAAGTCTGATGACGGATGAGCGGTGGTATTTTCACTACCCCAATAGAAATGAAATCTGGAAAATAAACATGTCTGCAATTAAAGGTTAAATAAAGAGCCGAGAGCTATTATGTTAATGTTTGTATCAAATCGCATTATCAGGTGATGGAAGGCACAAAGAATGCATTATATAGAAACCGTTGCACAACACAAACACCCTATGGTGAGTCATATCATGGACAAATGTCAGCAGTGACGTGGAGAGTGAAAGCAGCTTAGTCTCCATGAGTCACTGGGATGCTCTCGGGTGGTCCTTGCAAGAAGAGAGACCAGTAGCCAACGTTAGCTAATATTATGATATATTGTGATGAATAAGACAATTGGGCTGGATTGGAATGGATTGGAATGGAATATAATAGAAAACTTGATTCCAAACAATCCTACTTGTTGTTGAGGGGAAGCTCTCTGACATCAGAGCAAATGTTTGGATGAATGTCGGATGACAATGCCAAGATCCCTGGACACATACCGGTGCACGCACGCACGCACGCACGCACGCACGCACGCACGCACGCACGCACGCACGCACGCACGCACGCACGCACGCACGCACACACACACACACACTTCAAACTAGATGACACACAGTCATTTTTATTGTTAAATGTTACATTTTATGTTCCAAAAAATGTTTGATTATAATAAAGAGGCATGGTTTACTTCATAGGTTGCTGTGTTATTACATTATCTGGGTCACAGTTATTTCTAAGACAATTCATTGTCCAGCAAAATGTGGAATTGTTCCAGACCTGAGGGTGGTAAAGGCTTGAAGGCCACTCCCTCTCTGCCCCTGTTAAAGACCAAACTGGATCAATTACCATGTTTGTGTGTGTGCCTTTGTGTGTGCGTATTTGTGTGTGTGTGACTGTGTGTGTGTGCGCGTGTGTGCGCACGCGCGTGCGTGTGAGTGTGCGTACGTTCTCATCACTCGCTAGTCTGATTGTGTACCTCTGTTTGTACGCATGCAGGTTGGAGATTAGGCGGAGTCCAATTCTACAACATCAGCTGAGTTATTCAAATGCTGAGCGTCTGACTGCGGAGGATAACATATGAAAGGCATCAGCAGAAACGGTACAGAGAGGCAGTAATTCCCCAGCCCGGCCCACTCGTGTACCTTGCAGCGCCGCTGTCTGGGCGAGGCGGGCCTTATCAGTAGCAACCATAGGACTCCTGTAATGACCCTGCTGATGGGAGCCGCTGTGGGGAGAGAGGCGGAGAGGGCGGGTTCACGTACACGTGCCTGCGCACACACGCGCGCTCGGGCTCAGGCACGCGAGCGCGCACACACACACACACACGATAGAGAGGAGGCAGCAAGCCGGTTCCACTTCCCACTTCTTGCTGAGGGCCTGGCATCAGGAGGCTGTTGTGGGTGTGTGTGGGTGTGTGTGTGTGTGTGTGTGCATGTGTGCCGTGTGTGTGCTTCTTTAACAACCACCAACCGCAATAAGACAAAAAAACTAAACATGAGGAAACCTTCACCATATCCACATAATGACGTCGTCGTCGTCCCCGCCCCCCACCCCTCCATGTAGCCTATTTCCATCTCTAACAACTTTTGTCTCCTCTACCGTGTACACTACACACGCTACTGTAACTGTATCAGCAACATTATCACCACTCAGAAGGTCAAACCCAGTGCCACATGATTCATCCTGGGCTGGGCATCATTACCACTGCTCACATTCATCTCCATCTGGAAATCGAATCACATGGCCTGGCTATCTCTAGCCCACCGCCACACTCCGCACAGACGCACCCAGCCCAGTAGGGGAAGCGACCAGGGCTTATGTAAATACGGGGCTTGTTGACACAAGACGGGTGGCACGCCGTATTCTGCCTGCGGTGATGAGAGAGAGAGTGACTCGCTGATCAGAGAAAAGGAGATTAAGGTGAGTGTGTAGACCTGACTGTCCAAGGCGTTGTCACTACTTTGTCATTTTCCTGTTTCTTAACAACATCTCTCTCTCAAACATCTACCCTACACTACACTATCCTACACTACACTATCCTACACTTCACTACACTACATTATGCTACGCTACCCTACCCTACCCTACGCTACCCTACCCTACACTACCCTACACTACCCTACCCTACCCTACCCTACTCTACTCTACTCTACCCTACCCTACCCTACCCTATGCTAAGCTACCCTACACTACACTACCCTAACCTACACTACACTACACTACACTACACTACACTAACAACATCTCTCTATCTCAAACATCTACCCTACACTACACTATCCTACACTACACTATCCTACACTACACTACACTACATTATGCTACGCTACCCTACCCTACGCTACCCTACCCTACACTACCCTACACTACCCTACCCTACCCTACTCTACTCTACTCTACCCTACCCTACCCTACCCTACCCTACCCTACCCTACGCTACGCTACCCTGCCCTACCCTAACCTACACTAGAAGCTAATTGTAATTAATTATTGTAATCAGAGGCTCATTGTAATGCACGGAACGGACTGAGAAACGGTATCAACGCGTCTGTGTGACACCACTCCTTATTCCGTTCCAGCCTCCACTGCCACATTAGCACGTCATCCCTGACTGGAAGTGACAGAGAGAGCAGTAGGGGTGCTCCATCCTTCAACGCGAGGTTAAGGCCACCGCGCCGCGAGAGACGATATTGGCAGAAGAAGAGACTGACGTTACCAGAGCGGTTCTTTTTTTCCCACTTCACGTCTCTGTGAAGTCTCTGTGAAGTCTCTGTGAAGTCTCTGTGAAGTCTCTGTGAAGTCTCTGTGACTGTTCACTTGCTGAGGGGAATTCACTGCTCCCTGCCTGGCCAAAGGAAACGGGGCAAACAAGAGGGGGAGAGAGAGAGAGTGCACTTTTTTTTTTACAACGTTGATCATTCGTCGACAGATCATCATATCAAGTTGAGATTTCCAAAATGGTGACTGATATTACAGTTATGTGCCACTAAAATACAGAGAGGGCAGCTTGAATAATTGATGGACTTGGAGAGGGAGCAGGGAGATTTTCGGCTGCTCTCTCTCCCTCCTTCTTTTATCAATCATTCATGCGGTTTCCATCCAAAACACTTCAACCCCTGAAGTATCAAATCTCTCTTGACGGCTGACACCCCCCTTTCAGACACCCCCCTTTCAGACACCCCCCCCTTTCAGACATCCCACTCCATCTGACGGGGAGCAAAACCCCTCTCTCTCTCTCTCTCTCTCTCTCTCTCTCTCTCTCTCTCTCTCTCTCTCTCTCTCTCTCTCTCTCTCTCTCTCTCTCTCTCTCTCTCTCTCTCTCTCTCTCTCTCTCTCTCTCTCTCTCTCTCTCTCTCTCTCTCTCTCTCTCTCTCTCTCTCTCTCTCTCTCTCTCTCTCTCTCTCTCTCACTCTCTCTCACTCTCACACATGCTTGTTTTCTCTCTCTTTCCCTTGACCTCGCTCTCTCTCTCTCTCTCTCTCAGAAATGTGGATAACGACAGGTCAAATTAGGGAAATTGAAAGGTTTCAAAGGTTTAACCCTAACCCTAACCAGAACCCCATTTAAAGGTGAGGGTGTTTGAGGGGGGCATATTTGGGGGGGGGTCGCTCTCTATCCAGAGTGTATAAACTGCAGAGCTGTTAGGTCTGTCAAAGTCACGCACGCAAGGACCCGACACGCATCATCAACACTTTAAACAAAGAGCCATAACGCCGCTGACGACCTTTAAACAGCCACAAGACTACACACTACACTACACTACACTACACTACACCACACACACTCTCTCTCTCTCTCTCACTCTCTCTCACACACACACACACACACACACACACATACACAATAGCCCCGTCACCCCAACAACACCCTGGCTGTCACCCCAACAAACCCCTCTCAGCTCCGCCGGCCGCGGCCTCGCTAAGTGACATCAGAAATTATGGAGTGTTCCTAATCACCCATCAAGGTGGGTTTAGACAGCCTTTCCCCCCCGGCAACAACGCTGATCTGTGTCCTGGCGTGGGGCCAACAGTCAGACTCCTGCTCTGGGCCAACAGTCAGACTCCTGCTCTGGGCCAACAGTCAGACTCCTGCTCTGGGCCAACAGTCAGACTCCTGCTCTGGGCCAACAGTCAGACTCCTGCTCTGTTTCATTTCAGCCGCAGGGTCGAGTGGCGGACGGCAGGGAGGAACGCTGTGACGGCGGGCGGGGAGGGGAAAAAGAACGAGTTGTCTCTCACTCTCTCTCTCTCTGACTTTTAAACTCTCTCTCTCTCTCTCTCTCTCTCTCTCCGCCCCCACCCTCTCCCTCACCCTCTCTGTACTCTTGTCTAGTTGCATTGGCCCGACCTTGGCTGCCTGTCATCTGTATAGAACACGTTTTTCCGGGCCTGCTGGATGCAGAGCACACAGGGACAGAGAGGGAGAGGGACAGAGAGACTCAGAGAGACACAGAGAGACACAGAGACACAGAGAGACACAGAGAGAGACAGAGAGGAGTCTCAGAGACACAGAGAGACACAGATAGGAGTCTCAGGGGACAGAGACACAGAGACACAGAGAGACACAGAGAGAGACAGAGAGGAGTCTCAGAGACACAGAGAGACACAGATAGGAGTCTCAGGGGACAGAGAGACACAGAGAGACGCAGAGGGACAGAGAGACACAGAGAGACACAGAGGAGTCTCAGGGGGACAGAGAGACACAGAGAGACACAGAGAGACACAGAGGGACACAGAGGGACACAGAGAGACACAGAGGGACAGAGAAACACAGAGAGACACAGAGAGGAATCTCAGAGAGACACAGAGAGACTCAGAGAGACACAGAGAGGAGTCTCAGAGACACAGAGAGACACAGAGAGGAGTCTCAGAGGGACAGAGAGACACAGAGAGGAGTCTCAGAGGGACAGAGAGAGACAGAGAGGAGTCTCGGGGGACAGAGAGACACAGAGAGACACAGAGAGGAGTCTCAGAGGGACAGAGGGACACAGAGAGACACAGACAGGAGTCTCAGAGGGACAGAGGGACACAGAGAGGGCTTTCAGAGGGACAGACAGGACCTCCAGGGCCCACAGCAGCTCTGAGTCTGGATGCTGTACGCCTGAAAAATATCCAGTTTTGGTGTTTACGTTGACAGCATTTCTTTGACTGAATGTACATGTACACACACACGCACGCACACACACACACACACACACACACACACACACACCACTCTCTCTCTCTCTCTCTCTCTCGCTGTAGGCGATTGGTGGTAGGCTAGCGGGACGGTTAACTTTGTCTGAATGATGGTTAGATAGATCTGACTGGATTGATATTTGAAAGGAGGGTGGCAGTGGCACAATGCACACACACACACACACACACACACACACACACACAGACAACGAAGGCCTGAAAAAACTAAACAAGAATGGGCGACGTCAAACACAGACAAGGACCCATGAAAGAGTGATTTTCCATGACATACTGTACACTGGTGATGTAGAGCTGTGAAGGTAAATGTATATAGCAAACTAGATATAATATCTGCTTGGTAAACAGACAAAACTGAGGAGAACAGCCAGCCTTAGTGTAAAGACACCTGACCTGAAGTGTCCAGTCGTCTCAGGTAAGCTGCACTAATCTTAGACCAATGACGGCTTGGATCCACATACTGTACGAACACAGGGCCTATAGAGCTATTCAAGGGTCTGGAACCAGTGGTGTAGTCTAGTTTTTTCTAGTGGGTATACTGTGATTTTCCCCTCCCAGCCTCATATTGTTCATTTCGGAACGCCATAAAAATACATCTGCGCTCCCTGTCTAACATATATCTAACATTACATGTTATAAGGCTGATCTGTGCATGATAGTGCTGCATTTTGACATCTTTCATGTCGCATCTCCCCCCTTTGATGGTATATGATGCTATAGTCAGTCCCAAGGGTCCAAAAGTCAAGTGCTTCGTAACACAGACAGGGTGAATTTTATGAATGAAAGTGAAAGTTCTGTCACAAAACGCTGTTACGTATCCTCACACATTGTTAACTGGGTATATGGAAATCCTTGGCCTTTCCTAGTGGGTATACGGCATAGTCCTGCGTACATCACGTAGACTACACCACTGTCTGGAACAACAGTTATACAACAGTAATCGTATTCGCTTGGTTCATTCTGGCCTCTTTGAAATGAACGTATGCAAACATTCAATATTGATGCTTCCTGATGCTAGCTCTTTAAATGTCACCTACGCTGATATCAGACCGGCCTAGTAAGGTTGGGCTTTCTGCCAGACGGGAGGCCCAGCTCAATTAGCTTTCACAAGATAACACACACAATAAAATACTGCACATCTAATCTAGGTGTCATTTCCATGACGGGAGTTACATTAACAAACAAATGTTGACGTTGTGAGAGGGTATGGCTACTGTAGAGGTAGGGGCGTTGTGTTTCATAAACTTTTTTTTTCAGAGGTGCTTTTTTTGTTTGTTTCATATCAGACTAGGTGAATCGCTAGCTTCAGAAACGCTGGGTTAAGACATAGCTATGTGGATTTTGTGTGAAGTCTGAGGATTTACAATAATAATAATAATAAAACAATAATAATAATAATAATAATAATAATATATTTTTAAATAACTAAAGCTGAAAAGAATCATCCCTTATTCAAATCTTAGGATGGATTCACACCTAGCTCATTGGTCCGAATCAGGGAGCGTTTCCCCCCTAACTGGGATAGTCTGGGCGTGTGTGAACACAGTAACATGTGAACACAGTAACATGTGAACACAGTAACATGTGAACACAGTAACATGTGAACACAGTAGCATGTGAACACAGTAACATGTGAACACAGTAACATGTGAACACAGTAGCATGTGAACACAGTAACATGTGAACACAGTAACATGTGAACACAGTAGCATGTGAACACAGTAGCATGTGAACACAGTAGCATGTGAACACAGTAACATGTGAACACAGTAGCATGTGAACACAGTAGCATGTGAACACAGTAGCATGTGAACACAGTAACATGTGAACACAGTAACATGTGAACACAGTAGCATGAGAACACAGTAACATGTGAACACAGGAACATGTGAACACAGTAACATGTGAACACAGTAACATGAGAACACAGTAACATGTGAACACAGTAACATGTGAACACAGTAATCGCACTCGAGGTGACTCACACTCATGACTCGATATGGAGCAAATCAACCGGACGAGTGCGTCTAGAGAGGGTGGTCTCGGCCCGCTCGCTATCGCGCCACGGAGCGATTCGTTTGCAGTGAGAACGCATGCTACCCACAAACCCAATACAACTCAATTAGTGTACCCTGCACAGTCAAAACTTCAACACACAATCAACATTTGATTGTCAAACACAAGATATCATATGAAAACAAAACTCTGAAAATAGATGACGGGTCAAACATAAGACACTTATTCCCAATGATTAGTAAGTAAATGGACTGCACTTATATAGCGCCTTTATCCAAAGCGCTTTACAACAGCCTCTCATTCACACACACATTCACACACCAATGGCGGCAAGCTGCCATGCAAGGCACCGGCCCTGCTCACTGGGAGCAATTTGGGGTTCAGTGTCTTGCCCAAGGACACTTCGACATGTGGCCAGCCGGGGCTCGAACCGCCGATCTGCCAACCTTGCCATCATTAGACACCGGCTCTACCTCCTGCGCCACAGCCGCCCGAAGTGGTCACATGACAAACTTACACAACTCAACATGACGTTAGCTCTGACTCCAAAAGACACACTGCAAATGTTGACCAATCACAGAACGGTTAGCAAGCGTGTGGTGTTGAGGGCGTATTCAGAACCACAGCAGACCTAAAGACCGTTTGCCTGTCAAGATTGCAGTGTGAACACGAAACGAGCCAGGAACCAGTGCAACATTGTAACATGTTATGAATCGGACCGGTCAGTTGTCAGAAATGGGCCACAGACAGTCACAACCGACACTCTCTTAGACAACAAATAGCGTCCGAGAGAGAGAGAGTGAGAGAGAGAGGGAGGGAAGGAGGGAGAGAGAGATATAGAGAGATAGAGACTGTGTCTTAGAGAATAATAGAGAGAGAGAGAGAGAGAGAGAGAGAGAGAGAGAGAGAGAGAGAGAGAGAGAGAGAGAGAGAGAGAGAGAGAGAGAGAGAGAGAAACAGAAACAGAAACAGAAACAGAAACAGAAACAGAGAGTATGTCTGATTGGATGCTAGCTGCTGCTACTCTTCATGACCCCAGTGCTTCCAGCCACAGATCAGATCAGGGACACTGTGTGACAGATGTCTGCCTGGCGCTCTGGTCCAGGCATGGGCACTGTTGGCATACACTCCAAACAGGACAGCGAGAGAGAGAGAGAGAGAGAGAGAGAGAGAGAGAGAGAGAGAGAGAGAGAGAGAGAGGGGAGGGGAAGAGAGGAGTGGAGTTTTGATGGGAGAAAATGGAAAATCAGATCAAACGAATGGAGAAGAGGAAGATAGAGAGAGAGAGAGAGAGAGAGAGAGAGAGAGAGAGAGAGAGAGAGAGAGAGAGAGAGAGAGAGTGAGTGTGGTGATGTTGATGGCAGCAGCGAGCCAGGCCAGGCAGATCAGGCAGATGGGCTTTATCTGCAGGACGAGATGCACTCTGTCATGTTTCTGTCAGGCGGAAACCGGTTTGGCCACAAAGCGACACTGGCGAGTTTAATACATTCCTCACCCCTCTGCCTCTCACTCTCACCCCTCTGCCTCTCACTCTCACCCCTCTGCCTCTCACTCTCACTCCTCTGCCTCTCACTCTCACCCCGGGTGAACCACGGAACGACAGAACACCTTCAGAGAGAATCAAGGACCCCAATTGAAATAAGCCAGTGGCTTTCTTGGGTTTTTATCCTGTTAGTTGACCTTGTATGTAATATGTACTTTCATGTACCTACTTCTGCAAATCTTCTAATAAAGTTTTCAATCAATCAAAGAGTCCGCTGAAACACCGCTGTTATTTTTAAATTCAATTCAATTCAATTCAATTCAATTCAATTCAATTCAATTCAATTCAATTCAATTCAATTCGGTTTATTGGCATGGGAAACAACCGTTTACATCCCCAAAGCGAGTGAAAATACAAATACAAATAAACAAAAATGAAATAAGCAATACAAATTTAACAATAAACATTACACACAAGAGTTAAAACAATCACTCACTAACAGAAGTATCACTCTTACCCAACTGGGCTTTGCATTAAATATAATATTACTCACGGTGTGAAGAGACACAACGGTACAAATCTAGACCACAAGAACACACTCCATTCTGAGACTGGTGACATCAGACACACACACACACACACACACACACACACACACACACTGACTTTCCCACTATACTTGACTTCCCCTTTTTACAAGCAACACACAAGAGGAGAGGGGAGAGAACAACATCATCCCAGCATGGCCAGAAACAAACCTTCCTCCTCGTCTCTACACAAAGACAACCTGCCATGTCCTCCTCCTCTGCGATCCACCACAGAGGCGTTTAGCCGTCATAACGACTTACAGAGTGACAAGTCAAACAGATTTACTGCCACAGGTCTGAAAGGAACCCAAACCAAACGCAAATAACTGAACTGCTCCACCACGTGACCAAACCTCTTCCTCTGTCCCCTCCCGACGTTCCCTCCTCCTCCTACTCTCCTTTCTCCTCCTCTTCCGTCACCTCCCTCCCTCCCTCCCGTCTCTCAAACCTTCTCCCTCCTCCTCAACTTCCTCCACCTCCTGCTCTCCTTTCTCCTCCTCTTCC
The DNA here is from genome assembly GCF_963989245.1 of Nansenia antarctica. Classification (NCBI taxonomy): domain Eukaryota; kingdom Metazoa; phylum Chordata; class Actinopteri; order Argentiniformes; family Microstomatidae; genus Nansenia; species Nansenia antarctica. The sequence continues at coordinate 16,537,151 of NC_137674.1, forward strand.
GTCCCCTCCCTCCTCCCTCCCATCTCTCCAACCTTCTCTTCCTACTCCTCTCCCTCCTCCTGCTCCCAGAGAGCCCGAGAGTGGGACTGGTTGAACAGAAGCAGGGGCAACAGGCCCTATTCAATTCCCCTCTTTTGCTCTCTCAACACAAGCCCCCTTCAAACAAGGGGAGGGAAAATCCTCTCCTTTGTGGGGGTAAGCTACTTAAAGTGACAGGCTCTCCCGATAAGGATCAGGCTGTGGTCGCGCGGAGTAAACGGAGACAGCTTTGTCCGTAACGCAACACCGTTACCCCCCCCCCCCCCACGGAGTTGATCACGTCTGGTGAATCGTGACCAGGGGAAGGTTATGACACGTGGGTGATATGTTCAGGCTGCAACAGGAAGGCAAAAAACACAGATAAAGGAGCTTTCTACTGTTTGGAACGGGCCAGTTCACCAACAACATGACTCTAATTGACGATACGACGTTCGCTGTCAGCCCCCCTAGAATGTCTTAAGGCCAATGGACACGGCGTGCGATGCGACGTCGCACGACAACGTTCTACGACAACAATCGCATCCCCAATGCACACGGCGTGCGATGCGACGTCGCACGACAACATTGGACAAAATCGCACGCCGTGTGCATTGGCCTTTAGATCAACAACGGTGGCCCTTGTCCTGTTTGGTGAAGGCATCGGTCGCTCTTCTGCTGAAACCAGATATACGCTGACGCAACATCGTTTGACTGGGAGGTGAAAAACGAAACACCACGGTTGGTTTTCAGCTTTGAAAATAGAGCCTCCAAAAACCATGTGTGTTGTCCGGCAGTGTGTGTGTGTGTGTGTGTGTGTGTGTCTGTTGGCCGGCAGTGTGTGTGTGTGTGTCTGTTGGCCGGCAGTGTGTGTGTGTGTGTGTGTGTGTGTGTGTGTGTGTGTGTGTGTGTGTGTGTGTGTGTGTGTGTGTGTGTGCGTGTGCTGTGTGTGTGTGTGTGTGTGTGTGTGTGTGTGTGTGTGTGTGTGCTAGGGCTGTCCCTAGCGACTATTTTTCTAACGATTAATCTAGCGATTATTTTTTCAGTTAGTCGATTACTCTAACGACTAATTTACCGATTAGTCTAACGATTTTTATTTTTTTTACTGTTCGATTAATGTATCACTTAATTTTCCCCAAATAAATGTCAAAAACGTCTCTTATTAACATTTCAGTATTTGATTCAATTATTCTTGTACAAATATATAAATTAGGCTTCTGCACTGCAGGGCAATATTCCACAACAAAAAATATCCTCTCTTTCTTACAGTCCAACATAAAATATAATATTATAAAATATAAAAGTTAACTTCAAATAAAAGGAAAAGTGCAAGTAATGCAGTAGGCAAGTTCAATTCATTTTCAGGAGGAATACCAAAATAAATACCAACATAAAATCCTCTAATTAGTGCAATTCGAGTGAAATTCTAACCGGAATACCTAGGGATGCACGATATGCATTTTTCCCAACCGATACCGATACCGATATTTACCCGCTTCTCGTGGCCGATACCGATACCGATACCGATATTATTATTTTATTTTTTCTTTCCTAGCACCAGGGGAGCTCCCCCTCCCAAATTTCGTTGTTTGGTACCTGTACTATATCAATGACAATAAAGACCATTCAGATATCATTTCACAGTTGATAACCTGTAGTTCATGCACACCCGAAGGTAAGAAAGGCTATGTAGTGAGCAAAGATTGATGATTTAATATTCCATAGTGATCTCACCAAATCTAACTTACATCACTATTGTTAACACAACAAAGAGAACACTTCTGAGTCTTCAAATAATCATTTATTATTTCCTCTAACAAACAGAATCTGTTATACAGTGCACAATGCTTTTTTTAGCCAAGATCTGGCCTCCTTTTATGAAAACAAAAAAGGCTCACCTAAGAGTAATAAGATCAAAAAAGTGTCAAAAATAAAGTGCACCTTGTGCATCAGTCAATACAAAAATAAAGACTTTTAAAGAACCAAAAGTTTTATAGAACTTTTACAGAAACTAGTGCCAAATGGCTGCTTAGTCTGCAGATAAACATAATGATACAAGGCACATAGTAGGCTACACTAGTATGCTTAATAAAGCAACTGAAAAGGGCTGGGCTATGCTACTTTTAGTGCATGAGGATGAGGTAGGTTGTGATAAAGCCCATCAAACGTTTTGCATAAGAATTCAAAATAAATTGCACTGACATGGAAAAACAAAAAGTGCATGTTTTCCTTGTAAACAACTTGTCTTGTATAGCCTACATTCACATTCTCACCTAAATAATAGACACGTTTTCCATTGGTGTTCCCTAATATACAAACTGAATACAATTCCTACCTCATAGAACCTTTGCTAGCCTAGTCTTCAGAAGCAGTAGCCTAGCCGCGGTGGTAGCCTAGCCTTCAGAAGCAGTAGCCTAGCCGCGGTGCAACACATTGAACACGCATTTGAAAACTGCAGGAAGACAGCAGACAGCTCAAAGGCTCAAGCAATCAATGAAAAAATAATGGAGTTGGTGGAGCTACCACCGCGGCTAGGCTACCTTCTGAAGACTAGGCTACCACCGCGGCTAGGCTACCTTCTGAAGGCTAGGCTACCACCGCGGCTAGGCTACCTTCTGAAGGCTAGGCTACCACCGCGGCTAGGCTACCTAGTGCTTGATATTCCTTCCATACAGCGTGCTTGCAATGGTGAATCTTAAGGTGACTTATGAGATTCGTTGTGTTGTAACTCGTAGACCTTTGCCCTCCTCTCCAAACTTTTGTTGAACATGTATTGCAAATTGCAAACGCAATATCTGCCTTAGAAATTGTGAAGAATGTCCACACCGGGGAAGGCGTGTTTCGCTCGCGTCTCGTCTATACAAACTGCGTGCCTGAGCGCGGAAACCGGAAGCAGAAATATTTCCGGCTTCATATTATCGGTTAAATATCGGCTAAATTTTATAATAAATACCGATACCGATAAACATTAATTCCTCAATATCGGGCCGATAAATATCGGTGCCGATAATATCGTGCATCCCTAGGAATACCGTAACTATACCTCTCAGAGGCCTATCACAGCAGTACATCTGCAATGAACGAGCACTTGAAGCGAAAGCATCCTGGAGCTCTTTGTGAAGACAGCCGCAAGATAGCACCGTAAAGTCACCGTTGTATTTCTGTTCACTTTTCCGGCCATGTATGAGTGAAAAATGGATAGCTACTAGCTAATGTTACACAAGCAATGTAGCTCACCACAGTTTGTATGTCTTGTCTTCTGGTGTTAGTAACGTTAGCTATGTAGCTGGCTAGCTACGGTAGCCTATTGTTGTCATTGTGGTGCTCGCACCTAAGTTATCTAGCCCGTAGCTCGCATGCTACGTTAGCATCAATTTAGCTAATCATAACATAGCAGCGAGAGTAACGTTAGCTAGCCATGTAGCTACTAGCTAGTATAGTATATATAGTCCTGCCTCCTCCATGTTTCCACTGGTCGCAGCCATGTTGTTTATTTGCGACGCACATTACGCAAGTCGACGTATTGACGTAGTCGATTACGTTGACTACGTCGACGCGTTGTCCCAGCCCTAGTGTGTGCGTGTGTGTCTGTGTGCGTGTGTGTGTGTGTGTGTGTGCGTGTGTGGAGAATTCTCAAGGAGCAGAGACCCCCAGGCAACACACAGATTCAGTTTCTACCTAACTGGGCTTCTAAAAACAAAGGAATTCCAGAGAAAATCAGGCCAGGAAACAACCCCACACCCCCAACCCCCCTCTCTGACAAAATACACAGAAACGCACGCAGGCACGCACACACACAACACACAAAGCTGATTTCATGCAAACCCACAAGAGGCTTCTTCCGAACATGTAAAACAATTATATTGATTAGGAATTCAAGGAGACGTGAGCATGGAGACATGACAACCAGAGGAGAATAGGAGCAGGGGGGGTGGGGGGGGGGGGGGGCGGGGGCGAGGGGTTACAGTCTGGCATGAATTCCTGTGTCTGATGTTTACCATCACACAAGGAACTCAGAAGCTCAGATCGAGGAGCCTTATAGCCCTAAACCCAATCATAAACCTGAACCCCTGGGGAGCAGAAAGGAAGAACTATCCAGCTCAAAACTGATAACCAGCTACTTCATAAGTAAGTCAGTAAAATGTATTTCTCTAGCACCTATCCCAGACCAGGGGTCACAAAGTGCTTGACATATATAAGAACGTAATAAAAGAGCAAAAGTTAGAGCAGGTTAAAATAGGCAAACAAGTGAAAATAAGAAACAAGTAACAAACAACAAGTGTACAACAATATCAACAGGACACAGAAAGACTTTTGGGTTTAGCCAAAAGCCTGTCTATACAGGACAGTCTTTAGCTGTTTTTTTAAAAGCCTCGACCGAGTACTATCAGTCTAGCATGTTTTTCTTACCGTTTTTTCCATTTGTTTTAATGGTATACTTGGAATGGGAAAGTATCTTTTCAATCATAGAGAGAGAGAGAAAGAGAAAAAGAGAGAGAGAGAGAGAAAGAGAGAAAGAGAGAGAGAGAGAGAGAAAGAAAGAAAGAAAGAGAGAGAGAGTGTGTCATTGAAGTATACAGATAATTAAAAAGCACTGGGAGACAATGACAAACATTGTTTGGAAGATGATCCCTGGCAAAACTCTGCGCAGTGTATCATCGCTGTCTCCGGAATACACGATTAGTCTGCTCTCATTATAGAGATGATAAACGATCGCTTCCACTCTGGCTCCTGTTCCCTCGTCCTGTCCCTGCCTGCGTGTTTGTCGTAAAAAATACTGAATACGTTTAAAATACAGCACCCTGCTTCTCTGATAATCTGGCGATATACAGCGTTAATATCTATTTTTCAGATAGACGTATGTACGTACATAGTAAATCTACAGTTTTCCACTAGTGGTGTTGTCTAGACCATTTTGCACATGGTCCAGGGGAGGCTGGTGGCAGTAGAAATCGGAGGACGGGCTCGTAGTACCCCTACCCCCTCCTCTCCTCTCCTCTCCTCCTCCCCTACCCCCTCCTCTCCTCTCCTCCTCCCCTACCCCCTCCTCTCCTCTCCTCCTCCCCTACCCCCTCCTCTCTCTCCTCCTCCCCTACCCCCTCCTCTCCTCTCCTCCTCCCCTACCCCCTCCTCTCCTCTCCTCTCCTCCTCCCCTACCCCCTCCTCTCCTCTCCTCTCCTCCTCCCCTACCCCCTCCTCTCCTCTCCTCCTCCCCTACCCCCTCCTCTCCTCTCCTCCTCCCCTACCCCCTCCTCTCCTCTCCTCCTCCTCCTCCCCTACCCCCTCCTCTCTCTCCTCCTCCCCTACCCCCTCCTCTCCTCTGCTCCTCCCCTACCCCCTCCTCTCCTCTCCTCCTCCCCTACCCCCTCCTCTCCTCTCCTCCTCCCCTACCCCCTCCTCTCCTCCTCCCCTACCCCCTCCTTTCCTCTCCTCCTCCCCTACCCCCTCCTCTCCTCCTCCCCTACCCCCTCCTCTCCTCCTCCCCTACCCCCTCCTCTCCTCCTACCCTACCCCCTCCTCTCCTCCTCCCCTACCCCCTCCTCTCCTCTCCTTCTCCCCTACCCCTCCTCTCCTCCTCTCCCTACCCCCTCCTCTCCTCTCCTCCTCCCCCCTCCTCTCCTCTCCTCCTCCCCTACCCCCTCCTCTCCTCCCCTCCTCCCCTACCCCCTCCTCTCCTCTCCTCCTCCCCTACCCTACCCCCTCCCCTCCTCTCCTCCTCCCCTCCCCCCTCCCCTCCTCTCAGTAGTCAGTCCTGTAGATCTGCCCCTACCAGCCAGTCTCTCTTTACAGGGTTTCCACACCGAGGCTTAAAATATGCCTCTTTATCTGAGCCGCCCAGGCGGGGAAATGAAAAGGACCGCCGGGGCTTAGAACCCTGGGAAGCAGCCTCGCTGACCTGCCAGTGTCACAACCAGGGAGAGGCACAGAATGGGCACGCACACATACGCACGCACACATACACACTCACACACACAGACACACACCACCAGGGAGAGGCACAGAATGGCCACGCACGCACGTACACGCACGCACACATACACACACGCACACATACACACACACACGTGTACACACTCACACACTCACAAACACACACACACACACACACACCACCAGGGAGAGGCACAGAATGGCCACGCACACATACACACACGCACGCACGCACGCATACACACACAAACACACGCACTCGCACTCACACACACAAACACACACAACCAGGGAGAGGCACAGAATGGCCTACGCACGCATACACACACGCACGCACACATACACACACGCACGCACTCGCACTCACACACACAAACACACACACACACAAACACACGCACGCACGGTACTCATATACGCACAAACACACACGCACTCACATACACACACAAACACATAAAAACACACACACACGCCAAAGGAAACACACTGCGTTGGACACACTCAGTTAGGAGAAGGCAGGGGGAGTCAGAGCTGACCTGGGTAGAGGGAGGGAGGCAGCTCCATGCCAGTTACATTTTGGGACGAGCACAAAACAATGTTTACAGTGTCCGACCTCAACAGAAACTCCTCAGCAGTGCACGTCAACTCCAATATGTTCAAACTGTCACACTACGCTTGAGGGGAAACGTTGTTGACCCTCCTCCGTAAGAGTCGATAGTTTTGAACGACAAGATGCCCTCTTTCACAAATGCCATCATTTTGGGATGATTTCACATTAACATTTCAGTTAGAACTCATCTCATTATCAGGAAACCAATGTTCTCTGTCGTCACATCACCGACAGCTCTTCGACATTTCACTTTGCTTCGGGTTATTCGGCCTTCTGTACTATTTGGCAGGGACAGTGTCGTTTGAGGAATGACATTCGCTCGCCTCTCCCCCTCACACACACTTCTCACAACCACGTCGGCGGACGATAATAAAACACCGTCCTCGTACGTGACTAAACACTCGCTTAATTTACTTTGTCAGAGAACAAATTCCCCTGGAGGCCTTTGAGACCAATGTGATATTCCACCCTTTCCACAGCATCTTTGCCATCACTCTCCCACGCAGACACACAACGACAGACCCAAAGTGAGAGAGAGAGAGGGGGTGGGGGGGGGGGGGGGGGGGGGGGGGAGAGGGAGACAGAGAGAGAGAGAGAGAGAGAGAGAGGGAGAGAGAGAGAGAGAGAGAGAGAGGGGGGGGGGGGGGGGTGGGGAGAGGGAGACAGAGAGAGAGAGAGAGAGAGAGGGGGGGAGACAGAGAGAGAGAGAGAGAGAGTTCCCTGGCATCCCCATTGTGGCAGAACATTGAGTGTACAAAAGATTAATTGCACAGAGATACTGGACTCCTGTATTGGCCACTGACCAGCCAGCGCATTACTCTTGCCAGGCTAATTGATTTCTGGCAGAGGCTGAGAGCACTAGCCAAATATTAGGGTGCAGACAGAAACACCACCAAGAACCGGGCCAGCCCACCACCCCAGTGGGTCACGGAGCTTCAGTCCCCCGTGGCACCGGCATTTGGAGTGTGCTTACACACAGACAGACAAGCCAAACAGTTGGACAGCGCCGGAGGTGAGGAACTAATGATGGTAGCTAACAGTGGCTTTCTACTCCATACAGAGGAAAGAAAGACTGTTGGGGAGGATGAGGATGTGTTTGTTTAGCTTAAACAGGATTTACAATCCAAACACACACACACACACACACACACACACACACTCAAGACACACACATACACGAACACACCACTCAAGACAGACACACTGTCACACACAAACACCAACACACACACACACACACACACACACACACACACACACACACTCAAGACACACACATACACGAACACACCACTCAAGACAGACACACTGTCACACACAAACACAAACATACACACACACACACACACAATTTATCAGCAGTAAATAGTATGAAGATAATTGGTTGTGATGGCGGGAAATCTCGAGTGCAGCAGCAGCAGCAGCAGCGGTGGTGGGAGGGCGGATGGAGTGAACGGGGGAATATTTTGTTCTGCCTGTGTGGGCTGTGAACTCTCGTACTGTTCCCTGTGTCGCTGGGTGTCATTTAGGATTCAAGGGCCTCTGCCTTTGCAGAAGGGATGTACGGGACGTGGCCATTGTGACATCCCCCTGCGCTTGTTTTGTCAAAGAACATCGAGTCAAACATGCATGACCCAGTGACAGGTTAGGCCAGGGCCCACTCCTTCTACTCTCTCCTTCTACTCTCTCCTTCTACTCTCCTTCTACTCTCCTTTTACTCTCTCCTTCTACTCTCTCCTTCTACTCTCTCCTTCTACTCTCTCCCACTCCTTCTACTCTCTCCTTCTACTCTCTCCTTTTACTCTCTCCTTTTACTCTCTCCTTCTACTCTCTCCTTCTACTCTCTCCTTCTACTCTCTCCCACTCCTTCTACTCTCTCCTTTTACTCTCTCCCACTCCTTCTACTCTCTCCTTCTACTCTCTCCTTCTACTCTCTCCCACTCCTTCTACTCTCTCCTTTTACTCTCTCCCACTCCTTCTACTCTCTCCTTTTACTCTCTCCTTTTACTCTCTCCTTTTACTCTCTCCTTCTACTCTCTCCTTCTACTCTCTCCCACTTCTCTATTTACTCCACTTCTCTCTCCTTTTCTTCTTTTCTGCTCTTCCTTCTCTCTCTCTCTCAGATTCAGAGAATCCAGAGAAATATCTGCCCGTAAGGGGCAAGGCCGAAAACCAATATTGAATGCCTGTGACCTTCGATCCCTCAGACGACACTGCACTAAAAAGCGACATCATTCAGTAATGGATATTACCACATGGGCTCGGGAACACTTCGGAAAACCATTGTCCGTTAACACAGTTCGTTGCTCCATCTACAAATGCAAGTTAAGACTCTACCATGCAAAGTGAAAGCCATATAGCAACAACATCCAGAAACACCGCAGGCTTCTCTGGGCCCGAGCTCATCTGAGATGGACTGATGCAAAGTGGAAAAGTGTGCTGTGGTCTGACGAGTCCACATTTCAAATCGTTTTTTGAAAATGTGTGGCGCATTATGAAGCGCAAGACACCACAACGCAGACCCCGGACTGTTGAGCAACTGAAGTCGTACATCAAGCAAGAACGGAAAAGATATCAGCTTTCAAAACGTCAACAGTTCCCAAACGCTTACTGAGTGTTGTTAAAAGGAAAGGTGAAGTAACACAGTGGTAAACATGGCCCTGTCCCAACTTTTTTGAAACATGTTGCAGGCATCAAATTCAGAATGAGTGTAGGCCTATATTTACAAAAAAAAACTATAAAGTTTCAATCAATTTGAACATTAAATATCTTCTCTTTGTACTGTATTCAATTGAATATAGGTCGAAAAGGATTTGTTAGTAAGTAAGTAAGTAAACTAAAGCTTTATTTATATAGCACCTTTCATACAAGAAATGCAGCTCAAAGTGCTTAGGATGTGCAAGGGTTTGAAATCATTGTATTCTGTTTTTATTTAGGCTAGCCTACATTTTACACAGTGTCCCAACTTTTGGGGAATCGGGGTTGTACTCCCCCTCCCTTGCTGAAAGGAACTCTCTTGGTAGCTGAGGCTAGCTGATACTACTTACTTCAGTGACACACAGCACCATAATGAGTACACTTAAAAGTAGTATTGCACTTATAAATGCTATTTACACAAGACCTCAAAAAACACTTCACCCTTTTTGCAGGGAGTGTGGAGTTGGGGACCTCTTCCACCCCTCACTGTGGCTGTTTCAGGTCTAACCTAGGCCAGTCCCTCACTGAGAGACAGGTTATGAAGAGAAGCTGAGTCTGGTTGGTTCTGCAGCTTCTCCTATCAGTGTGGAGGTGCTGCGAGTCTATCTGTTAGGCCCTGTGGTGTCAGAAAACAGTGTTTGGGCCCAGTGTTAAGTGGTTACACTTAAGACAAGGTAGCTTTGTATACATATGTAATAACACTGTTATTAATCTGGTGATGACATGTTGTAACAACATTAATTAACCTACTCATTGCTTTTTAATCAAAGACTAGCTTATGCAGAATGAATAGCCTTTGGAGGCGAGATGATAACTGAGACAGTATGAATCCTATAGTGAAGAATACAGAAGTCTTTCCTTTTTTTATCTGCCATTCGTGAGCTTAGAATTATAGGGTTCTATCTCCGTTTAGGGTCGTTCAGAGATATTGAGCGTCAAAGTTTTTACATTCCATTATGTTTTGTGAGATGGAACCTTTGTATTTTATGAATTACTAACTCAAAAATGTCAACATTTTAAACATAACACCACACAGGCATTAATAAACACCTAATGGATCAGATTCTGTAAAAAAAAACTAAATTTAGGCTAATTCTAACGTCACGCATTGCAGATATTTTCTTTGCCCTATAGTTTGGGTAAATACAGAACTCCCATGATTCAAGCTTTTACTAACAATAGTGACATTGTTCATAATAAGAGTGAGGCACACAGAGTCAGATACTAAGGCGGGGGAGTCTGCAGTCCAGCCCGGGAGTGGGTGGGTTAGACTAGACACCAGAACGCAAGAATCCATGTCATGTGAACAGGAGCCAAGTTATTTCACAACACTCCACAACAGAACACAGAACACTCAGAACACAGAACACTTTGGCTAAATATCAGCTGTCAAAACATTGATTACCTGCTCTGCAGGTTTAACACATTTTTTTTCACGTTTTACCAGGCAGGCAGCCTACAGTACTATGGTTGTATCTGGGGAGTATACAGCCTACAGTACTATGGTTGAGGAGGAGGGATATGAACAGTATACAGTACTATGGTTGAGGAGGAGGGATATGAACAGCATGCAGTACTATGGTTGAGGAGGAGGGATATGAACAGTATACAGTACTATGGTTGAGGAGGAGGGATATGAACAGCCTATAGTACTATGGTTGAGGAGGAGGGATACGAACAGCCTACAGTACTATGGTTGAGGAGGAGGGATATGAACAGCCTACAGTACTATGGTGGAGGAGGAGGGATATGAACAGTATACAGTAACTATGGTTGAGGAGGAGGGATATGAACAGCCAGGGCAAAGAATGACCATTTGAGGATAGATCTTCAAATCGTACCTGCTTTTAATGCGTTAAAATAAAGCATTAAAAGTCCAATTCAACTACACACGACAGCCCGAGATAGAAATGTAAATGCGTCGATGAGTCTGAAAACATGTAGGTATGGGTTAACGTTAACCATTAGTTGTCTGCCCTGTGAACAGCATGCAGAACGATGGTTGAGACAGAGGGATATAAGAGTGGGTTTGAAGTAGCATCGGGGAACATTCTGAAGAGCGAACAAGAGAGAGAGCATACAACACCACACATTTAATCTGCTACACTAACCGGCCCAGTGTAACCTTCTCTGCCACAGCCTATGCATAGACTGTTCCCGCCAGGGTAACTGTGTGGTAAAGTGAAAGGACAGGCATTTAGGCTACATTCATTTACTGCTGCTGATTCTGAGATGTGCTACAGGGTCATTCTTTATCCTCCTGGTACAGTGGACACTCTGGTGTAAATCAATATGCATGTTCTTCACTGTTTCTAGAGGGCTATGCCTACTGGACAGAGTAGAGGAGGGACAGACCACCCGGTATGTTGAATCAGACACTAACAAAATCGGGTTTTAGGGGTGCCTAACGGTGTCGCAAACTAAGGTGCATGCCACATGACCTGTTTCGATTCCGACCCTCGACATAATCTCGCATGTCATCCCTCCTCTCTCTTACCCCATCCTTCCTGTCAATCTCTACAGTCTCCATCCCAATGAACGAAGAAATTCCCCCCCAAAAAATTAAAAATACATTTTTAAAAATCTGGTTTTTGGAAGGAGAGTATATGAAGAAGACTAACTCCACTTCACTCACACAACGACCAGGCCAGGCACTCACTAACACAGGCTGGGGTTCCAACACCTGCAGACGGACCCCTTTCCTTGCCCCTTTTCCTACATGAAAGTGGAGGGAACAGTGACCCCCACAGTGACCAGAACAATACAGGGAATGTCTTACAACATGGTAATTATACACAAAGGCAGGTACACTGCATTGGAACTACAAGTAAATGGTGGATAATCTGTTGGTGGCTTTTAAACTGGCCACTCAAGAAGAGGCTGCATTGTAATATCAATTCTATCTATTTATCATGAGTCGAGTTTGGCTCAACAGTGGCAATCAAATGCAGCCATTAGTCTTGGCGTGTTCTCACGTGTAGGCTATTGATTGATATTGATATTGTTCGAAGACTAACTCATTCATTTGCAGATGATTTGTCAGTCTCACATGTAAGGCCGACATAGATGAGTTGGGTGGGTTCACGTCGGATTAAAATGCCTTCCTGAAGATCTGAAAAGACACTGATCGCGTTTCCTCCCTCTGACCTATCGTCGCTCAAATCCGAAACCTCTGCTTCGCTGCCATGAATGAATGAATGAATGGTCTTTATTGTCATTGATATAGTACATGTACCATACAACGAAATTTGGGAGGGGGGGGGGCTCCCCTGGTGCTAGGAAAAAGAAAAAGAAAAAATTTGTTTTTTAAAAAATGAGAGGATAGGTAAAAAATGTTCCCTCTCTTCACCCGCTCAGTTCTTGATTTTTTATTATTATTATTATTATTTTTATCCCCCCCCCCTCTCCGCCCACCCACCCTTTGCCGGGTACAGCGGTAGTAGCCTGATGAAGAAGAGCCAGTCCTGCTGCCCCGGCTGGCCTCCTCCTCTCCCGTCTCCATACGGAGGAATTTAACTGGGATGTTTCGCCAGAGCCTCCGCGCACATCGCTACGCTACACCGGTCCCCAATCTCAGTCAGCTCCACTGTGTGCTGATTCATAAACGCACTCCAGGTCGCTGCCTATTCGTGCCGTTAGAATTATAAGGTTCTATCTCCATTTTTGTCAAAATTGAGTTTGTTACATAATCTGATCCATTAGGTGTTTATTAATGCCTGTGTGATGTTATTTTTAAAATGTTGACATTTTTGAGTTAGTAATTCATAAAATACAAAGGTTCCATCTCACCAAACATAATGGAATGTAAAAACTTTGACGCTCAATATCTCTGAACTGCCCTAAACGGAGATAGAACCTTATCATTCTAAGCTCACGTATTATAGCCTACATCAAACCGCCGATTACAAAATAATGTATGTCCATTATTATCCGAGCGGGAGGGAGATTACCTACAACTCCGTTACACTGTAGCCAAACATGCCGAGTGATCAACTCATCATGGCTTTCTTTCTTTCTTTCTAACTGCATTACAACAGGTTGATTGATTGACATAATAGCGATCGGAGTAGATTGGCCACATTAGCCGATTTATTTACCAACAATCAAACGACCCATCGGCGCGTAACGGAGGAGCAAATACAAACACTATCCACCCCCCCTGACACATCCACCCAGACCCCCCCAATGGCTAACATGGCCCTTCAAGACGCGCACCTCTCACGATGTAGCATAATATTTCTCCAAGGCTACTAATAGGCTAAATGCAAACCCAACCACACAGGCATTTTTACGCGCAACCATCCACGGGGGTAGGTAGGCTGTGTGCAGTGCACACCACTGTAAAGACGGACTCAAAGCCAAGGCTTGAGCACACAACAGTAACAAATCAGCTCTTTTTCTTTTTTTTTTTACAAGAAATAACCCACTAGTTCTGCTGTGATTCTTTGGTTCCTGGGACTGGGAAGTCACTCTATTGTTAGCGGAGTCAAGTCGGGGGTCTGTCCAGCAGCGAGAGACGAACCCAGGCGAGACAACCTTCATCCAGAACCCCGTGCAACGCAACGCACAGCGGCGAAGGTGTTCACACATAAGCAACGGAACTTACTTTCAGATCGGACCACGGCAAGGAGGAAAAATCCGCTCGGTTTCCAAATCTCGTGTTTACGATGTTCATTTTCACTTCCCAGATATAGCCTACGGAATAAAGCGCCCTGCGTTTTGGTGTGTGTGTATGACTGACTGAATCAACTACCGTAGAGAGCAAGTTGAAGTGTCCAATTACACTGGCTATTCGGTTACCAGAGGAGAGCCATGCTTCGTGGCTGCTGACAAAATGTGTCCCAGACTTTAAAGTGGGAGAGACGCAGGAACACGTCGGAACACACCGATCGTGACCCGCACACAGGCTAGATCCAGTAATTGAACGGACGGGAGTTGAAATCTTTGGCCACAATATGAATATCTGATGAATAGAGGTGTTGACAATTATGTAGTCGGTTTCGAATCGATAAGATCTGTTATTTTAATTAACGCCGCACAAGGTAGACTAATCGGAACACAAGCCTACATGGGTAATAACCGTGTGTATTTGACATGGTTAGTCATATTAATAGGTTAATAAGCGTTCTATTGGTTGTGATGATAGACATCATAATATAGACTTGATTAGACATAGCCTAATAATAGACAAAATAACAACCAATAATGCTAGTAATGAAGTAGTGATTTAAATAGCATGATGACTAATGTTATTATTATTATTATTATGATTATTATTATAATTATTATTGTTGTTGTTGTTGTTGTTGTTGTTGCTATCAGTGTCATCACCGTCATTATTGAGCGACATATTCGATATGTTTGACATAATATCTGTCATATCCGCCGTGGCTCAGGGACCTTCATCGTGTTCCGTATTTTGCGAGTCGCCGGTCTCCTCCGACGGAAGTGTTTGAATAACAAAGACATGTTTCAGAGCAGCAGCGGTGGCTGCAGCGGCAGGCTGGGCTGAGCGGTGACGTCAGGGAACAATGTCTCTCCCGGCCGACACAGGCGCGGGTGCGCGCACACACACACACACACACACACACACACACATACACACACCACACACACATACATACACATACACAACACATACACACACACACACACACACACACACACATACACACACCACACACACATACATACACATACACACACACACACACACACACACACACACACACACGCACACACTCTGGAGCAGTGCATCAGATAGAATCATTCAGTCCTCCTCATGCTGCTGGCTGGCTCTCTCTCTCTCTCTCTCTCTCTCTCTCTCTCTCTCTCTCTCTCTCTCTCTCAAATATTTCTGTTTCTGATATCGCATATTAAGCACACATTGACAATTATATCAGAGACATGATGGTTTCAATAATAGTGAAAGATTTTCTGTGAGCAACAAATTAATTAAGAATGAACCCCACATTCACAGAAAATGTGCTGTATATAGGCTAATGTTCTTTTAAATTGCCTTAATTAGCTAAATTACAGGATAAATCCTGATGATCACCTAATTTCATTGGTTTACCATCCATACACAAGCGTAAACATGTTGTCCCAGACAAATTATGTAGCACACCCCTTCTTGTGTGAATTGGGAATTAAAATGTGATCGCTAGGACATATATCGTCAGATAAGACCGTTTGGAATTCCTCTGGAGTTGGTGTTGATTCAAATGGTACTTTGAGTTTATATTCCCCCATTGACACACACACACACACACACACACACACACACACACACACACAGTGAATCACATCAGTCCCCCTGGTGTGCGAGTAGCCAGAGAACAGCAGCTTCAGGCCAGCCGTACCACCCGTAAGTCTAGGACCCTGAGGAATTTGCCGCCCCCAACCCCCTGATCCAATCACAGCAAACCAAATTCATGCATCATGCATTGCTGAAAACCTGTGTATGTCTACCTTTTTAACAACACTGAAAAGGTATCAGGAATCGATAATGAGCTAATAAGAGTTCATCGTAAATGAACAAATTGTCCAAAATGCAACTCTTAACATCCCAGTTGAATTGCAAGACAGAAGTATTTGGGTGGAATAAAGCTTTAAAAAATCATTAGTAGTGTTAAACAAAGTCATATTTTGGTGGGATACACCTTTAATAAGTAGTTAGACAAAGTGGTATTTTGGGTGAAATAAACCTTTAAAACGAAGTACTTCTACAGAAAGTAGTATTTGGGTGGAATAAGCCTTTAATATTTTGGGTGCAATGAGGTCATCCAATTTGCTAGGTGGCGCTGTCGCAATGAACTAGGGTCCTAGGCTGCTGGTCTGAAACTGCTGTTCTCTGGCTCTGCAGAGACATCATATTGTGGTGCGCTGCAAAGCTGTCAAAGGCTGAACGCAGGCAGAGGCAGAGGAAGGGCATTGACTATGTACCCTCAGGAGAATGGAGAACGTGAAAGAGTGTGATAAACATGTTTGGATGTTGTTGTTGTTGTTGTTGTTGAATAGATATTACCACACTCCATCAACTCCAAGCACTTTCAGGATAGAAAAGGAACACATTTGAACACAGAGTGCCTCCCTTTGCTTCATGGCATGCACCAGTCATGGTGTGGGAGCCCCAGCTCTCCCATTAAAACAGAGGTTTGATGATGCTTACAGCTCCTACATGCTAGCTAGGCTAACCAGCAGACTCCTGTCATGCTCACACACACACACACAGGAGGGAACTTGAGGTGCGCGTTGACAACAAATGTCTGGAGGTCCAGCAAGCCCCGAAGTACCTTGGAGTGCGTCTGGATCGGACATTATCCTTCAAGCAACACCTGGAAGAAGTCAAGGCCACGGTGACATCCAGGGCCGCGCTGATCCGCCGCCTCGCTGGTACAACCTGGGGAGCCTCCGCTAAGACGCTAAGAATATCCACCCAAGCCCTGGTCTTCTCTGCAGCGGAATACTGCGCCCCAGTCTGGAGCAGAAGCCCCCATGCGAGAAAGGTCGACGTGGCTATCAATACCTCCCTCAGAATAATAACTGGATGCTTGAAGCCTACCCCTGTGTCCCTCTTGCCAGTCCTCGCGGGAATAGCACCGGCCGGCCTCCGACGGGAGGCTGCCACCCTCGCCCTGGCCAGGAAGGCACAAAAGTATGACTGGCACATCCTGCACAACACCACAATAACACCAGCACCTCCAAGCAGACTCAAGACCCGCCACCCTTACAACAAGGCAGCACAAGACATGCTCAACTCGACCTCTGAGGACATCTCCAGAGATGCATGGTTGGCAGCAGCTTGGAAGCAGGAGTGGGAGTCAGCCGGGCCCTCCCGAATCCACCGCTACATCTGGGACCCAGGAGATGGCGCCATTGGAGGAGACGACCTACCACGCCGGCAATGGACCATCTACGAACCGTCTACTGAACCGTCTACGAACTGGTGTCGGTCGCTTTAAAACATCAATGAAGGCGTGGGGCCTGGCGGACAGTGCGGCATGCAAGTGCGGTGACCCAGAGCAGACCGCCGACCATATAATCACCATCTGCCCCTTATATAGACCACCCTCAGAAGCCAGCCTCTTCGACCTAGAACCAGAGATGCGGGCATGGCTACGCGACACCGAGTTGGACCTCTGACGTTACACGAAAGAAGACACACACACACACACAGTGAAATAGCTTAGAGTTTTAGGGAGACAAACAACATACACTTGAGCTTATTTGAATGTGTGTGTGTGTGTGTGTGTGCGTGTGTGCGTGTGTGCGCGTGTGTATGTGTGTGTATGTCTGAGTGTGTGGTTGGGAGAGGCCCTCTTCCACATGGTGAAGTGTGTACCACTACTGGGCATGCTCAGTGCAACAGAACAACGTGTCTCAAGGACACCGCGGCCCCCCGGTCAGGACAGTTATCCCCCTTGACAGAGATAAATGTTGCCGGTGACATCACCAGCACCGGCAGTCAGTCATTTTTATTTCAGGGGGGGCCGGTTCTTAGAAGGTGATTCGTTTTTAAAAGAGGGTCGAGAGAGAGAAAGAGAAAGAGAGATCGGGGGACGGACAGCGGTCAATGTCGCCACGGTCTTGCCGTGAACTCGCGACTCTGCTTCGTCTGCGGTTTATGTGTTCGTTGAAATATGAGGATTTTCTGTAATGTGCTCGTGCTTCAAACTAGCAGTGGAGGCTGATGGAGGTGGAGGTCATGTGTTTGATACCATTCCTTATTCCTTTCTGTGCGTTCCAATGAGCACGTCGACTGACATCTACCCCCACCAGCCTCCTTTGATATCTACCTCCACCAGCCTCCTCTGATATCTACCTCCGCCAGCCTCCTCTGATATCTACCTCCACCAGCCTCTGATATCTACCTCCACCAGCCTCTGATATCTACCTCCACCAGCCTCTAATATCTACCTCCACCAGCCTCTGATATCTACCTCCACCAGCCGCTGATATCTACCTCCACCAGCCTCTAACATCTGCCTCCACCAGCCTCTGATATCTACCTCCACCTCCATCAGCCTCTGATATCTACCTCCACTAGCCTCTAATATCTACCTCCACCAGCCTCTGATATCTACCTCCACCTCCATCAGCCTCTGATATCTACCTCCACTAGCCTCTAATATCTACCTCCACCAGCCTCTGATATCTACCTCCACCAGCCTCTCCTCTGATATCTACCTCCACCAGCCTCTCCTCTGATATCTACCTCCACCAGCCTCTCCTCTGATATCTACCTCCACCAGCCTCTAATATCTACCTCCACCAGCCTCCTCTGATATCTACCTCCACCAGCCTCTCCTCTGATATCTACCTCCACCAGCCTCTCCTCTGATATCTACCTCCACCAGCCTCTGATATCTACCTCCACCAGCCTCTCCTCTGATATCTACCTCCACCAGCCTCTGATATCTACCTCCACCAGCCTCTCCTCTGATATCTACCTCCACCAGCCTCTCCTCTGATATCTACCTCCACCAGCCTCTCCTCTGATATCTACCTCCACCAGCCTCCTCTGATATCTACCTCCACCAGCCTCTAATATCTACCTCCACCAGCCTCTGATATCTACCTCCACCAGCCTCTCCTCTGATATCTACCTCCACCAGCCCCTAATATCTACCTCCACCAGCCTCCTCTGATATCTACCTCCACCAGCCTCTCCTCTGATATCTACCTCCACCAGCCTCTCCTCTGATATCTACCTCCACCTGCCTCCTCTGATATCTACCTCCACCAGCCCCTAATATCTACCTCCACCAGCCTCCTTTGATATCTACTTCCACCAGCCTCCTTTGATATCTACCTCCACCAGCCTCTCCTCTGATATCTACCTCCACCAGCCTCCTCTAATATCTACCTCCACCAGCCTCCTTTGATATCTACCTCCACCAGCCTCTCCTGTGATATCTACCTCCACCAGCCTCTCCTCTGATATCTACCTCCACCAGCCTCCTCTAATATCTACCTCCACCAGCCTCTCCTGTGATATCTACCTCCACCAGCCTCTGATATCTACCTCCACCAGCCTCCTCTGATATCTACCTCCACCAGCCTCTCCTGTGATATCTACCTCCACCAGCCTCCTCTAATATCTACCTCCACCAGCCTCTCCTGTGATATCTACCTCCACCAGCCTCCTCTGATATCTACCTCCACCAGCCTCTCCTGTGATATCTACCTCCACCAGCCTCTGATATCTACCTCCACCAGCCTCTCTGATATCTACCTCCACCAGCCTCTGATATCTACCTCCACCAGCCTCTGATATCTACCTCCACCAGCCTCTGATATCTACCTCCACCAGCCTCTCTGATATCTACCTCCACCAGCCTACGCTGCAAACTTGTAAGTCTGTCACCGTGGTTAGCATCCTTCCTGTTTTTGATCTCCGAGATAAGAGTGTTGACATTTGACGATACACTTATTATCCAGACATTCTTGAGGCAAACATCATTTGATGAGGACCGAGCTGTTGCATTTTGGTGGAGGACAGGCAAATTCTAGATATATGAATCAGTGCCAGAGATGGAATTCCCTGCAGCAACCACACAGACCTCAAAGCGTCGTCTCCGATGATCAAAAGGCACCTTTGTTGTTGCTCGTTGTCAACTACTTTTCATCCGCATCATAACATTCATCTGTTCCAGGTCGTTGATCATGTTTTTTTACTTATGAAATCTCATGTGAAGGGGCCGGGGGT
>NC_137674.1:16564105-16759105 GCF_963989245.1 Nansenia antarctica
TAAGACAATAGTTAATGGAAAAAAGATAGATAGAAGTGTTTGTGTTTAATCATAACTGCTGCAAAACATGACATTTTTTAGCTTAGATTAAAATCTTTTAAGGGTTTGTGGGCCTGTTTGATTTCTTCAGGGAGTTTCGAAATATGTTGATCAGATGCAAAGCATTTGATAGGTAACACCTTGAAGGTTTGTGCGGATATGCTCTGATCATAGTTCAGAATAACATACAACACACGACAAGGAAATAATTGAATCAATAATTTAAAAATTATAATAAAATTAAAGGGTTTTTCGTCCAGTTGTGTGCCTGATGTTAAATAGCATTTCTGTAGCCTCTAGCATGGACGTCTCAGGAGTGGTGCAGCCAGGTCCCAGTCTCTGACTGCAAAACTTAGCATTCCACAGACAGAACATGCTGCCTGGCAACGGTCTGTAAACGCTCTACCTGAGAACTTCAAATCACGGAAATATCACACCACTCACTGGACCCCCCGCTGGTGTGTAACACACACACACACACACACACACACACACACACACACACAAAGTACTATGCCCAAGACAAATTTCCCCTCGGGGACAATAAAGTATAATCAATCAATCAATCACACGCTAGTTGTTGTTGTTGTTTTGGTTTTTTTCTGAGTGGGGCACTCATATGTTTCATTTTATTACAGATACAGTGAAGACAGACAGACAGACAGACAGACAGGAAAGTAAGGAGAAGAAGGGAGAGAGGGCATGTCAGCCGGGCATGGGCCGGATTCTAACCCATGCCGACATGGGCATATGCATGCACTCTAGACCGCGGTGCTAGACCACTGGACCACCCCAGGCCACCACACATGCTAGTTGAGGACATTTGGTGCCTTTGCCTTTGTTGAGAACTACACAACATCCACAATCAAGGACCCCTTGAAATTGTTTTGGTGTTGGTTCATGAACCATAACCCTTCTTCCTCCTCCACTTAGAGCAGTCTTTGACCAATTAACTGTCCCTCTGATTTACGTCATGGAAGCGGGCCCAGAAAGTGCTATTACTGGTCTCCCCGCCCTGCTCTGTCCCATCAATTTCCTGTTATTGTTGACAGTTGAGCTGAAGCACTCGTATTGATCCCTGACCTCAGGAGAAGATAAGGTGGGGGAATCGAGATGGATTCCATATCTATTATCTAATGGAATTCCTCCTCCTAGAAAGGCCTATGGATTTTCTGCCACTGAACCTGTGAGAGAAAGAGAGAAAGAGAAAGAAGTGTGGGTGTGTGTGCGTGTGCGTGTGTGTGTGTGTGTGTGTGCGCGTGTGTGTGTATGCGTCCTCCCTGGGATAAATTGCTGCACACACACACACACACACACACACACACCTACACACAAACACATACATACACACACACACACACACACACACACACACACAATTGAAGTGCTACAACAGTCAGAGAGAAGAGAGCGAAAAGACAACAAATAGAAGGATCAGAGCAGCGGGGGATACTTCCTGAATAGAGCCTAATAGGAAGGATTAGAGTGCTGTGTCCACCCAAGCCTCACTAGAGGCAGTCTTGACTAGAGTACTTCCACAGCTAGTCTCTCTGCCATGCCAGAAACCATAAGAACACTGAACTCTCTGTCACTTTGTGTGGCTACTGTATAATATCCGCCTTGCGTCATTTCTGGTTTACCCTAAAATCAAGGAAGCTAAGCAGATCGTCTTTTTTCAATCAAAAACAGAACCCTGTGTATCTAACAACCCCTGTTTTTCATTTTGAACATCTTACAGGCAGTAAGCGGTACTTATATGCTCTTATATATAAAATATGAGAGCGCCACGATGCATATGGGTCCTGTCGTGATCTCAGCATTGCAAGAGGGCACCAAGGAGATTTGCCGAATTTCTATGGCAAAATGATCTGATACTTATGAATGAATGAATGAATGAATGAATGAATGAATGAATGAATGGACTTTATTGTCATTGCTACAGTACAGGTACCAAACAACGACATTTAGGAGGGGTGGCTCCCCTGGTGTTAGGAAAGGGAAAAAAAAAAACTTTTAGAAAAAAATCACAAGAAGGTAAGGAGCTGGTTTACATAAATAAAGGCTATGTACACAATCCACTGTACTATACTGTACAGATAGTCAACTAGGGTTGTCATATTGCACAATAGTATTTTTTCACGTTATTTAAAGTGTCACAGTTTGCAGGCTTGAAATGTACATGTTTGTGCCTCAGCACTACACCTGATTTTTTCAGTCCAGCAGCTGCCATACAATCCGTCCAGACTGTCCAGGGCCCAGAACTTAGGTCTTTGCTGTGTTCAGGGCCTGGACGGCCCTGTGGTAGAAGCAGTTCTTCAGTCTGTTTGTCTTAGCGGCCAGGGTCCTGAACCTCCTTTTCGAGGGCAGCCTGGTAAAGTGTACGTGCCCAGGGTGGGTCGGGTCCCTGGAGATCTTTGAGGCCTTCCTGAGACAGCGTGTGTTGTACAGCTCTTCCAGAGAGGGGAGGGGGGCGCCGGTGATCTTCTGTGCTGTTCTCACTACTCTCTGTAGCGCATTTCTCTCCGCTGTTGTGCAGCTGGAGAACCAGTTGCAGATGCCGTAGGTGAGGATGCTCTCCACTGCGCCGCGGTAGAAGGCCACCAGTATCTCCTGCTTGTTGTGTTCCTTCCTGAGGCATCTCAGGGTGTATAGCCGCTGTTGTGCCCTCTTGATGGTGCCTTTTGTGTTGTCCTTCCAGGTCAGGTCATCCCGCATGTGATGTCCCAGGAATCGGAGGGTTGAGACTCTCTCCACGCTCTCTCCGTCGATGAGCAGGGGCTGGATCTCGGAATTTTTCCTCCTGAAGTCTACGATGAATTCCTGGGTCTTTGACTTGTTCAGCAGCAGGTTGTTAACCTTGCACAGCTTGCTCAGTTGCTCTACCTCATCCCTGTACGCCGCCTCGTCCCCCCCGAGATACATCCCACCACGGTGGTGTCGTCTGCAAACTTTACGATGTAGTTGCTGGGGTGGACGGGGGTGAAGTCGTAGGTGTAGAGGTTGTAGAGGGTGGGGCTTATCTGATATTTATGTCTGATCTTGTAGTAGAACTGGGTGAAGACCCATAGACTCCAGGTGGGTTTGCTAAGTGATAGTGTGACACTCACAATTGTGTTGTCACAATTTTGTATATATTGTAAATGTATTGTATTAATTTGGTAATTATTTGTTGGAATGTTCACCTCCCGCCAATAGAGGGCGTTTATCTTTTCCGAGCTATCGGTACAATAAGACTGTTGCAGCGGGCTCGTGTCCTCAGATTAGACAGCCTGCTAAACAAGCAAAATGATGTCTCCTGTTTTATTTCGTCTTTCTACATAAAACAGGTATGTAAAGTCACCAAGAAGGAAAACGTTTTAAGAACCAGATGTATAATAATATAAAGTGTTAGTTGATACAGTTATAGGTATTGTTATCCACTGAGGGGTGTATTCTGTCGAACTTTGCAAGTTCGCTAGCATTGAGGCTAGTGGCATGCTAATTTGCGTTGAAGGGGAGAGTGGTGATTCACGCCAGTGTTAAGTGTTTCTTTTGTTTCGTTTTGGCTCCTGGGCTCATTGGGTTTGGTTTGTGAATCAGTTAGTATGTATGTATGTAATAAAAGTATAAGCTCACTTCAGTTACTGTTGGTAAGTGTAGCCTAGTTTTGTATGTAAATATGTAGTTTGCTGGACAGAAAAGTTATATTTTGAATATTGTGTTGTGTTGAATATTGTGTTGAAGATAATAAAATATAATAATAAAATATAGATAATAAGATTATAGTGCACTGTAATAAAAACAGTAAGGAGCGTAACAGTTAGTGTTAATAGGTCAATTTATTTAATTGGTTTAGTATTGCATGAAGTGCAGGTAGAAATATGATGTGTACATGGTGTGATGTGTACATGGAAGTTTGTTAGGTTATGATGATTGTTGGTTGGAAAGGATGGTTGTTGAGATGCATGGGGAACAATGAGAGTGCATAAAGAGAAGATTAATTTGATGTTAAGTAAATAAAGATTAGACAGCCTGCTAAACAAGCAAAATTATGTCTCCTGTTTTATTTCGTCTTTCTACATAAAACATAAAACAGATCCCTATACGTTGCTGGCCCTGCCCCTTACCAAGGTGTACCGTGTAATTTTGAAATGCAGTTATAACCCTTGCATTATGACTACGATAATGACAATTCCACTCACTGTTTGGTCTCGTACTGTGTTACTAAGGTTACGACGCTGAGCCTTGTTACGATGACAATGCTCACTGACTGAATTCACGACGGAATGAAAAAGAAGCGCTTATGTTCGGGCAATGGTAATAACAGAACAAAGCAAAGGCACAATTGAAAACACTTAAATCACCCTGACGAATTTTTAAAAAAAGAATATATATATATACATGTATATATACAGTATATATAATAACACCATTGATAACCTTTTGTGGTATAACTGTTTATTTCCATGCAGATATTTTGACAGATATCTGGATATCAGGATACCCTTAGATATCAAGCACCAGAAGAGCTGCAGCCTGGTCTAGCTGGCATGAGACATCATCGGTCTGCACACACACGCACACACACACGAAACCCAGAGAGACAGAACCTCCTCTAACGGGGAAGGAGATAGCCTTAGTGGGTAAATGAATGTCAGCAGCAATTAGAGACCATAGGCATAGTGTGTTAACAGAGCAGAGGGCCCGGAGCACAGGAGGTCACCATGTATCACCAGAACTACAGCCACACACACACACGCACACACACACACACACACACACACTCACACAGACGCACGCACGTGTACACACACACAGACACACACACACACACACAGACAGACAGACGCACGCACATACACACACACAGACACACACACACACACACACACACACACACACACACAAACAGACAGATAGACGCACGCACGCATGTACACACACACACACACACACACACACACACAGACAGACAGACGCATTAATAAAATACAAAGGATACATCTCACAGAACATAATGGAATGTAAAAACTTTCACACTCAATATCTCTGAACTACCCTAAACGGAGATAGAACCTTATAATTCTAAGCTCACTAGCAGTTGGAGACAGACAGCTAACAGACAGACAGCTAAAGCGGTGAGAGGTATGGAGGAACAGAGGGATAAGATGCAGAGCCTCTACAGCAGACAAACAAACAGGCCCATGTTATCACAGCAGCCTCTTGGTAACAGACACACACTGTGTGTGCATGTGTTTGTGCGTTTCTATCTGTCCTGTCATGCCTTAAGGCTTAAGAGAACAGTCTATGAGAGAGGGAAGAGGAGTTAAAGGGATGGAAGGAGGTGGGAGAGAAAACAAGAGGGATGGAGAGAGGGTGGTCTGCGGCAGGTTCAGAAGGTCTCCCATGAGGCCGAGGCACTGCCCGAACCTCACACTGTCTGTCTGTCACATCCACCGTGTTCCACTGAGAGGAAGAGACGAACAGGGACAGACGGACGGAAGGAAGAAGGGAGGAGTGAAAGGGGAGGGGTGGGTTGTTGTATTGAGAGGGAGGGTAAGAGGATAAGGACAGGGAGGAAGGAGGGACATAGAGAAAGGGTGGAGTGGAGAGATGGATGGAGGGGTGTGCTGGAAAGAGGGATAGAAGGAGGAGAAAAAGGCCATGATTGAGTGGAGAGACAGAGAGGAGGTGTGGAGAAAAGAGAGGAAGAAAGATGAGGTAGGTGGGAAGAGGAGGTGCTGTAAGGATGATTCTTATGCCTCCTTATATCCTTCCCCCAACAACGCAACCAGAACCAGAAACACAACATTGTTGCATACAGCAATAAACATTGAGCAAATAATCAATATTTCGTTTTCTAGTTTTTTTAGATTATGATTTTCTCAACCCAATTCTTGAATGCTAGATGTCCTCTCTTTGCTGGAAGATCTCATATCCCTGTCTGAGCAGCGTTCTGGTGCAGTTGTCATTGTTGGACTGTAGGAAAAGGCATTAGTCGAACATGACATTGAACTTAATTAGACATAATCATCCCTGTCTGCATTTCAACCAACCAGGAGGCTGACCTGGATTCATTCCAAATGAATCACACAGTGACCTCTTTTGGCGGGGGGGGGGTGCAGGGTTTAAAACACTTACATAAAGCAGATTAAATAAATGTGTTAAGGTGTTAAGTCGGCAAGCTTTGGACACATTTTTTCGTAAACATTTATTTGACCAAATAAATCACTGAAAATGTCAGTTAAGAATTCTGAATATAGATTTATGATGTCGATTCATTAACTACGGTTGCCTAATATGCTTTGTATTATGCATCTTTGAGGCTTCAAGGTGTTTTAGACATTTTGCGGTCGACCCCAGAACTAAATAACACAAGGGTGGTGTTGGCATCCCATAGTAATCGCAGGTTTCCATGGCAACCTGTCATCTGGTGCTCAAGTGCTCAGGTGCTAACAACTCCTCCGTGCAGTCTGCAGGGTTTAACAGCTCACACACACACACACACACACACACACACACACGCAGACACACACACACACACACATTCACAGCTCTCCTGACAATAGCACACAGCTGGCATGGAGCGAATAAAATGAGCACCAGAAACACCTTTGCACAGCATTCTGTTACATCATCCCTCTCCTGCAGTCCTGCGCTGACATCTGCTTTTGTTATTAGCCTCGGAGAACTCCCCTCTGTTTGGGGGCTGAAAGCCATCACAAAAACCTTCTTCTCTCCCTTCTCTTTTCTCTCCTCCTTTCATTTCTGTTTCTCATTTCTTTTCCTGAGAGAAGAGGGGTGGTTGCGGGAGGATGTTGAAGATGATGGTGGCGGTGGTGGTGGTGGCGGTGGCGGTGGTGGTGGTGGTGGTGATGATCCTGAGATCAAGGTTATGGTGACGTTAACGTCTTGATAAGCTGCAAACCGTTACAATTTATAACACGGAATTCACCTTCCTGGATGACTTCAACGTCAATGTTTTCGATTCGGTCGTGAATCACACGACACTTGGGCTCGCTCGTTCTCTACCCCGCCGAATGAATGATCACTCAGATCTGGTTGGATTCTCTCCCAAGGCCGTCGTTCATAGTCCTGAACCACTCTATTTACTTTCTCATTTTCATCCAGTCTTTTTATTCAATCAGGTTGAGAATGGATCATCATTTGCAATGACACCCCCCCCCCCCTGGCAGAAGAGGCCAACCCCACCGCAGAGAGACAGACTGCGGAGAGAACAATGTCAGGTCGCTGTGGACACAGTGGCTTCACAGTGAGTGAGCTGCTCAGTAGATTGATATTGTCTGGGCTGACAGGGGTGAGCGGCTAATGGAATACTGAACATTATATTGTAATGCCCCGCGTGTCTGTTTGCCGATACAACCTTGCTTGTCAAATACCCCTAAGTGGCATAATTACGTGTACAACCTTCTGGAGGTCGGACACGCTTGTCCCCCATTAGAGGGAACGTAAGTGTTTCTAGCCAACACGTGGGGCAGCTTTCCCTCCTCAGGACCCTCCCCCTCCTCCTCCCTCTCCATCTCCGTCCCCCGACTCCCCCCCCTCTCTCTCTCTCTCTCCCTCCCTCTTCCCCACTCCCCCCCTCCCTTTCTGTCTGTCTGTCTCGTCCTATCTCTCTATCTGTCTCTGTCATTGTCTCTCTCTTTCTCTCTCTCTATCCCCCCCCCTTCCCCTCTCTCTCTCTCTCTTTCAGGAGAACTGTCACGCTGTCTTTGAGTGTGTGTTTGCCAGCCCCGGCACAAGGGTATGATATAAGAGCTTTCATTTATGAATGATGATATCAGTAACACAAACCAGACCAAAGAGGTCCTCTTTCTGTCACCTGAGAGGGAGTGTGGTGGGGTCCTGGTCATCAAAAGGCAGCGGCTGTAGTCACCATACGGTAGGGGTCATCTCCAACATCATCCTCTACCATCATACAGCTCTCTGATGTATAATCAGGCTTGAATTTCCTGGATGATGACAGGGCGATACTATAAGACATAAGAACCCCTGTTTACTGAAACCGATCGCTCAAACATGACTTATACAGCTCATTTCATACAGATGTACCTTTACTGTTCAAGGCGCTAAAAACAACAACAACCTGAACTAAAATAAAAACAGGAGTTCTGGGGCCCATTCCACTAAGGTTGATTATCTTCTAAGCCTCGATAAAGTTCTAAGCCTCGATAATGTTAGCTTGCGTTCGGTTCCATCAATGTGGCTCAAATAATTCGCTGCTTGGTTGAGCTCCTTCTGAGTCAGATATAATTAGCCTGGTCGCGACCAGGCTAAAACACTGGCTAAAGTAAGACGCGCGTCAAAAAAGGCTCACAGGCGGAAACTACATCCCGAACGACAGTTCCTCTTTTAGGAAATATTTGTTCCCACTTCACACGAGATAGATAGATGGATAGGTTGACTGTGTGATAGATAGATAGTTTGATATTTTGAAAGTGTGATCGATCGATAGATAGTTTGATTGTGTGATAGATAACTTGATATTTTGAAAGTGTGATAGATAGATCGATAGATCAATAAATAAAAGACTGTAAAAAAGTCATTGTCAAAAAAAAGTCATTGTTTCAACTTGCATTGCTGTCATCACAGCGGTCTGGCTGGCGCAGTGGTAAAGGCAGCCAGCTAGAGTTCCAAAGGTTGCGTGTTCGAGATTTGATTTAATTGAACGTTTTTAATTTAATCTTATTTAATCGTTGCTTTTAGGAAATATTAGTTCCCACTTCACACGAGATAGATATAGATAGTTTGATTGTGCGACAGATAGATAGATATAGATAACAACAAAAGAAGGTCACAATATAAGGAAAAAAATACACAAAACACAAAAGACATGAAACATATGCAGCATAACCACTAATCTCTTGCTAAAGGAATGACTTTGCTCTGCCACAGTGTCATGTAGGCACTAGGCAGTGGTGTAGTCTATGTCAGCGTTTCTCAACCTTTTTTCAGTCACGGCACCCTTCAAAAGTCGATAAAATCTCAAGGCACCCCAGTCTAAAATATAGCTATTCAAAAACGACACTGCATCACCCAGACAGCCCCCCCCCCCCCCCCCCCCTCCCCCACACACACACACACACACACACACACACACACACACACACACACACACACACACACACACACACACACTCAGCGGCTATTGATACAAATAAAAGTTGTATTATTATTATTGAGAGAGAGAGAGGAGGGAGTGAAAAAGGCAAGTGTGCATCAAAGGCATCAGGCACGTAACCGTGCTGTATAAACATGACACAGTGACCGAACAAACGCGGGAATTTATGGAACACATTCATTTTCATATTCCCACATTTGATTGGAAACACCTATCCAGTCCATTCAACGTAAACACCGGGGATGCAGAGTTATTACGCCAGAAAATGCGTCTCTCTCTCCCGCTGCGCGCATCCTTGTCTGGATGTATTAAATTCATTGCATGAAAACGAAACCGTGCGTTATTTCCCGAACTTTCCAACCCTGCTTAGCTTCCGAAGTCGGACGACAGAATAATGTCACCGATCATCCATATAGAACGGACTCGGCTATAGTGTGTGGCTTCTTCGCCTTAGCAATAATTTCGGCTACGAGGTAACTAGCCTCCAACGCTTTATCAGAAACTTTGGCGCACTTCATCATTACCTGTTCTGGACGGCTATGGTGACTTTTCATCCGAACAAAATATTCAGCATCCTTGCTAGCTTGTGATGGATGATCTGTTGTCAGTTTGTCATGTTCCATGATTCTGCTTGTTTGCTTGTTCATTGCTCTCGAAAATGTCTTTGCGCGGTAAATGAAAAAACAATGCAGGCTAATTGCAGACACACTGACCTTACGCTGAACCCGGTATTGACATTGTGACATGGGAAAGGGGCGCGCGAGACAGATTTTGATGATGTATTGCATTTATTTATTTATAGATTTATTCAGAATTATTTGACGGCACCCCTGAAGACGCCAGGCGGCGCCCCAGTGTGCCGCGGCACCCCGGTTGAGAAACGCTGCACTAGACCACCACTACATCTTGAAGTACTGAGTTTATAAAAGCAGTTTACTTAGGCCTAGTTTATGAAAGCAGACAAATGCTGCTCCCTACATAATACATGGTAAAGATTACAGTAAACAAACCATTTCAAGACCAAACCAATGGACAGTGAAAACCACCGATTACAGACTTCAACAAAAAAAACAAGATGGCCAATAATGAACACTTAATTGATAGCCTGTTTAATTAGTTAATTTCTTCTTCTTACAAGCTGTTCTCAATCCACCCAATCAACCAAACAGTCCTGCAGGGCAGGAAGTAAACGCATAAGAAGAGCACAGTTCCTTCTCATGGTACAAGATTGTGTGGCAAGACTGTTTAAGCTTATGTGGAAGGTGCCAGTTGGATTCAGGTTCTGTTGCAGTCGGGCCTGAACAGAACTATGGCGAAAGCTGTTGTGTTTTGTACAAGGTATGTTCTTTTGATTATTTCATCAACTGTCTCACATGTTAGGTCCATTGTTAGGGAGTGTACTTGCCTTGACTGATGTGTCTTGAGAACTTTGAATTTTTCATCCACCAGGATTACATTGCTGTCATTGTTAGCTTTTGGCCATCGTCACGTTACAGCAGAGAATGGTAAGACTGGCTCCATTTAAGGGGAAAAAGTGCAATAGAAATGTGCAATAACTCTATTCTAAGTGCCTATTTATATATGTTTACAGTATTATAACGCCACTGACCTCATGTCTTTTAGCTTGATTTATAGTTTTATTTTCTTAAGATTGTTGTCTTTATTTGCACTTGACACCACGGACCTCATTGTCTCTTAGCTTGTTTTATAGCATTTTTGCTTTTTGCTTAATTGTCTAGTGTGTAATATTTGATGTGTATATGTATGTGAATATGTTTTCTGTTTTTGCACCTTCAGAAGAACCACTACAATTTCATTGTATAGGCAGTCTATTCTATATTCTATTTAGAATGAACAGGTCACCTTAGTGCAGCACCCAAAACTGCTGGTGGGTAATAATGGCGTTCATGTCTTTTTGTCTTTAGCTCCCAGTTCTGGATGGGCCATAGGAGGGAATGACGGCTATGATCTCCCCTTTAGCGGCCAAAGCGGTGATCTCAGAGGGGTTGCCTCAAATAGCTATGAGTCTCCAGATATCAGCGACGATTCAAGCTCTAGCTATGGCCCTAGTACTTCTCAAAGTGGTGCCTCCAACATTATCAAGCCTGAGCCCCCAACCGACTTTGAGGCTGAGGCTCCAACCGACTTTGAGGCTGAGCCCCCAACCGACTTTGAGGCTGAAGCTCCAACCGACTTTGAGGCTGAAGCTCCAACCGACTTTGAGGCTGAAGCTCCAACCGACTTTGAGGCTGAAGCTCCAACCGACTTTGAGGCTGAAGCTCCAACCGACTTTGAGGCTGAAGCTCCAACCGACTTTGAGGCTGAAGCTCCAACCGACTTTGAGGCTGAAGCTCCAACTGACTTTGAGGCTGAAGCTCCAACTGACTTTGAGGCTGAGCTACCCCCAACCGACTACGAGCTTGTGCCCCTGACAGAAATTGGCTTCCAGAGCCGCTACCAACGCAAGCCACGGAGCAGCTTTAATAGTAACGCACAATCTGGTCACAAGCCCCATCCCAGCTTCCAGCCCCGGCCCAGGCCCCAGAGCAGCTTCAATCCCCAGACCAGCTTCAATCCCCAGCCTAGGCCCCAGACCAGCTCCCAGGCCAGCTTCCAGCCTCGGAGCAGCTTTAATAGTAATGCACAATCTGGTCACAAGCCCCAGGCCAGCTTCAATCCCTGGCCTAGGCCACAGACCAGCTTCCAGCCCATGCCACAGACGGTGGTTTACGGTGGTTTAAGCCCACGCTCCTTTAATAGTCACGCACAATCTGGTTTCCGCCCCCAGCCCCAGAGCAGCTTCCGCCCCCAGCCCCGGAGCAGCTTCCAGCCTAAGACCCAGACCAGCTTCAATCCCCAGACCAGCTTCCAGCCCAAGCCCCAGACCAGCTTCCAACCCAAGCCACAGACAGTGGTTTACAGTGGTTTAAGCACACGTGCCTTTAACAGTCACGCACAATCTGGTTTCCACCCCCAGGCCCAGAGCAGCTTCCAGCCTAAGCCCCAGACCAGCTTCCAGCCCAACTTCCAGAGCAGAGGTGGTTTAAGCCCACGCGCCTTTAATAGTCACGCACAATCTGGTTTCCGCCCCCAGCCCCGGAGCAGCTTCCAGCCTAAGACCCAGGCCAGCTTCAAGCCCCAGACCAGCTTCCAGCCCAAGCCCCAGACCAGCTTCCAGCCCAAGCCCCAGACAGTGGTTTACAGTGTTTTAAGCCCACGTGCCTTTAACAGTCACGCACAATCTGGTTTCCACCCCCAGGCCCAGAGCAGCTTCCAGCCTAAGCCCCAGACCAGCTTCCAGCCCAACTTCCAGAGCAGAGGTGGTTTAAGCCCACGCGCCTTTAATAGTCACGCACAATCTGGTTTCCACCCCCAGCCCCAGAGCAGCTTCTACCCCCACCCCCACCCCCAACCCAGCTACCCGCCCCAACCCAGCTACCACCCCCAACCCAGCTACCCGCCCCAACCCAGCTACCCGCCCCAGAGCAGCTACCACCCCCAACCCAGCTACCCGCCCCAACCCAGCTACCCGCCCCAGAGCCGCTACCAGCCCCAACCCAGCTACCACCCCCAACCCAGCTACCACCCCCAACCCAGCTACCCGCCCCCACCCAGCTACCCGCCCCCACCCAGCTACCCACCCCAGCCCCAGAAGGGCTCCCACCCCCAGCCCCAAACTAGCTACCAGCCCCAGAGCAGCTCCCACCCCCATCCCCAACCCAGCTACCCGCCCCAACCCAGCTACCCGCCCCAACCCAGCTACCTGCCCCAACCCAGCTACCCGCCCCAGCCCCAGAAGGGCTCCCACCCCCATCCCCAAACTAGCTACCAGCCCCAGAGCAGCTCCCACCCCCAGCCCCCGAAGGGCCACCAGCCCAAAGGTGGTTCTGACAGCGTTAAGGGTAATTCTGGCCACCAGCCCCAACCTGGCTACCAGCCAGTCTTTGGATCAGGCACAAAAGGGTAATGATGCGTCATGGCTTTTAATCACTTTTTACCAATCCAAAAGTATACCTTTTCTTAAAAACATGTTTTATTGCATCATTGTACCCACAGACATCGTTGGCGCAGAGGCTCAGTGGAATCTGTCATTGTAGACAGTTCTGATGATGGCTCCTACAGCAAGGGCTCCAGGGTTGGATCCAGTCATGTCTAGATGATTTGAATGGGTATGAGAACACGTTTGCACAAAGCTCTCTGTCAAGCTTTGGCTAGCCATTTTCGTGTGCTAATAATATATATTATACATCTTGTGCTTGACCCCCCCCCCCACCAGATCAAGCCTTTACATGAGGATGGTTGTCGACTGGTTCCATTTGAAGATTGGCCTTGCCTGACAACGAAAGTGTCCTGCTGTGTAAAATAAAATAAAAAAACACTTTTTAACAAAAGCAACTCCTGAAGTGTACTGGTTTGTTTTGTTAGAAGCTCTTCACTGTGAGGGGAAGGTATCTTGAAAAAACATGGAATAGCTGGATGGAATGCTTCTAGGCCAATCACAATGCTTGTTGTATATACTTAATAGGTGCCAGACGCTTTGATCATGTGACCTATGGAGTCCAGAATAAAGTGAGGAATTTTAATCTAGACAGGAGTCAGGATTTGGGTTCAGTGGGTTTGGGAAAAGGATAGGAAAATATAGACTTCTCCCTCACTCCTATGTTACCGCTGCACTGTCGGGAATCTGTCATGACCTCTGACTGGTAATCCGGGAAAAAAAATGGAAAAAAAAATGAAAAAGGAAAGACACAGAGAATACAGAAGTTAACAGAGACTGTTACATTTTATATAAGAACAAACTTTTGTTATTTTTGCACTAGATTACTTTTGTTATTTTTGCACTAAGGTGTTTGTGTTCACTTGGAAAAGGAGGATGTTAGGGGTCTACTTAGATCGATGCCATCGGCTATCGACTTGTTTGGTTGTTTCTGCATGACCCGTGTGTAGGTGCTTGTTCCCTTCACTTTGATATTACATGGCTGAACTTGATACACGTGTCTGTCATCATTGCTGCATCATACCATACACAAACACATTACATAGTCTAACATTCCATATAAGTCTTTCACAATGAATGGTAAATGGACTGACTTAAGGACTTATATAACGCCTTACAACAGCCTTTCATTCACCCATGCACGCACACATTCACACACCAATGGCGGCAAGTCGGCAACTTGGGCAAGCTACCATGCAAGGCGCCGGCCTGCTAAATGGGAGCAATTTTGGGGTTCAGTG
Organism: Nansenia antarctica; assembly: GCF_963989245.1. NCBI lineage: Eukaryota > Metazoa > Chordata > Actinopteri > Argentiniformes > Microstomatidae > Nansenia > Nansenia antarctica. Next base: position 16,578,504 of record NC_137674.1, read on the forward strand.
TCTTGCCCAAGGACACCTCAGCATGTGGCCAGCCGGGGATCAAACCGCTGAACTGCCAACCTTGCGATCATTAGACGCCGGCTCTACCTCCTGAGACACAGCCCTCCACAGCCCCTCATGTTACTACTGTTCCTCAACAGGTTGTCCAAAACAGTACTGTTTCCCTTCAATTCAAACATTGCATTTGTGCAGGCATAAGAGAGCTGTCGATGTCTAGTATTGATTCTAGTAATTGTTTGATTTGAAATCCAATGAATCCAATCCATAAAAAAATGCTTCACTGTCCAATTAGTTATGCAGAAATACAGTATACTACACAGGGAGAATTGTGGTCCAGTACAGAGTCCAGTACAGTACTGTATAGTATGTCTCAAGATTAAGGTGCATAATCATGACAAACTGTGAAGATAAGCAAATAAAGAGAATTACCTTTTGCCTCAGTATCTATGGAAATCAATATCTTAACACACATTTGTGGGTTAAATTCTGCCTACTGTAGTGTACTAAGAATTGCAACCTCCCATACATGAAAGGTGTTTGCATAGTTGCTTGTTTAACACATTGTGCAAACAAGGAAGTTTCAATCAACTTCACTTTAGAAAGCAGAGCAATTCTTTTTCAGTACCTTCAATTGCAAAAAAAATAAAAATAAAACATTATGTTATGTTTGGCTGAACGTGGGTCTGAGGGGTATATGTCACAAAGGGAGAAGTGAACCAACTTGGGTCATTTTCTTTTTAAGTATGTAAATACGATATTTGACTTTTGGGTACGCAGTATTTATGAGATTGTATTAATTTGAGCATTTGAACAGGAAGCATCTTTATGATTTATGGAGAAGATGTGGGATTTAATAAGTTTGTACTTCTTCTCACTCCTTTTCAAATATGTGGAAAAAAAACGAAATGAAACAAATTTCTTTTGCTTTATGCTTTTTAATTGTATTAGTTTAGTTTTTTGTTTTCCGTTATATTAATTATTGTTGCTGTATCTTGTTTTGCACATATTTGAATCTATCAATCAATCAATCAATCAATTCAGGCTAACCCATGTCAAAGTGGTCCTGGAGGTTTGTTCAACCTGGTAATTGATTGACAGGGAGAGGGACATATCTGATGATTCATTTGAAATGAATAACTGCAATACAATACAATAATATCTTTTTTTTTAATCATCCGTGGTAAAAGTTTGTATTTGGAAGAGGCAATTGAGATGAAAAAGACAACATCTACAGTAGCACACTGGTATGAACTAGAGATGGTAGTAGAGTTACAAACTACTACTTCACTAAATATAGTGATTTTTTTTAAATTCTAGAACCCTGATCATATATCAAGTACATCTTAGAATTAGCCATTTAGCAGACACTTTTAATTCAAAGCAATTTACAATTACAGAGACATTCCCCCTGGAGTAACTACGGGCTAAGTGTCTCAAGGGCACACTAGTGGTGGTGTTTCAGAAGGATTTGAACTCACACTCTTCCGATCACCAGTCCAACTCACTATCCACTAGACCAGCGTTTCTCAACCTTTTTTCAGTCACAGCACCCTTCAAAAGTTCATAAAATCTCAAGGCACCCCAGTTTAAAATATAGCTATTCAAAAATGACACTGCATCACTCAGACGGCCCCATATAGCGTGCGCGCACACACACACACACACACACACACACACACACACACACACACACACACACACACACACACACACACACACACACACACAACGGCTATTGAGAGAGAGGGGAGGGAGTGTGACTCACCATCAATGGGAGGCCTGCGCCTGGGAAGACGCACACAACCGTCCTATTCTGGCAGGGATGGATGAGAGGCAGACACGGAGCTCCTGGTCCACAGCCCTCAGTCGCTCCCTGTACTTGTTTTTGATGTACGTCAGGCTTGAAAAGCTCAGTTCGCACAAATACGTTGTGGAGAAGGGTAGAAGAATAGCAACGGCGCTACTTGAAGCTAGTGGGTACTCGTTTTCCACTGATACCCAAAACCTGTCCAAATCCATGTCCTGAAATTTAATTTTCAATGTGCGATCTTCCCTGATCTCTGCCAGTTGCTCCTGTGTTGGCAGTGACAATTCACTTGAGCTCTTGAGTGCACTTGAACTCCAAGGATCACGGACCCAGTCAAACTCTGCATAAGACTCTAATGGAAAATAGTGCCTAAATCGCTCGTCAAGAGTTTTCAGATGCTGAGTGATGAGGTCAGAAAGTGTACTGCTGTTTGAATGCACACTACACAAGGGAAACATCTCAAGCCTGCCCTGTTCCACAAAGGAACGCCAGAGTGTGAGCTTAGATCTGAAGCCACGCAGTTTGTCAGACGAGGTGAGAAGGTTTTCTTCTTTGCCTTGCATTTTAATGTTCAGCTCATTGAGATGCTTAAAGATATCGGCCAAGTACGCAAGTTTTGCGCACCATCGCTCATCTGCGAGCAGCTCCGCATGTGCATATTTCTCTCCTATCAGGAAGGTTTTCAGTTCTTCTTTTAACTCATACAGTCGGCCCAACACCTTCCCACGCGAAAGCCAGCGGACGGCTGTGTGTAGTAGCAAGCTACGATGCTCTGCTCCCATTTCCTCGCATAGGATCGAAAACAGACGGCTCTTTAACGGGCGCGTCTTGATGAAATTAACCATGTCCACCGCTCTGTCCAGTACATCTGACAGTTCTTTGGGTAGTGTCTTTGCAACAAGTGCCTCTCTGTGAAGGAAGCAGTGGGTTGTTCGCATGCCTGGGTTTTGCGCTTTGACCCTACTGATGAAGCCCTTGGCACTGCCCGTCATAGCAGCCGCACCATCAGTGCAAATACTGACACAGTTATTCCAGCGTAATCCTCCCTTTTCAATGTACTCTGTTGTCAGACGATAAATCTCCTCTCCGGTCGTTTTGGTAGGAAGTGGTTTGCAAAATAAAAAATTCTCCCTGATACGGTCCCCGTCTACGAATCGAGCATTTGCCAATAGCTGAGCATGCCCACTCACGTCTGTAGATTCATCAATTTGCAACGAAAAATGTCCCCTTGCCTTGATTTTTCCAAAACGATATCTTCAATATCTGCAGACATGGCATTGATTCGCCTTCCAATTGTACAGTCAGACAGCGGGACCTTTGCTATCTCTTTTGCAGCTTGTGGGCCTAGCATGTGATTAACTATTGCTGTGCATGCTGGCAATATAACGGACTCGGCAATAGTATGTGGCTTCTTCGCCTTAGCAATAATTTCGGCTACGAGGTAGCTAGCCTCCAATGCTTTAACCGAAACTTTGGCGCAATTCATCATCACCCGTTCTTGACGGCTATGCTGACTTTTCATCCGAACAAAGTATTCAGAATCCTTGCCAGCTTGTGATGGATGATTGGTTCTTAGGTGTCTTTTGAGTTTACTCGGGACCATCGCTTCATTTGACAGTTTCATGCCACATATTAAGCACAAAGGGAGAGGGCATGATGGATCCTCATTAGAGATGAAGCCATAATTTAAGTAGCTGTCGTCGTATTGTCTTTTTTTGGCCTTACTGCTGGTATCTACCTTCGATGTAGAGCTGGATGGAGTTGGCTCTGTTTCAGAGTCAACCTTCGCTTCTTCTGGAGCCTTTCTTTTTAAAAAGCGTTCCATGATGCTACTTGTCTGCTACTTGTCTGCTACTTGTCTACTACCTGTCTGCTTCCTGTCTGCTTCCGCTCGAAATGTCTTTGTGCGGTAAATGAAAAAACAATGCAGGCTGCAGTGCAGACACACTGACCTTACGCTGAACCTGGTATTGACATTGTGACATGGGAAGACAGATAGATTTTGATGATGAATTGTATTGTATTGTATTATATTTATTTGTATATATTTATTTATTTATATATTTATTCATTCATTCATATGAACGTCAGAATATATAATTATTTGACGGCACCCCTGAAGACACCAGGGGGCGCCCCAGTGTGCCGCGGCACCCCGGTTGAGAAACGCTGGTCTATGTGATACGCAGGACTATGCCGTATACCCACTAGGAAAGCCAAGGATTTCCATATACCCACTTAAAAATGTGCAAGGATACGTAACAGCGTTTTGTGACAGAACTTTCACTTTCATTCATAAAATTCAACCCGTCTGTGTTACGAAGCACTTGACTTTTGGACCATTGGGACTGACTATAGCGTCATATACCATCAAAGGGGGGGAAATGCGACATGAAACATGTCAGAATGTAGCACTATCATGCACAGATCAGCCTTATAACATGTTAGATAGGCACGCTAGACAGGGAGCGCAGATTTATTTTTATGACGTTCCGAAATGAACGATTATATGAGGCTGGGATAGAAAAATCACAGTATACTGTTACGCTTGCCTGGCTCTTGACAAGGTGACAAAAAGGGAGACGACACATGGATAACAATAATAGGAGATTTATTAAAGAATATATTGTTGAATAGAAATAATGATAAAGAAAATAGAAACGACAACCAAAAACGGCTGCTGGTCGACAAGGAAGAGAGCGAGTCCATCAATTTGACCCACTCTTAAAGTTCCTGGGACAATTAGGATGATCACCCCCACCTGTACCCATCTGGAACCAAGAGAGAAGGTCAACAGGACAACAGATGTATAGCGCCCACTATTGGTTCAAGTGTGGATCGTCACAATACCCACTAGAAAAAACTAGACTACACCACTGCATGTAGTTAATTAATCAATTGACATGGGCCTATGCTATATAAGCAGAGCCTGCTCATATACCTATAGGCTAGACAACGATGGCATGTCCATTTCTCATCAACCCTGTGGATTTAGAGGCGCAGATCATCCGAAGAGAATTCTTTCCACGAGCTCCAAGACTCTTCAGGGACAGAACCAATCCACTGGCCTTTCCTGATGAGTACCTGTGGGAGAGGTATAGGTTCAGCAGGCCAACCATAGTTTATTTATGTAGTTTGCTGGAGCCACAAATTAGGAGGCACACACACCGCAGCCATGCATTGACCACAGTTCAGTCTGTCTGCATAGGCTTGCGTTTTTTCGCATGTGGGGCATTTATGTACACAGTTGGAGACGCAGAAGGTCTCGCTAAGGCAACGGTATGCCGGGAAGTACGAAGGGTGTACCTTGCCCTAAAGCATTGCCTCGCGGACTTCATCATTTTCCCTGGTCACCTGGAAACACGAAGAATCCAGCAGGAGTTTTATTCTATTGCAGGTATGTGATGCGTGTTAAAATAGATGTAAAGTAGCCTACAGGACAAGCGTCTGTATTAACTTGATCCTCTCCTCCAGGCTTCCCCAAAGTTCTAGGCGCAATAGACTGCACCCATGTGCGCATCAAGGCCCCATCTGGACCTGTGGAGGCAGACTGTCAATCGGAAATCTTTCCATAGTCTAAATATACAGGTATGTCCATACACTGTCAGGCAGAATAGTAATAACTGCTTTTGGATCAAATGTGCACATCTGTGCTAATAGATGAAATTAGTTTTGATGTGAACACTCAGTTATGCATAACAATGTATCTGCCAAGCAAAGTGTGCCACATCATTGAAGGTCTCCCTCTATGCCATCAGATGACCTGCGAGGCAAATTGCGTGATTTCTAACATTAAAGCCAAATGGCCTGTGTTATGAAGGCCCACAATTTAGAGCCAGTTAGTTTCCCCAAATCAGCCCTATTTTGCCCCTGTTATTTCCTTAATTATTTTCCATACTATTCATGTACGTTTTCATGAAGGTGTATGTATTGTTATTGTAATTGTATAAGTTCTGTCTTGGATTTGTTCAGTGTTGTGCAAGCGCCAGATTAGTGGGCGTGGTTTTGATTGGCGTACGTGACTTGATGTATGTCCGGTTGGTATATATAGCTACGGAAGTGGTCGGTGCGTTAGAGTGACATGAGAAGGAGAAGGAGAAGGAGCCCGAGGTGGAGATAGAGTACATCACAGAGGAACCAGAGATCTTCGACCCCAACTTCATCTTCTTCAAGAGGATCTTCGAGGCCTTCAAGCTGACAGACGACGTGAAGAAGAGTTCGGAGTTTTAGTGAGTTAACAGCGCTAGCCCAGTTTAGCTGTGTCACCGTTAGCCAGCCTTGCTAGCCGCCGGCTGCTAACGTTGGCGCATAGCGAGACCCAAGCCGGACAGAGTCGTCGCCTCCGAGGTGGATTGCGACCGACCGCTGACACCACCGGAGCTGACCGTGGACCACCGGACCTGAGCCATTCACACCTCGTCGTTTGCTACGAAGACGCCCCTTTCCCTTCAAATTGCAACGTCACTCCCCCCCCTTGTCTGCTGCCTTCCTCGAGTCACATGCGAGCTCCAACCAGGCCTCAACGCGCTCATTTCAGTCCGGGACTCTAAGCCTTTTCAGGCCAGGTACTGTGTGTGAGTGAGTGAGTGAGTGTGTGTGTGGCCGGCGGGGAGGGAGTATATTGGGATGTATATATAATTTGTATAAATAAATGTGTTTGTTCATATTCGATACATTGCTGTGTGTTTAGTTGTCTGTTAGCTAATGCTAATGCTAATGCTAATGCTAATGCTAGTAATGCTAGTCTAAAGGGTTGCTGGCGCCCCCTGCCTCTATCCTCCTACACTGCCGATTTAGCTCAGAGTTAGTTAGATAACCAGCCCTTCCTAAAATCCTACAGTCCTTTAGCTACTCCCTGGTTACAATTGGTCCTTCGAGCCGGATAGGTTGTGTAGTGATAGCATGGCTGAGCGCAGCCAACCAGACAAGACAGTTACCCCCCCTTCTCCGCCCCCTGAGCCAGAGCCACGACCACAGAGAGTCCCGCGGTTGCCTCAGAGGTTACAAGAGTATGAGCTTGAGCTCGAAAGCTCACTGAGTGGTAGTGAGGAGCGCACTCCACGGGATACAGTGGTCGGAGAGGCCGAGGTGTCCGCCGGCGCGCGGGTGGCTAGCACCGAGACCGCCATCAAAGAGCACCAGCCTGAGGATGAGATGGCAGAACAGCAGGGTTTTGCCGTAGAAACGGAAGAGCAGGAAGGAGAGGCCCGGTCTGACAGCGCTTGCGGGCGGAAGAGGGAGGGCCTCAGCCTTAACGATCTGCCTCCCAGTACGGCGCGCTCGAGACCTAGCTCCTGCCGTTCAGTGGCTTCCTCCCGGTCCAGGGTTTCCGTGGGCAGTTCTGCCTCTGGGGCGGATAGCATGCACTCCAGAGGGAGTAGTGCCGCGCTGTTAGAATGTATGCGCCAACAGGCCGAGATGGCGTTAGAGCGGGAACGCCTCCAGTTCGAGCGTGAACGCCTCCAGATGGAAGGAGCGGAACGCGCGGCGGAGAGGCAGCGCCAGGAGGCGCTAGAACGTGAACGCCTCCAGATGGAGCGCGACCGCCTCCAGATGGAGAGAGAGCAACTGCACGCGAAGAAGATGGAGGAAGTGATGCAGACCATGCGCGACGTGTGCATCAGCAGAGCTCCGTCGGCCCGTAGCTCCAGAGCATCATCCGCACGGCCCTCTCGAGTGCCATCTCCTGAACCCCCCGCCGATGGCTCCATGACCCCCGCCATGACTGTCCAACTACAGGCCCAGCTGACCACCTTGAAGGAAGAGGACCAGGGACCCGACCGCTACGCGGCCCAGAGGGAGCCAGCGTCGCTGCCCGGGAGGGGAGCCATTCCCCAAGAGCGTAGCACACCCCTAGGTCCTCCAGTGAACCAAAAGGCATGCAGGCCGGACACCCAGACCGTCACTCCAGCCCCGATCATCCACTACAGGATGTTTCCCCAGGTGGAGGGACCCAAGTTCCCCTTCTTCAAGGACGAGGACAGGAGCCAGTATGTGGAACTACGCATCTGCCTAGACACGCTCTTGGACGACTCCTGCTCAGAGTCCTACAAATATGCGATTCTCCTTCAGCATGTGAGGAACCCCAGAGCCCACAACATGGTTCTGGCCCATGCCTCCGCACCGACACCTTACACCAGAGCGCTCGCCGACTTGGATGCCCGCTACGGTCGTCCCTGGAACCACGCCCTTGCTGAACTGCAAGCCCTCGAACAGCAGGCCCCCATCAAGGATGAACGGGCGCTGGATGACTTCGCGCTCCGCGTGCACACCTTGGTTGGAATGCTGAAGACATAGGGCCCAGCTGGCGCCAGCGAGATCAACAGCACCTCCAACGTAGAGCGGCTGCTCCGCAAGATCCCACGCTTCCGGCAGGAGAGGTTCCGGCGACAGCAGCGCGTTCGTAACCCCGGGAAGTTGGGTCTGAGCATGGCTGCCTTCGCGGAGTTCCTACTGGAGGAAGTGCATGACACCAACGTAGACGCCATGGGTTACGCTGAGCCGAAGAAGGAGAGGGAGAAGGGAGACCGCTGGGACAGGCCGAGCTCGAACAGAGGACGCCCAGTAGGAGTGCTGCACACGGAGGAGGAGCCTCGGAGAGAGAGGAAAGCCCGACCTGAGGGAAAGGATTCCTCTCAACCCACTCAAAGGGGACGGAGAGGTCCACCGCCATGTCCGTACTGCACCAGCGAGCACTGGTTCAATGAGTGCAGTGACTTCAACAACCTGAGTACCGAGGCCAAGCAGAGGTGGCTCGAGGAGAACAAGAGGTGCTGGAACTGTGGGCGCGACCATCTGGCTAAGAACTGCACCTTGAGGAGAAAGTGCAACCGCTGTGAGGAGGTCCACCTCAACATCCTACACGAGGTCTCCCTCGCAAGGTCCACGGAGGGCACCAGAAGCCCTAGGTCCGGTAGCGCACCGGAAGAGGAAACACCTGTCTACTATCTAGACCCAACCCAGAGCAGCGGCTCCAAGGTCCTACTGAAGGTGGTGAAGGTCCGACTTCACCACAACAACGCTGTGTACGACACGTACGCCGTTCTAGACGACGGGTCGGAACGGACCATCCTTCTCCAGGAGGCAGTGCGCCAGTTGGGGCTCCAAGGGACTGAGGAGAAGCTGACTCTGCGCACGATACGTCGCGACCTTAAAGAGGTCACCGGGGCGAGAATCAACTTCTCTATCTCCCCGGCGGGGCGGCCGTCGGACAGATATCGGCTTCAGAATGTCTTCACCGCAGACCAGCTAGCGCTCTCCCGCTACGACTACCCCCTGGAGAGATTACGCGCAAGATATTCCCACCTACGGCGAGTAGACCTACATCCGATAGAAGGAGCGGAGCCAACCCTTCTCATCGGCTCGGACAACGCTGCACTGATCGTGTCGCTCCGTCCTCCGCTGAGAGGACCACGAGGCTGCCCGATGGCTGTTAAGACTGCGCTTGGGTGGGCCCTCCAAGGCGCTACCGAGTGGAGAGATAGAGACGGGAGAGCTACGTCATCCCTCCATGTCCGAACCGAAGAAGTGCAGACCATCAACTGCCTTCACACCAGTGTGGACTCCATGAATGCGGCGCTACTAGACAACGTCCAGAAGCTGTGGACGCTAGACGTTGAGCCCTACAAGAATGAGAAGCTCTACGTACGGTCAAAGGAGGACGTCTACGCCATAGACCTCCTTAAAGCAAAGACAGTGCGTATCGAAGTCCAGGGCGTGAAGAGATACGTCACACCACTACTCCGAAGAGAACCCATGCCAGAGTTTCGAGTATCCCCTCGAACCGTCCTACAGTGTCTGACCAGCACTGAGAAGCGTATGAGGAAGGACGAGGTCCTTGCTGCTTCTTACAGAACGGAGATGAAGAAACTGACGGAGTCCGGTCTGGTGAAGAAGCTTGAGCCAGCCGAGGCGAACCAGAGTGCCGAGTCTTGGTACCTCCCGCACCACAATGTTCACCACAACGGGAAGAACCGAGTGGTCTTCAACTGTAGCTACCAGGTGGGGAAGCTCAACCTCAACCACTATCTTCTCCCTGGTCCAACCTTGACCCCAGCCCTCTTGGGAGTTCTGGTGCGATTCCGTCAGCAGCCGATCGCAGTCAGTGGTGACATTAAGCGAATGTTTCACCAGGTCAGGATGTTGGAGGAAGACAAGCCACTCATGAGGTTTCTCTGGAGAGAGGACCCGAGCGACCCCGACCCCTCTATCTACCAGTGGGAGGTGCTACCCTTCGGGACAACCTGCAGCCCCTGTTGCGCCACCTATGCGCTACAGACTCACGCCGCGCAGGAGACGGCACCTCCTGGAGTGTTTGACGCCGTCCATAAGAGCTTTACGTGGACAACTGCCTCCACAGTTCGAAGACAGCCACGGAAGCCCGCCAGCTAGTCCAGGACCTGCGTGCTCATCTCCAGGAGGGTGGATTTGAGATCTGCCAGTGGGCCAGCAACGACCCGCAAGTCATCAGAGACCTCCCGGAGGAGGCCACCTCGACCAGCAGCGAGGCTTGGGTCTCTCACTCACCAGATGATGCTCAGGAGATGACGCTCGGACTTATCTGGCAGTTCCAGACCGACACTCTACGCTATCGCAATAAGCCTGCCAAGCCCCAACGCGTCACGATGAGAACGATATACAGCACTCTAGCGAGCCAGTACGACCCACTGGGATATATCGCTCCCTTCACGACGATGGCCACGGTGCTTGTCCGGGAGCTGTGGGCCCAAGAACGAGGATGGGACGATCCTCTGCCTCGTCACCTAGAAGAGAAGTGGAAGGCCTGGGAGCAGGAACTTCCCACTCTCCAGCACATCAAGCTGCAGCGGAGCTACTTCCCTCCCTCCACGGACCTAGAGAGGAGTGTCATCACGCTACATGTATTCTGCGACGCCTCGGAGATGGCGTACGGGTCCGTGGCATACGTCAGAGCGGCAGAGCTTGGAGGTGAAGTCCACGTCTCGTTTGTCCTGGCGCGTTCCCGAGTGGCGCCGAAAAAGCAACAGTCCATCCCAAGACTGGAGCTGTGTGCTGCCCTGAACGGCGCGCAACTGGGAAGGTTCCTGCTCGACGAGCTCCAGCTACCTCTGATGAGCGTCACCATGTGGTCAGACTCAACTACCGTCCTCCAGTGGTTGAAGTCCAGCTCATGTCGGTATAAGGTGTTCGTGGGCACCCGAGTCGCAGAGATTCTGGAGTTGACTGAGGTGAACTGCTGGCGTTATGTAGACACCAAGAGGAACCCTGCTGACGTCATCACGAGAGGGGCAACTCTCCAGGATCTGGCTGAGCCCCACCTGTATCACACGGGACCAGACTTCCTACAGGAGCGGGAGTCAGAGTGGCCAGCCACGCCGGCGTTAGCAGAAGACAGAGAGGACAAAGAGCTGCGTAAGACGTTGTTCTGCGGAGCCACCCAGGTCGTAGACCCTGAGACTACTCCGGGAGAGGAGTGTGAGACGCTCGAAGAGCTGCAGAAGAGGATGTTCTGCTCCAAGGCCGGTCTACCCCTAGATACTACGCTCAGCGCCGAAGATTACACCGCGGCGGAGCTCCTGGTGCTGCAGAGTGCCCAACAGGATGCCTTCTCCCGAGAGCTGGAGTGTCTCGAGAAAGGGAAGCCGATCCCCTCGGACAGTAGACTCCGCGGCTTAGCTCCAGAGCTCGACGGTGTTCTCATTCGCGTGGGTGGCAGACTGCGCCGCGCTCAAGATCTAGACCTAGACACGAAGCATCCCATCGTGCTTCCCACTAAGCATCAGGTCACCAGATTGGTCATCAAGCACCATGATGACAAAGTGCAGCACGCGGGTGGAGAGCGTGTCTTCGCGGAGGTACGACGGAGATTCTGGATACTCCATGGACGGGAGGCGGTACGGAGATATCAAAGGTCCTGCTCGGACTGCCAGAGGTGGCGAGCCACGCCGCCGCAGCCCATGATGTCCGATCTGCCCGAGGACCGGCTGCGACTGAGACAGGCTCCGTTCCACTCTACTGGGGTCGACTGTTTCGGGCCACTCCTAGTCCGAAACCGGCGAGCCTCCGAAAAGCGGTGGGGCATCATCTACACGTGCCTGACGACGAGAGCAATGCACCTTGAAGTTCTGCACCAGCTCACAAGCGACAGCTTCCTCATGTCCTTCAAGAGGTTCACCTCCAGGCGAGGGACCCCTAAGACCCTCCGGTCGGACAGAGGCACCAACTTCGTCGGTGGTGAGGCCGAGCTGAGGGCGAGCTACGCTGCGATGACTGAGGAGGCCCGTGACAGACTCGCCTCCCAGCAAGTGAAGTTTGAGTTCAACCCCCCAAATGCTCCACACTTCGGGGGAGCCTGGGAGCGGGAGATTCGCTCAGTAAAGAACGTCCTACGTACCATTCTCGGACAGAAGGTGCCTACCGATGAGGTGCTCGAGACTGTACTAGCAGAGATTGAGGGCATCTTGAACTCCCGGCCCCTAGGCTATACCTCCAGTGATGTAGCAGATCTGGATCCCATTACGCCCAACTTCTTGCTGATGGGGCGGCGAGACTCTGCACTGCCTCAGGTAGTCTACGACCCTGCAGAGCTCACCGGAAGAAGATGGTGGAGGCACAGCCAGGTGCTCGCGGACCAGTTTTGGAGGCAGTTCATACTGCACTACCTGCCGACCCTGCAAGTCAGGCAGAAGTGGACGAGGGAGAGAGACAACTTGTCCGAAGGTGCCGTGGTACTGGTGATCGACCAGTCCCTTCCACGCGCCGCCTGGCAGACAGGCAGAGTGACCAAGGTCCTGCCGGGTCCGGATGGAAGGGTGCGGACGGCCATCGTGGACGTTGGTGGTCGCACGTACACCCGACCTGTGGCACGCCTGATTGAGCTCCCTCAAATTACAAAGGACACTATCACCTCATACCTCACGCTGCTAGAGCAGCCTAGCCAGTGTGCCTTCCATAGTTAAATGAAACCGAGGGTTTCATGGGGCGGCTGTTATGAAGGCCCACAATTTAGAGCCAGTTAGTTTCCCCAAATCAGCCCTATTTTGCCCCTGTTATTTCCTTAATTATTTTCCATACTATTCATGTACGTTTTCATGAAGGTGTATGTATTGTTATTGTAATTGTATAAGTTCTGTCTTGGATTTGTTCAGTGTTGTGCAAGCGCCAGATTAGTGGGCGTGGTTTTGATTGGCGTACGTGACTTGATGTATGTCCGGTTGGTATATATAGCTACGGAAGTGGTCGGTGCGTTAGAGTGACATGAGAAGGAGAAGGAGAAGGAGCCCGAGGTGGAGATAGAGTACATCACAGAGGAACCAGAGATCTTCGACCCCAACTTCATCTTCTTCAAGAGGATCTTCGAGGCCTTCAAGCTGACAGACGACGTGAAGAAGAGTTCGGAGTTTTAGTGAGTTAACAGCGCTAGCCCAGTTTAGCTGTGTCACCGTTAGCCAGCCTTGCTAGCCGCCGGCTGCTAACGTTGGCGCATAGCGAGACCCAAGCCGGACAGAGTCGTCGCCTCCGAGGTGGATTGCGACCGACCGCTGACACCACCGGAGCTGACCGTGGACCACCGGACCTGAGCCATTCACACCTCGTCGTTTGCTACGAAGACGCCCCTTTCCCTTCAAATTGCAACGTCACTCCCCCCCCTTGTCTGCTGCCTTCCTCGAGTCACATGCGAGCTCCAACCAGGCCTCAACGCGCTCATTTCAGTCCGGGACTCTAAGCCTTTTCAGGCCAGGTACTGTGTGTGAGTGAGTGAGTGAGTGTGTGTGTGGCCGGCGGGGAGGGAGTATATTGGGATGTATATATAATTTGTATAAATAAATGTGTTTGTTCATATTCGATACATTGCTGTGTGTTTAGTTGTCTGTTAGCTAATGCTAATGCTAATGCTAATGCTAATGCTAGTAATGCTAGTCTAAAGGGTTGCTGGCGCCCCCTGCCTCTATCCTCCTACACTGCCGATTTAGCTCAGAGTTAGTTAGATAACCAGCCCTTCCTAAAATCCTACAGTCCTTTAGCTACTCCCTGGTTACAGCCTGGCTCTGTCCATGATTCCAGAATCTTTCGAGCATCATCACTAGCACACAGGTTTACACAAGGCAAGAGAATTACTTTCCAAGTTTCATTTAATGTATTTGAAGCTGAAGAATGTCATGCATATGTAACCAATACTTCTATTCTATAGGGCAGTTTAATGGAGTTCTGCTTGGAGACAGAGGCTATCCCTGCATGCCATACTTGCTGACTCCCTACCCAGAACCAGCAACCCAAGCAGAGAGGGCCTTCAACCATGCCCACAACAAAACAAGGGCACGAATTGAGATGTGCTTTGGGCAACTGAAGTCTAGATTTCAGTGCCTGAAAAGCCTCAGGGTCACCCCCGACAGGGCCTGTGACATCACTGTAGCCTGTGCAGTCTTGCACAACATTGCAGTCATACGCCGTTAGAGACTTCCCCCAATGTTGCCGGAGGAGCAATGGGGAGATGTACTAGGCTTGGAACCCATGGATGGAAGAATGCGGGACCATTATAAAGACTGCTTTTTCAGTTAATGTATTGTATTAATGGTCACCTTTGTTTGAGTTCACCCTTTTATTTAAAAGCTTAGCATTTAAGACAAAAAAGCATGTCAAAGTTGTTTTTGAAATTATTATTATTTTTTACAACTTCTGTTGTCTCTGTGAGGACAAAAAAAAGAAACATTAAATTTCAGTCCAGACCATGACCTTCTGCTTCTGCTGTTTAAATGTATACTTACTTGCTTCTCCACCTGGCCTTCCAGTAACTCAATTTCCAGTTTGAGCTTCTTTCTGCGCACTCTGAATTGCTTCTTGCGCAGTCTGAATTGCTTCCTGCGCATTCCCTGTATTTGGACCTCTCCATCAAGATATTTCGAATACAGGGAACGGACGGACTGAAAGGGAAATTGTGTCAGAGTAGCAGACCCTCTAGATGTAATAGCATAGCAATATGAGTAGTTACTTACTTCAGTACTTGGTGTTCGGCTTGTGCTTGGTTGGTCCTGCAAAAAAGTTGTTGGGTTTTACATAATTTAAAGAATGCAGACACATCCAAAACTTTCCACATTAAATGGTTTTACCTCTGCCACTTCAGTGAAAGCGGAAATGGTGTCCTCCTCCAGCTCCCTAGACGTGCTGGGGCCATCTCCCTGCAAATACAAAACACTGCAGTTAAAGCAAAATAATGAATTGCATAAGATGCATGGTATTTTTGCTAAGCAAGGACGACTCACACATAGGTCAGGGTCTATGTCTTGAGGAGGATCGATAAGTGTCATGATGTTTCTCTTCACTGAAAGATAAAGACTCATTAGTTTTTGCCATTGAGAGACTGATCTGTTGAGGAAGAGTAGTAGATAATACCTTGCACATATTGAGAAACGTTGCCTTGGGGAGGGACGTCTGATGAGGTCCCCCCCTCTATTCCCTCAACCGTAGGTCGGCCCCAGTTCTGCCCGAGGACTCGCTCCTCCGCAGAGGTGAGGTCCTGCGGTGGAGGTCCCCCACCAGTGGCAGCGGCGTCAGCCAGTTTTACATGACATGTTTTCCATTAGCAGAAGCCTTCATCCAAAGTGACACATACATAAGTGAATCATCTATCCATCAGTAATCATGAGAAGAAGTAATCTATGCCAAGACAGTCTATGGTCATTGGCAGTTACAATGCTAGAAGAACATCATTACTAGGTGAGAAAGGCTTCAAACACCTCACCCATTTAGAGTAATTGAGAGTAAATGCATTGTAGTTATGTCAGTTGTGGTAAGTGCGTCTACACCATCATTTTAAACAGACATCTGATATTATTATATTATATATTATTGAGACTGATAAGATCACATGTTCATTTATTACAAGATGACAATAAAACAATAGGTAAGCTATATCACTTACGCATTTAACCCGTCCGCAATTCGTTGCCACGCCATCTCCCTGGCTTTATTCACTACGGCAGTGCTGCCTTTGCGAGTGATGACTGGCCTTTCCTCTTCATATAGCTCAACCATTAAAAGTTGCTCTGCCCTACTGAAAGAGCCGTTGTTGTTTTTTTTTGCCATTGTATTGTCATTTCGACTATCGGCTCTTCTGGGCTCTTTATATCTTCGGTCACGCGCCCATATCGAGGATTTGTAAGCCTGTCTTCTGTGAACACTGATTACACAAGGCTGATCCTCGTTCAAGGAATCACCTGAGGCTTGAATTCCAATCCCGAGTTGCCTGATCGCCGCATTTATTTCAATCGGCGATATACTAAGTCACCTTTAGTGGAACGGCCCCCTGGTCTTGAACTACATCTCTAGTGTAGGAGTTTGGGCAGGGGGGGGGTGGTCCTCCACATCTGGATCAAATGAGTAATACAGATCAGCATAAAAGCACACCTGAAGACCAGGTATTAGATTAATAATCTAATTCAAGCAGAATTTGGGACCAATTATGGCAATCTCCAATGGCAGTGCTATCCTAGAAATCAAGTCCAAACATAGAAATAACTAACAAGAAACAACAGTGAGCAAGTGTAGCAAAATCATCATCAAATGTAATACAGACACCTGTATATGTACAGTATATTCAAATATAGAATAATTATTACGTTTTCCACAAGCATCTGATTGAATGAAGAATGAGTATGAGAATTAGGTAATGACGACTGTTTTGACATTCACTGTTTTGACATTCGCCATGGCTTGGCTTTGCCAAACACGTATAGCGCCAGGACATCAGCCAAAATAATTACCATGGAATTCCGGAACACTCACCACATGGAGTGCCAAGTGTTCTATGTAGTATTTACCTAGCAATGTATAGGGTTAGGTGACAATTGACAATTGGGCTAACACCCAGGCTAACAGTCCACCCAGGCTAACACCCAGGCTACAGTCCACCCAGGCTAACACCCAAGCTAACAGTCCACCCAGGCTAACACCCAGGCTAACACCCAGGCTACAGTCCACCCAGGCTAACACCCAAGCTAACAGTCCACCCAGGCTAACACCAAGGCTAACACCCAGGCTACAGTCCACCCAGGCTAACACCCAAGCTAACAGTCCACCCAGGCTAACACCCAGGCTACAGTCCACCCAGGCTAACACCCAGGCTAACAACCAGGCTAACAGTCCACCCAGGCTAACACCCAGGCTAACAGTCCACCCAGGCTAACACCCAGGCTAACAATCCACCCAGGCTAACACCCAGGCTAACACCCAGGCTAACAGTCCAACCAGGCTAACAGTCCTCTGCTCGCCTACAGAACTGTAGCACACCTGTCAGCAGCCCACAGCTGTTACATTAGGTAGAGTTCCCACAGGTAGGAGCTAGCAGGGTCAGACTGGCTGGGTCATGACAGGGTAATGTGTGATAACTCCGCTGCAATCACAGCCCAGTGATCAACCATGGCAGTTACAGTAGCTAGCATAGTGCTCTCACAGAGGCCTAACGTATTCACGCTAATTCAAGTGCGCTGGCAGGGAATGCATGGGAGGTTCAATGCAGAGCACAGGCTCACACACACAAGTCCACAATGCACAGCAGTCACTTAAACTCCTCTGAATGCAATGGCACGGCAGTGAATCCCCATAATGTAATGTCATTTTTCTGGCCTTACTTCACATAAATCACATTACTGTACATTCCTATTGTGTCAGACTGTCCTAATTCAATTCAACTGTATTCACCATGTGCAGTGCACTAGGAACATGACTTGGTATTCTCCATGCTGAACAAGCTACAGTACATACAACAACAAGACTACAGCACAACAATACTCAAGACACACAGTACATACAGTAGTACCAATACAAAGTGAATAAATATACTGTACAACTTAGTGCAAAAACATGTCAAGTGCAAGGTTCAATGATCAGGAGTTATTGAGGAGGGCTATGGCTTTGGGGAAGAAACTCTTCAAGTGTTGTGATGTTTTTGACCTGGTGGCCCTGTACCGCTGTCCAG
Source organism: Nansenia antarctica (assembly GCF_963989245.1). NCBI lineage: Eukaryota > Metazoa > Chordata > Actinopteri > Argentiniformes > Microstomatidae > Nansenia > Nansenia antarctica. The sequence continues at coordinate 16,596,263 of NC_137674.1, forward strand.
AAGGGAGTAATTCAAACAAGCTGTGAGCTGGATGTGAGGGGAATCATCGTGCCCTGACTGATGCAAATCGAAAGACTTCACACAGCATATATCTGGTGACCCACAAGTCCCTTCCAGACGACTTGCATGAATCCCATTCTAAATGTGACAGTTACTAGTGTTATGACCTTGGCTCAAAGGCCACAACAAAAGGGAGACACGCCACCGTTTTTAAAGTTGAACAAAAGTATGTATTAACTCAAAGGCTTAAACAACAGAACACTAACTAAATAAAAGAAGGTAATGAGGTGTGAGCGTCAGTAATCAGTGGGGATGTATGCTGGATGAGTGAGTGGATGGGTGGAGGGGTGTTGAAAGGTGCTAAAAGCAAATTACATTACCCGTAACATAATCAAACAGAGGCCTGTAAGGGAACCAAACAAAACAAAGAAAAGCAGAGTGCAGCAGAGAGAGAGAGTGAGTGTTTGCAATGTGGCGTTTATGGCCAAGATGCAGTGGGCCCAGGTGCATCGAGTCAGCCGATCAATACACGTATCTGCAGGATAGACGACCACCGCTCACCCCCAGTGCACACCCCTAGAGGGCGCCACAGGGGCCGTCACACTGGGCAGTGGGGACGAAGAGCCGCCCAGATCCCGTCCAGAAACCAGGCTACCAACCCAGAGAGCAGGCTATAAACCAGCCTACCAACCCAGAGAGCAGGCTATAAACCAGCCTACCAACCCAGAGAGCAGGCTATAAACCAGCCTACCAACCCAGAGAGCAGGCTATAAACCAGCCTACCAACCCAGAGAGCAGGCTATAAACCAGGCCACCAACCCAGAGAGCAGGCTATAAACCAGGCTACCAACCCAGAGAGCAGGCTATAAACCAGGCTACCAACCCAGAGAGAAGGCTAGGAACCAGGCTACCAACCCAGAGAGCAGGCTATAAACCAGCCTACCAACCCAGAGAGCAGGCTATAAACCAGCCTACCAACCCAGAGAGCAGGCTATAAACCAGCCTACCAACCCAGAGAGCAGGCTATAAACCAGGCCACCAACCCAGAGAGCAGGCTATAAACCAGGCTACCAACCCAGAGAGCAGGCTATAAACCAGGCTACCAACCCAGAGAGAAGGCTAGGAACCAGGCTACCAACCCAGAGAGCAGGCTATAAACCAGCCTACCAACCCAGAGAGCAGGCTATAAACCAGCCTACCAACCCAGAGAGCAGGCTATAAACCAGCCTACCAACCCTGAGAGCAGGCTATAAACCAGCCTACCAACCCAGAGAGCAGGCTATAAACCAGGCCACCAACCCAGAGAGCAGGCTATAAACCAGGCTACCAACCCAGAGAGCAGGCTATAAACCAGGCTACCAACCCAGAGAGAAGGCTAGGAACCAGGCTACCAACCCAGAGAGCAGGCTATAAACCAGGCTACCAACCCAGAGAGCAAGCTATAAACCAGCCTACCAACCCAGAGAGCAAGCTATAAACCAGGCTACCAACCCAGAGAGCAGGCTATAAACCAGGCTACCAACCCAGAGAGCAGGCTATAAACCAGGCCACCAACCCAGAGAGCAGGCTATGAACCAGGCTACCAACCCAGAGAGCAGGCTATGAACCAGGCCACCAACCCAGAGAGCAAGCTATAAACCAGGCTACCAACCCAGAGAGCAGGCTATAAACCAGGCTACCAACCCAGAGAGCAGGCTATAAACCAGGCCACCAACCCAGAGAGCAGGCTATAAACCAGGCTACCAACCCAAAGAGCAGGCTAGGAACCAGCCTACCAACCCAGAGAGCAGGCTATAAACCAGGCCACCAACCCAGAGAGCAGGCTATGAACCAGGCTACCAACCCAGAGAGCAGGCTATGAACCAGCCTACCAACCCAGAGAGCAGGAGGGCTCTCCGGCTGCACCAGTGACCAACGTGTCCGGAGCTCTAACACTCTAACGCCCATTCACCACTGTTCATCACTGAAAAGAAAGAAGAGAGAGCCAGAGAGACTAGAGAGAGTAGTAAAGAAAGCTAAGACAGAGATATAAACGCTATGAACCGACACCAAGAGGTTTACTCTGTGAGATTGCACTGCAGTGAACCATCTCAGACATGAGACATGATCCAGGAAACCGCAGGTCCTACCTCCCCGCTGCTTCCCTAATCGATGTTTAGAGTTTGTTTACTGTTGTTGGTTCACTGGTGGAGGCTGATGAGGTGGAACACTATTACACAGCGAAGAGAGTGTAGTTCTAACTAGGTGCACTGACCTCTGACCTCTCTGGGATGCGCATATGTGACGGCAGCTGGTGAGGCCTTTCTAAACAAGACTTTTAGGAAAAATGTCAATGAATGTCAACGTTGTTGAAAATCAATGACGCACTCGCTAGTCAAGCCAAAATACTGCAATGCAATGGATACGGTGAGTAATCCCCACTACTACCTAGTTAGTGTAGACGCGGCCCACCCCCACACTTGGACCGGCCCTTTGAACAACGTGTAATTTCTAACTGCAATTGCGGCATTGCACCGACGTGGTGGCGGGGGCGCTGTTTCGCAAATAATTGGAAATACATTTCCACCATAAATTGATGCAGAAAGGGCACAAATTGCATCTAAATTCACCAGAATGCAAGAAATTAAGTGTTTGATGCTCGTTTAAGGACCCCCAGACAGCCCTGCTTCATGGGTCCCCCCGTGTATGATGAGGGTCCTCCCTCAAGTATCAGACTGTAAAACTGATTATATTTCATTGACATATCACTATAGGTATAAATTCCATCCAAATTCAACTGTTTAGACTTTGTTTGCATCCACCAGTGCTCTCCTGCGCGCAATTGCTTTGCGCAACCGCCTCCATTCCACTCTGTTCCATATTATTTTATGTTAGAGACCAACCCAGGCCCCCCATCACAGAAAGGAAAAATGATGTGGCCCTCACAGAAAAAAGTTTGGGGACCCCTGGTGTAGTAGAGTAATGGGGATTACTCACCGAATCCATTGCAATGCAATTATTTTGGCTTGATATTGACATTTTTCGGAATAAAAGTCGGAACAATTGGATTGTTTGCCGACTTGTTCCCGGTTTCACCAGCTGTCTTCACATGTGTGTGTGTGTGTGTGTGTGTGTGTGTGTGTGTGTGTGTGTGTGTGAGTGTGTGTGTGTGTGTGTGTGTGTGTCTGTGTGTGTCTGTGTTTGTTTCTGTTTCACCTGTGTAACGGACAATAAATTATGAGTCATATGAGTTGTCAAGGTTGTTCTAGGCTAGCGCTAGCATCGGATACATATGTTCTAAGAAGCACATTGTCGATAAAGATCGAGCTTGACGGTTTTACAGTGTCCAGTACAACATGAAAACAATGTCATGTAGGAGTGGAGAAGTACTATATATCAGTTGGAGGATAAGCTCACTGTATGTGTAAAAACTGCAGCACACTATCAATCACATTCAGTATCTGCACTGAAATAACAAATCAATATTTCTATATGACACACACCCAGGTCTGATCAGTCAATGGTGGGCCGAGGGTGTCTTGTAATAAAGGCCGAAACACCTTATGGGATCTGGGGGCATACAACTGAAGATGTGGGCATACAACTGAAGATGTGTCATACTGGTGACAAGTGGTCTTCACCGAGTCCAACCCCACCCAAGAGGTCATCTTCACACCCACTACAGGTAAATGGTAAAATGGTAAATGGACTGCACTTATATAGCGCCTTTTTGGCTGCTCCAAAGCTGCTCCAAAGCGCTTTACAACGGCCTCTCATTCACCCATTCACACACACATTCTCACACCAATGGCGGCAAGCTTGCATGGCAATCTTTGGGGGTAATTTTTTAGGTAAGTTGCGTGCCGAATCTTCAGGGATTGTAACACCTAGTCCTATTAAGCAATCTGACTGAGATATTTATATTTGAAAAGAAAGCCAGTTACGGAAGCTCCTTCAATAAAGCCACGGCACTTTCGTTGTGTGAGTGAGATGCATTTCGGGGTACTTCAGAACTCTGGTTTTGCTCAGAGAGGGTCTCCTCAATTAGACATGAGCGGGAGCTAACTCTGACAGCATCACAGAGGGAGAGAATGAGTAAAGCAGAGCCTGGCAGGCTTACCATTATCCTGCAGGAAAGGGCAATGACGCTCTGTTGGCTTTCTCCTGTGGATCTGCAGCCTGACTAAGTCTGCATAGTGTGAGAGGGTGAGCAATGCTTTTTATGAGGATTATCTTGTGCAAAGAAATGAGAAATCAATCGTTCAATAATACCTAAATGAATCAAGACCCCCGCGTTCTCTCTGTCCAGCGTGCCGTGCAGTGATGATGTCACAGGGTCTGACTCTGACGCCCCTGGTGGTGCGCTGTGTACTGTTTACACCTCACAGGCCAGAGACACACAGGCCCCATACATAACACAGGATGTGTGTGTGTGTGTGTGTGTGTGAGTGTGAGTGTGTGTGTGTGTGTGTGTGTGTGTGTGTGTGTGTGAGTGTGTGTGTGTGTGAGTGTGAGTGTGAGTGTGAGTGTATGTGTGTGTGTGTGTGTGTGTGTGAGTGTGAGTGAGTGTGAGTGTGAGTGTGAGTGTGAGTGTGAGTGTGTGTGTGTGTGTGTGTGTGTGTGCGTGCGAACTGTGCGTCACTCTGCTTGTTCTCAGGAATTGAGGTATGATTCAGTCGTCAGTGAGTCACATGGTATGTCACATGGTATGTCACATGGGATGCTCTGCTCTGATGCTGATCTCTTGGTAGTGGCTCACCATGCTAGACATGAACAGTGTTATTTAGGCAAACAGGTTTTCACAGCTGTTTGTCACGACAGTAACCAAGGTACTCTCATTTTCTCTCTTCTGACTTCCTGACACCGTGTCTGGATGAGGAAATAATAATCAGTCAATTAGAGAGTGGCTGATTGGTGAATTCACGTCATTAGATTCAGCGCATATTCATCTAAATCTGTGATAACCCCTCTTAATAATAACGGGGCCTGAGATTTTAAATAATGGATCAACGAGGATGGAAACAAAAAAATGGGAAATTGCCAACGCCTCACATTAGAGAGGATGGCTCTCTCTCTGCTGCACCAATCAGGAGCCAGGTGGAAGCGTTTAGTTGTGGTCTGACAATCCCACGCTTCAAAAGCACTTTTGATGTTTCCCTCGCTGTTTTTCCAGGCCACTCACGCATCGGTAGTTCTGTGAAAAACACGGACTCTGAGACAATATTATAGAAATGATGCCTGCGGGCGGTTCTTTGAAGCTGAACACCAGGGCCAACCAAACAGCCAGCCAGCCAGCCAGCCCGTTGATAGCGTGCAGCTCTCTCACCACTAGCACACTGATGATGTTCAAAACATTTGGGTTCCCCTCTAAACATGAAAACCCTGATGTCCTGACTCTGTTTTAGTATGAAATTACAGGCAGGTTTAATGGAAGCTTATCAATATTTACACCAGCACAGATAATGAGAATTCTGCTTTCTTGGTGTGCGGTTGCTTGGTAACAATAGATTATGAGGCCGAAGTAACACATTTGAAATAGAATTCGGCAGTTTCGTTTAGTTTAGGTTTCATCTCAACTCTGTGTACCTTATCGGCGGCAATCAAGCGCAGATGAGTAAACATTGTCTTGTTACCACAGTTCTAGAGTTATTATTACATGCTTTTCAACTGGCACGAGTCAACAACATGACTGTATTTACGGGTTGTGTGTAGTTCTGCTTCAGATACGTGAGATGTTGGGAGAAATCTCCCTGGGAATAAACACCCCCACTGGGACTCTAATCATAGCCATTGCTCCAGGAATAGCTGCGCCTGCGGGCGTGAAGTCGGGCATACGTTAAAGGGACTTTTAGGAATTCACAAGGTGGTCTCTTTATACCACCCCTCAAAACACACTGGGGGGTTTCTCTCCGGAATATTCCTTCACCAACCATAAAGGGCTATCTTCTATTGAGAGATGACACTTTGGCTGGTGATTGTTGTTGTAACTGTGTGGCTACTTGCAGGGCTGGACTGAGACATGGCTGCTGTATCTTTAGTAGGCCTAGCCCCCACAGTCGATCCAGAGAACATATCTGTCAGTTTCTGACATTTTGAGGCATCCTCTGCTAGCTTCTTACTTTTTTTCTCCCTAATTTTCTGGGCAGCCCCTTTCACTATCTTATCTACAAACATGACACTGCACTTGGGTTGTCGGCCGAGGGATCAGAGTGGGGGAGGGGGCCGATGGACAGCAGGGCCTAAGCATGTGATTGGGCCAGCCCATGTGTTAGTATAAACGGGGGCCGCCGCTTGATTCAGCGCTAGTTGATGCCGCGCTATTTTGGGCCGCGCTAGTTTGGGGTCGGCCGCGCTAGTTTTATATATATATATATATACATATATATTTATTTATTTTTTATTTTTATTTTGGGGGGGGGGGGGCGGCCCGACCGGCCCAAAACTAGCGCGGCCCACCTGCCAGCGGGCAGGTAGATTGTATGGCCAGTCCAGCGGTGGCTACTTGACTATATTATATTCTATACATATAGGCCTAGGCTGTAAGACCATTTTTATTCAAAGAGTACATATACACAATAATACATGAAGTAGCATACACAAATATCACAGATGACTCTTTCTTTAGTTTTTTTCTTTTCTAAACATGAACATGAAATAAACCCCCCCCCCTCCATCTCTTAATTACATTTACATTTAAATGTTTTCTCTTTTTTTTAAACCAACATTTTCAACATATTTTTGATGTATTCTTATGGGACAACAATGTGATACTCTGTGATACTTTGAAGTAAAAAAACAGTGTTCTTATGGTGGAACTTGGTGACTAAACGCTGTGTCACAGGTATCTGTTTATAGCTAACCCATCATTTCACTTCATCCTGCCATTTGGGACAATGGAATGCAGGGAACCTGCTGGACCTGTGCGATGTACAGTATGTACAGTAGGATTCTGGAGGTCGTTTGCAGCACAATCTGAGGACTTTATCATTAATCACAAACGGATGTTTCAGTGTCAACTTTCACAGACCTGTCTCTGCTTTTTCTTGACATCAATATTTCATACGGTCCTCTCACTATCTCACTATTAATTTCTGTTCTTCGATTCTAACGGCTCTGTCCGGTGCTGGCTCAGTTGACCGCACAATAGGGAGTAGTTTCTATTGATATGCTTCCCTGTATTAATGTGCTTCCCCATGCCTAGACTCATCCATTTATACAACTTGACATAGGTACTGTGAGGCTGCATAGTGTAGAACCCAGGTCCAGAGAGGAGACCAGGGGGGTATTCCTTCAATGTTGCTAAAGGGAAATCCAGGCTTGTTTTTGATAAGTCTCGTGAGACTTAACAACATAAGCATGGATTTTTAAATAAATCTTGCAGGATTTAGCGAAATAAGCCTGGGGTGTCCTTTAGCGACGTTGATGGAATACCCCCCTGAGGAGGACATGCAGTTCTAGGTAAACAGGCTACTTCACTAGGTAACTAACAAAGGAAGCTGCAAGGAACACTAGAGAATACAAGACCTAGGAATACTAGAAACACAGAACAAAAGGGAAAAACCTAGAGGCCAAGCAAAGACAAAGGGAACAACAGGAAAGACTCTTCTTAAAGGGAAGGGTCAACAGGAAAGACACTTCTTAAAGGGAAGGGTCAACAGGACAGTCTCTTCTTAAAGGGAAGGGTCAACAGGAAAGACTCTTCTTAAAGGGAAGGGTCAACAGGAAAGTCTTCTTAAAGGGAAGGGTCAACAGGAAAGAGTCTTCTTGAAGGGAAGGGTCAACAGGAAAGAGTCTTCTTAAAGGGAAGGGTCAACAGGAAAGACTCTTCTTAAAGGGAAGGGTCAACAGGAAAGAGTCTTCTTGAAGGGAAGGGTCAACAGGAAAGACACTTCTTAAAGGGAAGGGTCAACAGGAAAGACTCTTCTTAAAGGGAAGGGTCAACAGAAAGACTCTTCTTAAAGGGAAGGGTCAACAGGAAAGACTCTTCTTAAAGGGAAGGGTCAACAGGAAAGAGTCTTCTTGAAGGGAAGGGTCAACAGGAAAGACACTTCTTAAAGGGAAGGGTCAACAGGAAAGAGTCTTCTTGAAGGGAAGGGTCAACAGGAAAGAGTCTTCTTAAAGGGAAGGGTCAACAGGAAAGAGTCTTCTTAAAGGGAAGGGTCAACAGGAAAGAGTCTTCTTAAAGGGAAGGGTCAACAGGAAAGACTCTTCTTAAAGGGAAGGGTCAACAGGAAAGACACTTCTTAAAGGGACGGGTCCTAATTAGTAATTGGCAACACCTGTGAGCCAATCGTCTCTGGGGGCGATCTCTGCTGCCCTACGGCAGCCAGACAGAACTGTGACAGGTCCACTATCTCCAAGGTACAACATCCCCATCTGAGAGAACTGTGACAGGTCCACTATCTCCAAGGTACAACATCCCCATCTGAGAGAACTGTGACAGGTCCACTATCTCCAAGGTACATCCCCATCTGAGAGTTGAAGCGGACCTCGAGTCACCCGGTTCCATAGGTCTATCCACTTACAAAGAGTTCTATTCAACCTGACTGCACATGGTATCATAGTACATTCACTGTACATTGAAATGTACTTGACTTGTACTTGATGCATTGAGTGGGTAAATGTTGATTCTCTATACAAAATGGAGAGGAGGACATGCAGTTCTAGGTAAACAGGCTACTTCACTAGGTAACTAACAAAGGAAGCTGCAAGGAACACTAGAGAATACAAGACCTAGGAATACTAGAAACACAGAACAAAAGGGAAAAACCTAGAGGCCAAGCAAAGACAAAGGGAACAACAGGAAAGACTCTTCTTAAAGGGAAGGGTCAACAGGAAAGACACTTCTTAAAGGGAAGGGTCAACAGGACAGTCTCTTCTTAAAGGGAAGGGTCAACAGGAAAGACTCTTCTTAAAGGGAAGGGTCAACAGGAAAGTCTTCTTAAAGGGAAGGGTCAACAGGAAAGAGTCTTCTTGAAGGGAAGGGTCAACAGGAAAGAGTCTTCTTAAAGGGAAGGGTCAACAGGAAAGACTCTTCTTAAAGGGAAGGGTCAACAGGAAAGAGTCTTCTTGAAGGGAAGGGTCAACAGGAAAGACACTTCTTAAAGGGAAGGGTCAACAGGAAAGACTCTTCTTAAAGGGAAGGGTCAACAGAAAGACTCTTCTTAAAGGGAAGGGTCAACAGGAAAGACTCTTCTTAAAGGGAAGGGTCAACAGGAAAGAGTCTTCTTGAAGGGAAGGGTCAACAGGAAAGACACTTCTTAAAGGGAAGGGTCAACAGGAAAGAGTCTTCTTGAAGGGAAGGGTCAACAGGAAAGAGTCTTCTTAAAGGGAAGGGTCAACAGGAAAGAGTCTTCTTAAAGGGAAGGGTCAACAGGAAAGAGTCTTCTTAAAGGGAAGGGTCAACAGGAAAGACTCTTCTTAAAGGGAAGGGTCAACAGGAAAGACACTTCTTAAAGGGACGGGTCCTAATTAGTAATTGGCAACACCTGTGAGCCAATCGTCTCTGGGGGCGATCTCTGCTGCCCTACGGCAGCCAGACAGAACTGTGACAGGTCCACTATCTCCAAGGTACAACATCCCCATCTGAGAGAACTGTGACAGGTCCACTATCTCCAAGGTACAACATCCCCATCTGAGAGAACTGTGACAGGTCCACTATCTCCAAGGTACATCCCCATCTGAGAGTTGAAGCGGACCTCGAGTCACCCGGTTCCATAGGTCTATCCACTTACAAAGAGTTCTATTCAACCTGACTGCACATGGTATCATAGTACATTCACTGTACATTGAAATGTACTTGACTTGTACTTGATGCATTGAGTGGGTAAATGTTGATTCTCTATACAAAATGGAAAAGTGTGTCTAACTCATTTCTTTATTACTATTATCATCAGTCTGCACCAGGTCAATTGGTAAACCTCATCATCTGATCCCTCTCAAACACTGAAAAAACTGTGTGTGTGTGTGTGTGTGTGTGTGTGTGTGTGTGTGTGTGTGTGTGTGTGTGTGTGTGTGTGTGTGTGTGTGTGTGTGTGTGTGTGTGTGTGTGTGGAGGGGGGGGGGCTTGGTAATAATCAAAACATTGCTGTGTGGATAGCCCAAGAAGGCCTCCGTGGTGAGACTTCCTCCCTTAGGCCTACAGACCAAATGAAAAAGCTAATAAGTGGCCCGCGGGCTTTCCACCTGGATGTTTTCACCTATCTAATCCTGTCAGATCAACAATCACCCTGACGACAAAAGAAAGGACAAAACATCCCACATTACCGTTGCAATATATTGGGCATACATATTGATAGGCAGTCAATGTTCTTTGCTCTACTGAGTATCTGGGAAATTGGGGCAGGGCAGAGGAGTTATAATGTGCAAGAAGGTGGACATATAATATCTATATAATATATATCTATTTAATCTGCCTGTTCCTCCCCATAGCGTCGGAGTGAAAGAGTGACAGAGAGCCGGAGCCAGAGCTCATTCCGCCACTGTCACATCCGATCGTCACTTACCTTGCAAACGAGCGGCGGTAATGACACTTGCCTGATGGCCTGCGTTGAGGCACATCTGCAGGGGTAATGTTTGGGAGAAATCAATTCACAGTCATATGCAGGATGAGAAGGCTGAGGTGATTTTCCAGGGATGGGTTGTGTCTAGTGTAGTAGTAAGGTGACTAGTGTAGTAGTAAGGGTTGTCTAGTGTAGTAGTAAGGTGTCTAGTGTAGTAGTAAGGTGTCTAGTGTAGTAGTAAGGCTTGTCTAGTGTAGTAGTTAGGTGTCTAGTGTAGTAGTAAGGTGTCTAGTGTAGTAGTAAGGGTTGTCTAGTGTAGTAGTAAGGTGTCTAGTGTAGTAGTAAGGCTTGTCTAGTGTAGTAGTTAGGTGTCTAGTGTAGTATTAAGGTGTCTAGTGTAGTAGTAAGGGTTGTCTAATGTAGTAGTAAGGTGTCTAGTGTAGTAGTAAGGTGTCTAGTGTAGTAGTAATGTGTCTAATGTAGTAGTAAGGTGTCTAATGTAGTAGTAAGGTGTCTAATGTAGTAGTAAGGTGTCTAGTGTAGTAGTAAGGTGTCTAATGTAGTAGTAAGGTGTCTAATGTAGTAGTAAGGTGTCTAATGTAGTAGTAAGGTGTCTAGTGTAGTAGTAAGGGTTGCCTAGTGTAGTAGTAAGGTGTCTAGTGTAGTAGTAAGGTGTCTAGTGTAGTAGTAAGGTGTCTAGGGTAGTAGTAAGGTGTCTAGTGTAGTAGTAAGGTGTCTAGGGTAGTAGTAAGGGTTGTCTAGTGTAGTAGTAAGGTGTCTAGGGTAGTAGTAAGGTGTCTAGGGTAGTAGTAAGGTGTCTAGTGTAGTAGTAAGGTGTCTAGTGTGTCTAATGTAGTAGTAAGGTGTCTAGGGTAGTAGTAAGGGGTTTATTCTAAGTGTCTCTGAGGGGGTGTCCTCATTGCTTATTGGCGCCCAAACAAGCTCACCCTCACAAATATACGGTACATGGATTGATGTATTGGTGACCCTGTAATGTAAATAGAACATATAGTGACATTTAAGTGGCTTGTTATTGTGGAATCTATGGTGAAAGGTTTAGTCTACAAAATAGGCCATGATGTGAGTGATGTAAGCTGCTTCATAATTTAACCTCCAAGAAAAGTTGAACTCCTCCTTTAACAAACAATCTATCAAGAGTCAAATAGGGTTCCTCGTCTCGTCCGTTTGAGAGAACTGTTTGTGGTTCAAGGTAGAACGACCCTGTATAAGGCCTGTTATCATCTCGACCAAGGGAGTGAAGTCTCTCGGGGCAGTGTCTAGTGTGGCCGGTTCGCAAGCAGAAGGACGTGAGTTTGATGGAAATCTGCTCGACCACACTGTTCCCTACAGTATCACTGATTCTTGATATGAAACATTCCCCCACCGTCAACTCCCACCATCCATAATACATCACTGATGAGCCCATCATTCAAACAGCAACAGAAATAATGCTGCCATTACGGTTTAATTATGTAGGCTGCTATAAAAAGGTATGCAGAGAGACACCACATCGCTTGTGTTATTGCCACCATAAAACGAATAAACTGACTGTAGCCTACGATTAGAGTATTCCCCATTCTGGCATGGCACTATGTATGTGAGGACATGCCTGCTGCCGCTGACAACAGTGTGACTGAACATTCCTCCAGGAGGCAGAACATATTCTGGGGATGTGAGAAGCAACACAAGCAAATGTCCCTTTTTTATTCAGGCCAAGCCTGTTTAATGAATCACTCGGAGATTAATCTCACTGTTGCCATTAATCAGAGGGTTTCTACCGGTGATTGAAGAGAGCAATAGGAATGAGAATACCAATGAGAGGAGCGGGACACAGGGTGAGGAATGATGATCATAATAATAACGCTACACCTCATGTCTGGGGTGATGCAGCACACACTAAATCTCGGGCCACATTTCCAAAGTGAGGAGTCTGTTTAGAGTCTGCAACATGTTTGAGGATAACAGAAACGTGATTATTATGATCATCGATGATAGGCATGAATATTATTGAGTCCATTATAAAGGCTCCCACATTCTGAAAGAGATTGTGGTAAGCAGCTGTGCATCACATTTACACTTTGTTCATAATTACTGTTTTGTTTGCCCCCCAACACAATGCGGTTTCACTAATGAATATTATTGATCATGTACATACATACAGCCGTAGATTATATAGTGAAATGCTCTTGGTAATCTAGCTACTAGCTCAACAGCAATAAAAGAAAATCAACAATTCAATACAATATAATAATAATAATAATAATAATAATAATAATAATAATAATAATAATTAAAACAATGACATGGGTCTAGGGATGGGAATCGAGAACCAGTTCCAATTGAGAACCGGTAACACATTTTAACACATGTTTCGATGCAAGCATGCCGGCATGTTTTGCACAGTTGTCCAAGCGTCTGAACCATAGATATCAAATCAAATGGCAGTCCTTATTAGAACGGATCATGTCATGTATTTTTGGCCACTGGTTGATTTTGTGGCGCTGTTCCAATTTTCAGTACTTCACCATGGGTAGAGAGTAATAGTAGGGTCCAAAACTTAAATTCTGTGACAATTCTCTGGCTAACATGTTTTGATTGATTTGACTTCTATGGACCTTTTACAAAAAAAATTAGCCCCCAGGTCCCTCCCAAAAATCCAGTTTTTTTTGCTAGAGGGCCAAATCCAAAATACCTGTAGGTGCCATCTTGAAAGGCTTTTGAACCAGAGCACCTAGAATCATGTATGAAGACACTTTTTTGTGTAAATTGTTGTGGATTAATAATGAGATTCAAGATTTGCTTTAAATCTAGGTATAATATTGAATAAAGAAAATTGTCTTTCACAACTCGAGTTGGACCCAGCCCACTTAAGGTAGACTGAAGTGCCCACTCACACACAACACATCTCTTATATACGGTAGTGTCAACATGGACACATCAGCAATAGGAGTCCGCATTCCATAAATGTTGGAACATTGGAACAATGTTGGACACGGTCTTCGTTTCACACTGTACACTGGGTCAACACAGTCACAACATTGATAACGAGTCTGCATTCCATCACTGTCCATGAACAACATGAACCACCAGACTCCCAACAATGCCACACATCCATTACAAAGTAGATCCTGATAATTCAGATTCTGACATCATTTTGACCCAGAAATCCAAAATGGCCACCATCCAGTAGAGTGAAACTGTCACTTTTGAAAGTAAGATGTGGTGTTTGGGTTCTATTTGTATATACTCTACACTAACTACTTAACAAGAAAATGTTACCTTACCATACCTTCCTACAACATATCCTGTCCACAGGTCAATCAGCACTATTCTACGTAACACTATCAATAAGCTAACCTCTAAAGATTCCCTTTTTATTAGTTTCACCTTAAAACTTAAAGCTAAAAAGCAGGAATTTAGCCTCATGCAGAGATGAAGTTCAGGTTCTGTCATGATGAGATGGACCCAGAACACAGCCTCCAATGGTCGGGTTGTTGTCCAAGGAGGTGGGTGTTCCTTCCTCTTCTTCTTCTTGTTCCCTATGTTCGTTTTCTAAGTGTGTGTGTTGGACGGCCTGGAGGAGCAGCGGGCCAGCAGACCCCCAGTCAAGGCTTCAGCTTTGTCCCTGTCCTCCACCTCTCTCACACCTCACCACCCTCACCCATCTCCCCCCACAAGATACCGTATTTTCCGGACTATAAGTCGCACTTTTTTTCATAGTTTTACATTACCGTCTACAGCCGCGAGAGGGCGCTCTGGGCTTGTGACAACTATATGCTGCTCCTGTACCACTGAAGAAATTAACTGAAACATTAACGGGAGCTTGGTGAACTTGTTTACTGGTAACTTGCTTGTTGGACTCGCTGGCTTGTTATGTTAATTTAGCCTATTCAGCCTGTTGTTCTGTGTGCTACTGTGTAGTTGAATAACTTGCTTTTCCAGATTAAATGTCTGTTCTTGGTCTTGGATTTTGTGAAAGAAATGTCTAAATCACTCTATATGTGCATGGATCAAGGACTTCCTGTCCGACCGCCCCCAGAGGGTGCGGGTGGGCTCCCACACCTCCACAGCCCTCAGACTCAGCACTGGGTCCCCCCAGGGCTGCGAGCTAAGCCCCATCCTCTACAACCTCTACACCTACGACTTCACCCCCGTCCACCCCAGCAACTCCATCGTAAAGTTTGCAGACGACACCACCGTGGTGGGCTGCATCTCGGGGGGGGACGAGGCGGCGTACAGGGATGAGGTAGAGCAGCTGAGCAAGCTGTGCAAGGTTAACAACCTGCTGCTGAACCAGTCAAAGACCCAGGAAATCATCGTGGACTTCAGGAGGAAAAAATCTGAGGTCCAGCCCCTGCTCATCGACGGAGAGAGCGTGGAGAGAGTCTCAACCCTCCGATTCCTGGGGGTGCACATACAGGATGACCTGTCCTGGAAGAACAACACAGCAGCCACCATCAAGAAGGCACAACAGCGGCTCTACTTCCTGAGAGTCCTCAGGAAGGAACACAACAAGCAGGAGATACTGGTGGCCTTCTACCGCGGCGCAGTGGAGAGCATCCTCACCTACTGCATCTGCAACTGGTTCTCCAGCTGCACAACCGCAGAGAGAAATGCACTACAGAGAATCGTGAGAACAGCCCAGAAGATCACCGGCGCCCCCCTCCCCTCTCTGGAAGAGCTGTACAACACACGCTGCCTCAGGAAGGCCTCCAAGATCTCCAGAGACCCGACCCACCCTGGGTACGAACACTTTGCCCGGCTGCCCTCGAAAAGGCGGTACAGGACCATGGCCGCAAGGACAAACAGACTGAAGCTCAGCTTCTACCCCAGGGCCATCCAGGCCCTGAACACAGCAAAGACCTAGGTTCTGGGCCCTGGACAGTCTGGACGGATTGATGGCAGCTGCTGGATTGAAAAAATCAGGTGTAGTGCTGAGGCACAAATGTGTACATTTCAAGCCTGCAAACTGCGACACTTTAAATGAATGTGCAATAACACTATGTGCAATATGACAACCCTAGTCGTCTTATCTGTACAGTATAGTATAGTGGATAGTGTACATAGCCTTTATTTATGTAAACCAGCTCCTTTCCCTTCTTTTTTTTTTCTTTTTTTTTTTCTTTCCTAGCACCAGGGGAGCCACCCCTCCCAAATGTCGTTGTTTGGTACCTGTACTATAGCAATGACAATAAAGACCATTCATTCATTCATTCATCCATTCATTCATTCATAAATAAGTGCGACTTATATGTATTTTTTTCTTCATGACACATTTTTTACTGGTGCGACTTATAGGCTACTCCGGTGCGACTTATAGTCCGGAAAATATAGTAGTCCTTTTTTTCATGAGCTCCAAAAAACTCTGAATTTTTGCTTCCTCTTTTTGCTGCTGAACAGGTCCAACACACAGACCAGCAGTCCTCAGTCATTCATCCATCCTCCTTTTTCCAACAAGATAACAAAGGATAACCAGTGTTGCCAGATTGGGCGTATTCCCGCCCCAATTGGGCTACTTATGATCACACTGGGCGGCTTTTTAGACTGTGGTTAGGCTGGAAAACAATCCCATCTGGCGACACTGAGGATAGCACACGTGCCTCATATGCAAGAACTGAATCAAGGGAACAGATAACAACTCATCGTGGACACGTACAACATACGACACATCCAAAGGAATGGAGATACATTGACATTGACTCGACTCCTTGTTCCCAAATTGCCTCTAAAGAAGACTTTAGAGAAGTAAAGTCTTTTTTCTGGTGTGTTAATTTGTGTATGTGGGCCCCTGGAGAACCCTGGCTCAGCTCCACCATCTGGTGTTGGGGGCCCAGCTCAGAAGCTGCCAGTACCCAGGTGACAGACACTGTATCCCAGCACAGTCTCCCGAATCAGCCGCTTCTCTCTCTCCATGCTCTCTCTCTCTCTCTCTCCATCTCTGGTGCTGCATATTAAATAGCCGCCTGTCTCATTCACTCTATCTGTCTCTCTCTACTTCTCTGTCACTGCCCACCAGCTCTTCTCACTCTCTCTCTCCCTCTCTCTCTCTCTCTCTCTCTCTCTCTCTCTCTCTTTCTTTCTTTCTTTCTTTCTTTCTTTCTATGCCCTTCTCTCATTCTCTCTCTGGGGTTAGGAACAGTAAGTGGAATGTATCAGTCATCCAATGAGCTCACTGACACACCGTCCTTCCCCAAACGTAAAGAAGAATGAGAGAGGAAGAAGAAGGATGGAGGGAGAGAAGAAGAAGAGAGTATGCATCTGTCTCACGAGTGGTGGGGGGGGAATAGCGGAGAGAGGTAGTGTCGACAGAGAGAGAAGGAGTGAGACGGAGAGGGAGAGAGGGAGAGGAAGAGCGAGAGGGGGGCAAGGAGAGAGAGAGCGAGAGGGGGGCACAGAGAGAGAGAGAGAGAGAGAGAGAGAACCCAACGGGGCCTAATTTTCCTCAGCCATCTGTTACCAGTCCCCGAGTTGAATGCTCCACTTATGTATAAACCTCCCACCACCACACGAGCAGCGCAGAGTACAGAGAGACCCCCGCTATACCAAATAAGTCTGCCTGCCTTTAGTTTCCTCATAGTCGTCTCCTCTCCATAGAATAGCAGCAGCTCTGCATCTTCCACCCACCCACTCACTGTCATTGTGTGTGGTGATTTAAACAGTGGGAATAACCCACATTTAAGCAGTACAAGTGGAGATAAATGAAGCTGCCTGCGTGTTTGGAAGGTCATCGAGGAGTGTGTGTGTGTTGGTATGGCGCTGTGTAAATATATGTAGGCTAATGTAGATAAGCCTCCGGGTGTTTGATACACTATTATAGCTCTATCTCTTTTACGTGTTGTGTTTTTTTTAAGTGATAATATGCTTTAAAATGCCTTCTGTATTATTCCTCTATTGGAACTATAATACAGTTCTCAGGTCTCTTGTGTTGGTCTCTCCTGATTCGTAGCCTTTGTGTTTCAATCTCAGTTGGCCGATGGTTTTGGAAGACGATTCCCTTGAGGAAGCTGCGACTATCTACCAGGGGAAGGCAACTGAGAGCTTAGAAAATGTGTCATTGACTTTGCCTCCGAGCCCCTGTTTTTTTTCCGTTCTTTACACATCTTAGTGGGGCAGAGACGCTAAGAACACTCTCACAGAGAGAGGTCTGGCCTACATTTAGAGAGTTTGTAACGGGCAAAAAGTGTGTCAAATCCCAGGGTTTAAGACCAAAAATACAACTTGCTGCTTGAGTGCACTGTCTAGATAGGATGTCAGTTGGTGTCGAACCTAGTAGCCAGGCCCGTAAGGCGATAGGTAGGATGGAACAAACCGATACAGCTTTCCAGTCCTATTACTGTATATTGAATTGATGTTAACTCACAGTGCGATACATGTCCATTTTAAGTCTGTAGCCTATTTTCCAGTCAAGATTCTTGAGTAATTATGATAGTTAAACCTATTCGATAGTCATTCTCTGAAGGTGGGCCCTGCATTTCAGTAATACATTTTCTTGGATTGAAATAAAGACAGGGTGGCCCCGAGGTATTTTGGGGATTCTGCTGAAGAAAACCACAGTAAGAGCAGCCCTATGGCTAAAGGCGCGGGGGGGGGAGGGGGGTTGCTGCCTTTGTGTGGAAAATGTATTTAATTAATGGAGCAGCAAAATCTGCCACCTCTGGCCATCGTCGCAAAATTCAAACAACATCATTACTATAACCCCCCCCCCCCAAATATCATGCATGATTGAAAGAAAGACCCCACCCCCTAGCAGTAACAATATGTTATGTATTTTCCAAAACAGCGTTTGTAAATGAACCATTAGAAAGCTTTTAGAAATATGTTGCATACTGGACCTTTAAATAACAATGAGAGATAGAGGGGGAGGAGAGAGAGAGAGAGAGTGTGTGTGTGTGTGTGCGTATGGTATGTGCGTGCAAGAGGGAGAGGTAGAGGGAGCAGAATATCCTGAGGACAGACCATTCCACTGCATTTGAATCACTTAATTTACTCTCTTTCTCTCTCGCTCTCTCAGGCTAGGCCTATTTCTATGTAAATTACCCAAAAAGGTTACACAAAACAGAGGATTATCTAAGGTACAAAATGCTACATGCTGTGTATAAATAAGGGTAAGGGGAATGTCTAGGTGCAGAAGAATGTTTTATCTCGGCGTATCATCATATTAATTAGGTTTATCATCATATAATGATATATGTGTCCCTTGTGGCGGAATTAAACCTGATAAATCTATCCAATTATTGACTGAAACAGTCTACTAACCCGTTTCCTGTTTGACAGTATCAATCAGAAGGCCTGGGTTGCCATTTTCTCAGGCTCAAGTTCTCAACTGTCAACAGCCTTCGAGACAATGGCTCTACCAGCTACAGCATGATGACAGCCTGCATGGATAGCCTGTATCATCACACAATACAGTATACTTCCAACATTTTCATTCAGTGTTTTGTGTCAATGTGACGGATGCCAGTTTGAGGGTGTAAAGGCGGAAGACTGTTCTGACGTGTGAAATGACAGCAGGCTGCACACACGCATACGTTTCTCCTCAGCAGTTTCCACACGTCTTTTCTGCGCTGCCACCGGGCCCCAAACCCCCAAGTGCGTCGAACAGCGGATGATTGTGTTGTTCAATATTTTATTGACAGAGGCTTCAAAGACTCTAGCAGCTGATTGATTGAATTGAATGATTGATTGATTGAAAAACTTTATTAGAAGATTTGCAGAAGTAGGTACATGAAAGTACATATTACATACAAGGTCAACTAACAGGATAAAAACCCAAGAAAGCCACTGGCTTATTTCAATTGGGGTCCTTGATTCAATTGGGGTCCTTGAGCTAGCAGCACAGTGACGCTGTGGATATTCGTCCTCACCAGAACCCATGCCATTTTCCACCTTTTGCTGTTTGTGGAGAACAGTTCTGCATATGGAATGAGGCCCGCCACAGGGATTGTGTGTGAGTGCTTGTCTGACCATCCCAAATAATCGGTCCTCACATATAAGCCTAGAGAGCCCCCATGTGGCAGTTTGTGGAATGAGGCTTATAATATTGACTCAATTAAACTGAGTTGACACGAAAGGGAGGTCTATAATGCAGTCTATCAAAGTCTAGCAAAGAAGTGATTGAAAGTCTCCAACCACCAGTCAGTGTTTGTACTGCATACATCCGGTCATCCCTTTGAAAAGCTGCTTTTGTGAGTGGCCTTAACTAAATGTTTTTAATATAGTCTCATAATCTTTGTGGGAATGTAATTCTTCTTATTTGCCCTAGGTAAGGGACATTTGCTTGGACAACAAACAACAGTGTAATGCAATGCAAACCTCTGAGATCCCGGGGGAGTAACTGTCACTAACTGCTATATATGCAAAATATGTGACTAATTGATTGGTGTGTACAGCTATGCAAATGCAAGACTAAAGCAATGCCACCAAAGAGAAGTGTAAATGGTCATTCAATCACACAAATGATATCACAGCCTAATGAAGAATAGACTGTCGTTGTGTGAGTAGCTGTGAAAAGGTCAAACCCAGGTTAACAAACCATCGCCCTGTCCAGACCTTGCCCCCTCCTCCGTAAAAAAACCTGCTGTTTTAAGGTTGAGAAACACATACCGGTACTCCATACTTCGCCACACTGGTGTAGCTGAGCAGTTCGCTCAATAACAAGTTATAGTGAAGATGGAACTCCACACCTGCAGTTCTCAAAGACATCCAAATGGCAGGCACTAGCTCGTTACCGCTCCTTTCATTCGGGTCACTGCCCAGAACACATGGTGTGTGTATTGAAGTAGCTGGCTTCTATTAAGTGAATGAAACATGTATAGGCCTACAGATATAGGTCTAGCCTAAGCTACTCAATTGTCCCAGGGAGACTTGGTAGCAGCTCTGATCAGGTATTCACATGCATTATTGTCCTTTTGTCTTGGTCCCATCTACCAGGCACTGATGTGTGGGATCCTATTATATTAAAATGTACCAGAAACTAGGGATGGCCCGATAGTGGAATCTATGAGCAATATCATAGCTATTATAGCCTAATACTACTATGCTCAGTAGGCTGATAAAAAAAACGAAAATGGGTGTAGGACACATTTAAGTTAGAGCATCTGAAAGCCAGGCCTAGGCCTAAATGTTTATCGGCTCACGTTGTTTGCGTCATTGATCAGTTGTCGTGATCGGCGACTATTTACTGGACTGTTTCACTGTTCCTTTAACTGCTATGGAACTTCCAGAACTGTTTCTGAGAACACATTCTTAGAATTACACAACAATGCACTCTTGGCTCTACCCCACTGAAACCATTCTCAAAAAACTGACTCTACCCACTCCACTGAACTACCCAAGGATATCTAACATTCTACTTAAGACTGTCTAACATACAGATAGATTCTATCTAACATTTCACCAGTCACTACTGCTTCACTCAGTATAGCCCATACTGAATAACATCCTAAATTGTATTGACCTATTCATCCATCTTAACCATCACTAACTTTATCCACAACCATAACAAGACTCACTCTCTTTCAATTACCCAGCAAATCTATCCATCCATCTTAACATCTTTAAACCTTTTCCACTACAAAAATATATGTTTTTCAAATTGCCATTATAGCATCAACTCAAATTAGAGTACCAGGGCTTGACATCAAGTTTTTTCAGGTACTTGTCCATTGGACAAGTGAACTTATCTTTTACTTGTCGGAGAGCTCAAGTTACTTGTCCAAATATGACGACGCGTGTGTCTGTCTACTAAGACACTACAAGCCAGTAATACATTACATTCCAATTCCAACAATTACTGTGGATCTACGTGCACGCCAGAGAACGTTTGAATTAAAAGTTTAAAGTAAAGGGGTCATGCCAGCATTTATGTTTTGATTTCAAAGGCATGATTTGCCAGATTCTCTAGGCATGATTGTTTTATTTTTTTGCTATTTAATGAAGTTGAATTTGGTTTTAGAATCTGAAATTATAATCACTATTCACAATTAATTAGTTGTGTTCTTATTTGTTGATAATCCAATGGGACAACTTGCCCAACAGTGTAACAATTTACCCTCTGATGGGGCAAATTGCCACAAATGCACTGTCTATTTAACGGTCTACAGCTCTGAACTGAAAAGATAGGGTGAAGATATAATCAATACAAAATATATGCCGAAGATTTCCTTCTTTCATTTGGTATGACATTCATACCATTGTGATGTATTGTGTCCAGTAAATGTTAAGACAGCGTGTGTGAACATACACCGTGCTCCCCTACTCAGCGGACATGTTTGACAAGGCAGCATATATTGACAAGGCAGCAGACATTGACAAGGAAGCTACATTGACAAGGCAGCAGACATTGACAAGGAAGCATAGAGGCAGAACACCGGTAATGGTGCTGGTGTTTTGTCCGATGACATTTTGCGTTCCCCGCTTGTCCTGGCACCCGGACAGTTTTAGGAGCTTGAAGGAACATTGTGCTTGTTGGCTTGAGTAACGTGTCGGTTTCTTTCACTACGGACTTAAAATGTCCACAACTTTGCGGTCAAGAAGGTTGCCACGGGGCGCTTAGGTGGCGTAGCGGGTTAAGCGTCGACCATGTAACCGCAGGGTCCCCGGTTCGATTCCGGCCGGGGACATATCCTGCATGTCATCCCTCCTCTGTCTCTCACCCATCCTTCCTGTCATAATCTATACTGTACTGTCAATAAAAACAATAAAAAATAAAAAGTTGGCACTTTTGCGGGTAGTGAAGTTAATAACGCGCATGCAATAGCATTACAATTTCGGATACAAGCTATGCCGCGCCTCATAGGCAGTGAGAATGACTGTTCGAAATGTTCATTGCACAATTCAACCGTACAAGCACTCAGTATATGTTAAGTAATGAGCCATAAGAATTATTTGAATTTTTTTTCCAAACTTTTTTTTATTCCATGACAATGTACAAGAACATCTTGAGCACGATGACGACCTTCCCTGATTCACCGGTCTCACTGTAGGGAAACACAAAGAGCAAGATCAGTTAAATTGCAAGACAATCCTGAAAAACTTCTCTATCACTGTCAAACACTTAGGGAAGACTAGGAGAAGAGGTTCTTAAGCTTAAGGATTACCACAGGGAAGGAAGAGAAAATTGGGACCTAAAGAGACGGCTCAACTTATGTTTTTAACTGCAAAGGTATCTAAGGAGCAGCATATTACACTACAGTACACCTGGAATACGGGACTAGCATGTATTTTCCTGTAGTATGAAAACAGGAAAATTCACAATTTCAATGTCACGCATTAGATTACATGCGGCTCAGTTGGCTCATTGAAACAGTAGGAGTCAGTGTATTAATACCGTTGTCACTGACAACATCTGTTAACATGTGAAATGGCCTTATGACCACAACCAATGATCAATCAAAACCAGAGGCAACTGTTTAGTACCTGTTTAGTGCCTAAACAGCAATAGGGCTGCAACTAACGATTATTTTGGTAGTCGACTAATCTGTCGATTATTTTTTCGGTTAGTCGCGATTAGTCGTGTGGCTTTTCGCTGCGCGTAAATGGCGACGCAGAAGCATAAATCCGGCTTAACTAGCTATCTAACCTAACGTTACGCCAAGCTACAGCTGCTCACAGAGCTAGTTGATTGGCTAGCTAGCATTGCTGGCTAGACTACAGACAGCTCACGTTAGTAGGCTACGCTTGGCGCTGTTTATCTTACAGACAGCTCGCTGGTGGACTCAACATAATTGAAATAGCATTCACTTATCAAGCATCATTCATGATCATCCACCATGACTACCTGGTATTTTAATAGCGACCACCCCTCACTTCATTTCATCTCGCGTTCTCCTGGCTTCAACATGGAAAACCCCTGCTACGTAACGTTACATACAAGCGCCTCTGTCTGTCACATGCGTGCCACAGGGCAAATAAATTAATAGCACAAACGCTCATAGCATGTACAGCCCTGTCCATGAGACGTTGTTTTCCAACATGTAACAGTAAAGCTAACATAAACATTACGACCCTAACAATATAACGTTAGCCAGTTGGCTAACAACGTTAGCTAAAACTTACCCAGCTGATTCTTGCATGGCTCCCGTTTAAAAATAAAAATAAAAAATAAAATTATTTTTTTTTTAAATCCCGTTTTTTAAAAATATATCTTTTTATGCGATTAGTCGACAACAACATTTCACGTCGACGAATTTCCGTAATCGATTAGTCGTGACTAATCGACTAATCGTTGCAGCCCTAAACAGCAATGTTACTTATTGACATTAACTTAGTATTAAGTATTATGAGCCAGGATGGTTTTAGAAGGTGAGTATTGGCTTAAGAGACAGACAGGTGAGGGGATTTGACAAAGGGGAAAAAGGTAAAGAAAAGATTTTAATAGGGGCATAGAAAATGTAAGGCTGTTGGGGACTAGGGAGTCTAGGGTGAGACATGGGGTCTATTGGTACTAGATCCTAGTGTTGCTACACAGAAGAGCACCCCATGCCAACTCTGCTGGTATACCTGAGACTGACACCTCACTTCTGTAAAAGAAATCCATGGAAGGCAAAATAAAAGGCACAAGATGGAAGAAAGTAAGATTAACCCCTTTACTTAACACTTGTTACCCTTAGAATAGACCTCTGAACGGCTACACACTGGCTTCCTGGAAGGATTCAAGGCACCTTCCACACAGGGAAGGAATAGCATGGCCAAAAGAACTAAAACCACTGCAACATTTGTGTTTGAATAAAGCCTAGCACACAGCAGCCTTTCAGAGATCAACTCTAAGGGACCGAACGTGAGCAGAGCTATACATTTCAAATAAGTCTAGATTACTTCTAAACGTTTCACTGGGATCTAAAACACTATTAGTGCTCAATTCAAACTCCCTAACATTAGCGTCTCATTAGAGAGTTAGAATGAGCCACTGTGTATGAACTGGCAACTAGAACCCATTGTGTATGCAATATACACATGAAGAAAAGCACAGTAGCTTTGGTTGCAACATGGGAGGTGGGGGATTCTTTGTGGGGGTTAGCTAAGACCACCACTCCTGCGTATTTGCACTCAGTTAGTCTACTGATGAAAACAACATTTACCTTCTACAATCCCGAAGAACGATAAGAGGAAAAATGATACAGCAAATTAAAACAGTTAGAGTCAGATGAAGGTAAAAAAATAAATAACACACTAACAAGGAAGAATGTGAGATGACCACTAGACTTTAACACCAAAGTGAATGTTCACGAGTGTCAATAATCTAAAGAGGCTTCCGTCTCCATATTTCCATCATCTGCAGCGACATGAGAGAAGAACCACACCAACATGACTTTCACCTGTCTCAACTTTTGAGATCAGTGCAGTTGATGTTGGAGAGGAACCAAAGAGGAAGCCACTTTAGACAACGCCACTCAGCCAGGAGAGGAACCAGAGAGATCAGAGACATTACCTTTTTGCCAGCAGCTCCCACACTGGCTTTCTTGGTGCCTCGTACTTTCTTCATTCTGTTCTTGCGTTCCTTGCGCTGTTTTCTGGAGGACTTCTTCTTCTCATAGAGACCGTGCTGGAGGAACACAAAAATGATTGTCAACTTGTGTCATTTCGGTGACGAGAACAGGGATGCATTAGCGTTTCCTCACATGAAATTGAGAGACTAGTGGGTGGGAAAAAAATGTCTAAGCACAGTCTAATTAATGGAAAACATACTCTATATAAAAATAATAAAATTCAAGAAATGTTGATAATGGTTTAGAGCTTGGTTGCTTTGTAGGATGAAACAGCAGGAGTTCCTGACTGATAATGGAATACCAATCCCTGAGAGAAACAAGTGGTGAGCAAAGAGAACATCAGGTCCTCCGGAGACATCTACTGCCCCCCAGCACTGCGTCTCCTGAAGACACCCGCTTTACCCCTCTACTGTGTCTTTAAAAACTTCTATTGCCCCCCTTGTACTGTTTCTCTGTTTCTCCAGTGTCTAAATATAACATTTATAATAAATAAATAAAATAAATAAACAAAACAAAAAACCTAGGTTTAGAAGAAGGTTTTTCCTTCTATCAATGGCCCCGGGCCTGAGCTGGATTACTCTTCCTGCTACGACTGGTGGACTGATTATTCACTTGCTTAGTATTCAAATGTATTGATTGTAAGTCGCTTTGGAAGAAGGCGTCTGCTAAAAATTTAAATGTAAGGTCACTCACCCTGGCCAGCCTGTGCTTGGGCTCGTTCTTCTTAGCGTAGTCTAGCGAGTCGTAGACCATGGCGAAGCCTGTCGTCTTGCCACCACCGAACTGGGTCCTGAAGCCGAAGACGAACACCACGTCAGGGGTGGTCTTGTACATCTTGGCGAGCTTCTCCCTGATCTCAGTCTTGGGGACTGTGGCCTTGCCTGGATGCAGGACATCCACAACCTAGAGGGGGGAAACAACAAGACAAGCACTGACTTCACTGCCAGACGTCGACAAGACAATAACCCATGTGTATTCAACAGTTGGCTCGTCACACAACCAGAATTGTCTGTGGACAGTGGTTTACCTGGGTAACAGTCACATGACAGTTTGATTACGTGCATCCATCCATTCAACTGGGGGCTTACCATTTGCTTCCTCTGAAGCAGTCGGTTGGTCATAAACTTCCGGGTCCTGACTGTCACTGTGTCGTTCTGTAATGGCATGGAGGACAAGAGTGAAACAATTAGTCAGTCACTTCCAAGACATTTCAGCTTAAAGCATCAAAGTTTTAATAGTGTAGCCAATGAGACTGACCATGCCATTGGAACGTTGGAGAAACTACAAAACACACCTGCTAGATTTGCGGGTTGACAAACATGCCATTGCATTTCATTACGTGCACAGGTAATGTTCGTCAGGTACATATCTCGCCTGGCCAACATTGGGCTAAGGTTGGTGAACCCATGCTGTCAGGTTGCTTCATTAGCATAAGCGTCACAACCACTACAACAGCTTCACCAACACATGAAGTTGCACACGCCATGGCTATCAGCAGGTAGTCTGCATGGACACTACATAGTTAGGTCACTGTTATTGTAATCATTGTGCGTCCTACAGGACACTGTAGCATGCCATTATAGCATACACTGTATATAACACTGTAGCATGGCATTTGACTGCAAGATAGAAGGATATATTGCAGTTTCAGTCACTAGCATGCCGAGGCTACCAGACAGAGCCCAAACCGTGCTAGCCAACTAGCCAGTAACTAAGGTTCTGTGGGCTATCACCTTACTTGGACTACCAGTAAGCCAAAGTTAAGCTCACCACCACACTAACATGATATACCTCAGTGGCAAGGTCGGCATTTAAATAGTCTTTGTTAGCTACGGTGGAACTAGCGCGTAGAAAACGAGACGGCTAATGCTAGGCCACTAGTTTCATCGAAGTTCCGAAATCGCATCAAAATAAATGGCACCACTTCCAATATTGGAATATGTATGTAAGGATGCATTGTACGAATACATTGAGGTTACGAATAACCCATCGATAGAGGGATGGCGGAGATAAATAAGAGATTTTATTGTATAATTTGTGACATTAAGCTCACCATCTTGGCGTCAGGCTCGCTCGGGGATGCGGAAAAGGAGGAAGGACCCGCAGGCGGCCAACCATATGCCAGAAAGGAGAGCGTGCGTCCTAAACTTTTGCCTGATGTAAAATCGGACAGAATGAGAGTAATATTATTATTATTATTATTATTATTATTTAGTGTCGGATTTGATTTATTGGTGGCCATGCTTATTTATGCGTCAGTCTTTGTAGTTTATTACAGTTCTACTACTAAAGCGATAACAATGATGAACATAATAATTAATTAATTCATAATACTTACTACAAAATGTGCTGCAATGTCAGGAACCGAAGCCTAAGAATTTTACTCTCTTACACTCGTGTAAAGTGACCTAACAATGAACTTGAAATGTGAAACTTGAAAAGCATAACTGATTGCTCAACCATGGTGATGACAGACAATCATATTCATATTATAGGTATTATACAGTACAGGCCAAAAGTTTGGACAGACCTTCTCATTCAATGTGTTTCCTTTATTTTCATGACTATTTACATTGTAGATTATCACTGAAGGCATCAAAACTATGAATGAACACATGTGGAATTATGTACTTAACAAAAAAGTGTGAAATAACTCTAAATATGTCTTATATTTTAGATTCCTCAAAGTAGCCCCCCTTTGCTTTTTTGTTGTTAATAAAATAAAAAATGTTTGTTGTTAATAAAATATATAATAATAATATATAATATAACATATTATTATTAACACATATTATATTTAATATGATTATTATATATTTTATTAACAACAAAAAAGCAAAGGGTGGCTACTTTGAGGAATCTAAAATATAAGACATATTTAGAGTTATTTCACACTTTATTGTTAAATACATAATTCCTATGTGTTCATAGTTTTGATGCCTTCAGTGAGAATCTACAATGTACCAAATAGTCATGAAAATAAAGGAAACGCATTGAATGAGAAGGTGTGTCCAAACTTTTGGCCTGTACTGTTATGATCTGATATCATTTCAAATGAAATGTGATGAATAAAGACATTCACCAACCAATGTGACATTGTTGCAGATTTAATTTTGTATTGCAGATTTTTTATTATTATTATATGAGTCTATAACTCAAGACGAATTTCTATTCTTACTACTAGATGTCAGTCGTGTATCGCCAGTGAAACCCTGGTGGATGGAGTGTCATACTAGCAAAGTTCCAAACAGCCTCTCCCCTAAGGAGGAAACTAGCCCATAACATGACTATAATTTACAACTCTAATGTAATGCTCTTGCCAAAACTCACATCGAAATGCAATGTACACATCTCGAAATACAATGTACACATTTCGAAATACAATATGGCTGTATTGATTTCATTTTGGCACAAATATTCCGTATTTTTGCATTTGTATTTCGATACACATGTATTGCATTTTCGATGTGTGTATTGTATTTCATTGTGGCTAGCACGATCCTATGGAGGACCAAGTCTGTCAAAAGTAACAATAAATATAAAGATACATAAATGAATGTATGAACAAATAATGCGTAAAAGAATAAATAAATATAGAAATGTATTTCGTTATACTGTGTGTATTCATTCATTTATTTGTTAATACATTCATTTATGTATCTATATATTTATTGTTAATTTTGACAGACTTGGTCCTCCATACGATCCGTCCTCTATAATGTTTCCTATTTCTAAAGGGAAGTTTAACACGGAGGCTTTTAT
The DNA here is from genome assembly GCF_963989245.1 of Nansenia antarctica. NCBI lineage: Eukaryota > Metazoa > Chordata > Actinopteri > Argentiniformes > Microstomatidae > Nansenia > Nansenia antarctica. Next base: position 16,624,992 of record NC_137674.1, read on the forward strand.
TTTAACATGTTTAACATGGAGGCTTTTATTTTAACATGTTTAACATGGAGGCTTTTATTTTGACATGTTTAACATGGAGGCTTTTATTTTGACATGTTTAACATGGAGGCTTTTATTTTAACATGTTTAACATGGAGGCTTTTATTTTAACATGTTTAACATGGAGGCTTTTATTTTAACATGTTTAACACGGAGGCTTTTATTTTAACATGTTAAACATGGAGGCTTTTATTTTGACATGTTTAACATGGAGGCTTTTATTTTAACATGTTTAACATGGTGGCTTTTATTTTAACATGTTTAACATGGAGGCTTTTATTTTAACATGTTTAACATGGAGGCTTTTATTTTGACATGTTTAACATGGAGGCTTTTATTTTAACATGTTTAACACGGAGGCTTTTATTTTAACATGTTTAACATGGAGGCTTTTATTTTAACATGTTTAACATGGAGGCTTTTATTTTAACATGTTTAACATGGAGGCTTTTATTTTAACATGTTTAACACGGAGGCTTTTATTTTGACATATTTAACATGGAGGCTTTTATTTTAACATGTTTAACACGGAGGCTTTTATTTTGACATGTTTAACATGGAGGCTTTTATTTTAACATGTTTAACATGGAGGCTTTTATTTTGAAGAAATCCAGTTAGGTGGGCGTGGCTCCGTTCTCGTTCACGGAACACGCACAGAGCAGAAGAACATGGGTGAACCAGAGACGAGCTGTCATCTCAACTAGCCAAGGACTCCGGTGTTCGTCCGAAGACAACGCTCTGTATGTTACTATTTCAGTTGTTTCTCTAATAATAATAATGTATGCGTTTATGTTCATTTATTTGTGTTGGTATCTCTGATCATAAGAAATGCCGCTGGCTAACACAGTATGCTTAGCACACAGCCCTTGGCTTGCTAGCCGCTTGTTGGGTTTTTGACATCTAGGCTCGATGCAGTTGCCCGGTGCAGCATCAGTACACTTATGGTGCTTTTCCACTACAGGGCCAGCCCGGGTCAGCCCTTATTATGCTAGATAGCCAGCTCATGTAGCCGACGGTGTGCTAAATTAACCAACTAACTAATATGGCTACGTTAGCTATCAGTGCGCCATCTCTTCAGAGTTATTTCCATTCTTTTGTGTTTGGGTAAGCTAGCTAACATGGCACAGCACAGCCTGTTGACATGTTGTTGGTACACAATCACTTGATCGATGTTGATACCAGATTCTCTCCTTAGTTCACCTGTCTCAACGACTTGTGACGTTAGAATTATAAGGTTCTATCTCCATTTTTGTCAAAATTGAGTTTTTTACATAACCTGATCCATTGGGTGTTTATTAATGCCGGTGTGGTGTTACTTTTTAAATGTTGACATTTTTGAGTTAGTAATTCATAAAATACAAAAGTTCCATCTCCCAAAACATCATGGAATGTAAAAACTTTGACGTTCAATATCTCTGAACTGTCCTAAACGGAGATAGAACCTTATCATTCTAAGCTCACGAACTGTAGAACATCTCTGAGAAAACCCATGAAGATGGACAGACTTGCTGTGTGTGACCATGGGGCTCTAGCAGCCGTTTTGTAGCCTTCAGTGAAGGGCTTATATTAGTAGTGTCGTTGTCTACTGATTGTTTAATGTTTACCAGCAAATCGTTAGTGAATAAGTGATTCGGTTAGACATTGCAGTGAACCAGCTAGAGCAGGGGTCTGCAAGCTTTACTATCAAAAGAGCCATTTTTGGCCCCCAACATAAATGTCTGGAGCCACAAAACATATTTGAATCTTATTATAATGAAGGTAACACAGCCTGTTAAGTCTAAATTAGCCGATCAACATTAGTAAGTGTAAATGAGCATTCATTAAAATGTTTTAGGCCTGGCAAATGTATTTGCATAGCACATATGGATACAAACGTTTTGTGCTTTACAAAACGATAAATGCATAAAACATAAAAAAATATGTGCAATAAAATAACAATTAAAAAAGTTAAACACTAGGATAGTGTAAAGGGGGTGTGGGGTTTCTCCCCCAGACTTTCACATAGCATAATCCACACAGTGGGTAGGCTAATTGATTCCTATGCGAATCAGAGAACCTGGAAGATATTAATTCTGAAATCACATGAACTAGGCCTATTATCCTTGTACTCAGATGGACTGAAGTCAGCTTGATTGAGTGACTTGTTGAATACTTTTTTTAATTAATTTGTAGCCTAAACATTTCTGAAAGTAAACGTGGTAGGCTCTGTGTTTGACTTTGAATTGTTTCAGTTCTCTCTCTGTTGCCGAGGCTACAGGTCACATAGATGTGAAGCTCTGCGTGTGTCTGGACTGAGGTTGTTGCCCATCATTGTCATTCTCTCAGCGATCTGTGGTCATCTCTTCTCGCTTTCACTTTCTTTCTTTCTTTCTCTCTTTCTTTCTTTCTTTCTTCCTCCATCCCCTTCTCTGCCTTGTTTAAGTGCTGTTTGATAGCCTGTTAGTGATTTGGTTGCCAGTGGTGAACAAAGCGTTCTCTCACTCATGAGGAGGGAATGTAGACCCCCATGACCGAGCAAGTCTGTAGTCCACAACACGCCCCCCTCTGACCTTCTCTTGGTTTTGACCTGGTGTGTGTGTGTGCATCTGCGTGCGTACGTACGTGCGTGCGTGCGACAGCTAAAGTGTTACATTGAAATGATCGGATACACAAAACAATGCCTTCATAACTTTGCGAAGATGATTGTCACTGCTTTTGTTTTTATTCACACATCGTGACATTTGTTTGCCCATGTAAAACCAATTATTCAAAAGTCTTTCGCCATATTTACAAATCATTTTGCAATTTGCATGCAATAAATCAATGATTTACACATATAAATCAAGGATGTTTGTGTGTGTGTGTGTGTGTAAATGACATTTGTGTGTAGTATTTTTTGTTCAGAGACCATGATACACATTTGTGAGTTGTACTCTATTATTGCCAATCTATAATCTGTCTCCGTACAGATGCCCTCTCCACACACGCACAGGTGTAACAGCCCGTCGCACACGTGTGTGGGGTTTAGTTTGGTTGGTGTAGTTTGGTTGGTGTAGTTTGGTTGGTGTAGTTTGGTTGGTGTAGTTTGGTTGGTGTAGTTTGGTTGGTGTAGTTTGGTTGGCGTAGTTTGTGCTTTATGCAGGATGATTCTAGCAGTGGATATGGGGGCTTGTCCTGACGTCATCACACATGCATAAATACTAGGCCTGTTGTCCCAGCTCTGCCCCCTAGCCTCCCACACACAGCTCTCTATCAGACTCAGAGAGAGGGAAAGAAAGAGAGGAATGGAAAGAGAGGGGGAGGGAGGGGGAGAGAGAGAGAGAGGGAGTCTTTATCTTAGACTCAAAAGGGCCTGTTTTACTCTCCTACAGTCAGAAATGACTGCTGCTGAACCAGGCTAATGGCTATGCTTGAGCAGGTTTTACATTGACCTGCATGCCTAATCATTTACTGTGCTCTGACTCAGAACTGAACTGCTGCTGTGTCCTAGCTAGGTTATGTTAAATATTGCTCAGCCCAGCTGTGATTGTGTTGAACATGACTAAGCTCTGTGGTTAATGCATTGGACCTTAAAGGAAGTCATACTGTAAATGATCACCCTCTCATGCTCAAGGAGATCACAACTATTATGGATGCGTCAGAACTAGTGAATATACTGTATGGAGATTTAAAAACCCTGACTTCGTGAGGTAAACATGGAAGAGGCTAAATGAAGCCCGTCGTATCAACTATTTCATTGTGTCTTTCTCTTTGACACCAAAAGTAACAGACATAATCTGACCATCATTTAGTTGGCCTTCAAATAACTCTGACAGAATTTCCACGTGCACAGGGATACTGGAAATGACTGAAAACCTTTTGAATGACAGTATGTTCCAAGACAACATAATTTATAACTGAATTCTTCTTCCATAATATAGATACTACAGCTGATCCTCATTGTGTGGGGCACGAATGAATGAATGAATTTCGAATGAATGTGCCTTCAAAGGGCATTCAGTTAAATACTCATCATTAAAACAAAAACAGATTAGAGCTAATAATAGAAACAGAGAATGTAATAGGACAGGTGGATGCACATGAACATTATGGTACTATAGAAGAACAGAACAACTTACAAAACAAACTTTAAAAGAACTGGAGGACCTCATTACATAAACGGTCATATATAGTTTATTACCAAAATATAGTGAATTGATTGGAAATTGGGGGTTTCCTTCAGCCTTCAGAAATGCAACTGACAAGAATATAGACTACAAAAACGTGTGAAAAATGACAGAAAAGCCCTTGTATCACCGAATGATGGAATGTATTCCTCTGAAAGAGGAAGCGCAATATTTGAATCATATTTATTTCTACTCAGTGATGATTATTGCATAAAGTCAGGACAGACACTTATTTTGTTAACACTTATGATGTTAATAACACTTATTTTGTTGATAATTGTGAGGTTTTTCATGTGTGTTTTGTAATAAATAATTGATTACAAAAAAAAAAGATGATTATTGCATTGACTTCTTTCCTAAAGACAATGCAAAATTAGGGATTGAAAACAAGAATAGGTTCTGATAAGTGCTACACTGTTAAACCTGGGGAAAACCCTGAGAGCAGGGTGGCAAAGAGGTGGACAGGAATCACCAGCAGGCCAGGTAACACTGAAACTCATCAGTTCTCTTCCTCTTACTTCCCCATCTCTCTTCTCCTCCCTCCAGGCTCTCTTTCAACTCTCCCCCTCCTCCTCCTCCTCCTCTCTCCCGGGCCCCTGGACCAGGGAATGTGCAAGCTCCGCGATGCCTTACGTGGATCGGCAGAACCGGATCTGTGGGTTCCTGGACATCGAGGAGAACGAGTGTAGCGGGAAGTTCCTGCGCCGCTACTTCATCCTGGACACGCAGCCGGGCAGCCTGGTGTGGTACATGGACAACCCACAGGTACGCTAGCAGACCAGAGCGCTAGCTAGCCTAGCCGTAGCATCCGTTGTTTTGGATGATGGCATCACACACACACTGGCACTCTAGCTGCTGTCAGCATTTTGCAGGTTTTCGAAAGTGCCTGTTATCTTTACTTTAAAAAAAATGTTATTTCTTTTACAATTTTGTAAAAAAGTGGCTTTCACATCATGCTCAGTGTAGTTGTGACATGATTAGGCAGACTCTTCCACATACATGTATAACATAGGCTCTGTGGCGAACCCCGGTGGTAGAGGAACTCGCCACCAAGCGGGTCTCGAACCCCCTATCTCCCACTTCCCAACCAGTCGCTCTAACCGCCATGCCAAAGGCTTTTTGGCTTTAGTGGAGCAGCTAACCAGCTGTACCCAGGGACGTGACACCGTCCCCTTTTCCTTTGGGAGACCGTGCCTTCTCCCTGGGCGTTACACTACCCCTCCGTTCGGGAGAGCGTGCTCCCCACGCTTCACTATACCCAAGTCCCTCACGTGGGCACACCTCTCCGATGGCACCGTTTCGGTCAGCGTCCCAACTCTCAGTCTGTGCACCGTTTTCCGGACGCTATGCTGGCAGCGAACCCTGCGTTAGAGTAAGTCACCCCCAACAGGTCTCTCTGTTAACTCCGTTGACATTGCGGTTGCGGTTAGCGCGGTCGGTTGGGAAGCGGGGGGGGGATCAGGGTTGGAGAGAGGCGTGCCCACGTCAGGGTCCGTGCTTTCATGTTGTTTACCGTCTGAATGTCCCAGCAGAAATCGAGACTCATCAGACCAGGCAACGTTTTCCCACTCTTCTGTGGTCTAATTTCGGTGGGTCCCCGTGCAAATTGTAGCCTCAGTTTCTTGTTCTTAGCTGACAGGACTGGCACCCGGTGTGGTCCTCTGCTGCCGTAGCCCGTCTGCCTCAAGGTTTCAACGTGTTGTGTTCTTCTACATACCTCGGCTGTAACGAGTGGTTCTTTGAGTTACCGTCGCCGTTCTATCAGCTCAAACCAGTCTGGCCATCCTCCTCTGACTTCTGCCATCAACAAGGCTTTTTCACTTTCACTAACATCTGGCACCGTCACTAAGCCTAAGAATTGTACTAGGGCTGGGCAAACGATCAACATTTCTTTTTCGATAATCGCAAGAATTAACGATCAATTATCGATTAATCGATAAGCTTTTTTTTCATCAAAAAAAATAAAATAATAATAGGGCAGAACTAACAAGCATGTTTTCCTTGGGGAAAAAACTTTATTTGTGTTGCTATTGCACACATTCATTCATTCACATTCAAACTAGACACTACAGTCAGATAACAATCCTCTTAAACAAGGCAGTGAGTAGCCTAAATTGTTTAACTTAAAAACACATTTTACGTTATAAATAAAAATATAGAAAATAAGTAACTCACCATAGGAGCAGTAAAAAAAACAGTTACTCACAAATAGGAGGATGACTGAAAACGTTAGTGTCCTTAAGAGCGTTCAGCTTAACTTAAATTTAAACTCCAGCGAGAGACTGCAGGCGGCAGGCCTACTGGTTCTTGTTCAAAAAGATGATCATGTTAACATGTTCAGGGGTGAGAGACGAACGCAATCTGGTGACAGTTAGGCCAGCCGCAGAAAACACTCGCTCCGAGGGCACCGGGGTTGCGGGGATGCAGAGGTAGGTCTGCGCTAATTTGGCCAACCGAGGAAACCTTCTTTCGTTTAATTTCCACCAGTCAGTTGATTCGCAGTTCAGGCCCGCAGAAGGCTCCCTCAGAAAGGTGCAAACTTCGGTTTCGATGGGGATGTCAGCAGCAGCGCCTGCTGCGTATTGCTCCCCGAGGAGCTGTGCCATGGCGCTGACCGGAGCAGGTGCTCCGCGAAATTCAATGCGAAGGCAAATGCAAAGTTCATTTCTCACACATAACGTGGACAAACTAATTTCCATTATTATTATTATTATTATAAATAATAAAAAAAAAATATTAACGATTATCGAGCAAAATATTTTGTGATCGACCAAGATCCTTATCGATCAATTATCGATCGTCGATCATTGATGCCCACCCCTAAATTGTACTCTTGTGTACCTGTACATTAGATGTAATAAAAGCAATACTGATTCTGATTGGCAACTGACTGTTGCAAGGACAATAATAACTATGGCAAAATTCATTCATGTTGTACTTATCTTCTTATGCAAAGTTATTGAATGGGGTCTTTAATCAATACATTTCCCAACAAGAATGATGCCAAGGATAGCAACTTCACACAGAACTTGGATACAGCTGTTTTAAAAAAGATAATTGATAAAGAAATAATCTGCCCATACTCAAAATTCAATAAAAAGTGGTATTGATGCATCCCTAGATGTAATGTAGTCTACCGTAATCCAATCATAAAATAAATGTTGACTATCACGGTCACCTTACCTCATGAATCTGGATTCTTGAATGGCATAACAATCCTCGCTAACACCAATAATTTGTGTTGCATTGTGTGGGTTAACATAGCACAAGCCTGCTTTTGTAGATATTGTAGATTTTCATTTATAAAACCCGTTCCTGAATAAATTGATGACCAGCGAAAATATCATGTAACAAAACAGATGACAACAGATGTACACCCAACTAACATTAGGCCTGATTGCAATAACATGAATCAGAACCGTACGTTTCGGTCAGATCACATTATGGTGATGATTGGAAGCATTAGATCTGGAAAAGTTATGTTAGTTTGTGTGCTTACTATTTGTGTGCTCATGACAGCTGTTTTCATTACAATGTAATCTCAAGAGGTGCACATAAGGATACATCAAAGTGCAAAGTCCAGGATTATTACAGGGCTGAAGGAGGAAGTGGATGAGATTGCAACATGGTTGCATGAATTATTTCTCTGATTTGCGTTCTCACAGCCCTTTATGTAAACGAAGTAACATACGCAATCGAAGCAACAGACGTGGTAGTTGATTGATCAGAAAAATTGAAAATTGCCTGTTCGTCCCGCTCTTATCCAGATCAACACGCATGCACTGTTGTTTTCCTATGACAGCCTCGATGCGTCGTTTCTAACCGGAGAGAAACCACCCTTTTCAAGCGGAGCATGCGTTGGTTGTTTGCTCCGGGAGCGACTTCGAATGCGCGTTCTCACAGCTCCAAACGACGCAGAGCAAAGCAAATTTTAGCCTTAGCTCCGATTCCAAGTGAAGCAAATGTTCTAGTGAGAACACACCCTAAGGTGTCATGTAATTGTTTAATGCTGAATATACTGTACATTATAAAGAGGCATCATACTGCCATACATTTACAGAAAGAGATTTTATGTCACACACTTTTTGCCAAATCTGTGAAGACACCAAGCATCTTGGATATTGTTTTTACATTGATGTCATTACAACCAATAATGTTCATTTTGTCATCATCACTGACATTAAGAGGACCCAAATATGTTCACAACAAGAAATCCTCACTGGCACCATTATTTATAGAATGACCCATATATCAAGTGTCTGCCAAATGGCATAGCCTTTATTATTGAAACAGATTATTATATTCTGATCCCTGTAGAACCTGCCTGTTGGTGCGGACTGTGTCGGTTCACTCAAGCTCACTTACATCTCCAAGGTAAGATAAGCTAGTCTTGAGATATATAAGAATATACAGTTGGCACCCCTGGTAAAAATGATTTAAAAGGGTTATAAAAATGATAGAAACATCCAACCTTTAATTGAAGAACATTTATTCTGGAAAAAAAAAGAAGTCTGACATCAAGAAATCATTATTTCTAACAAAACCATGTGTGCCACAATTATTTTAATACTTTGTGAAACGAAGTTGTAAATTGTAAAGTCCTTAGCTCTGCATTTAGTTAATGGGATTGTTGTTCAAACCTCACACACCTGGAGTCTTTATTAATGCTGTTTCTCAATTATTTCAAGAGAGGGACCATTATGTTGACACTCTCTTCTTGCTTTGCAGGTCAGCGACGCCACAAAGCAGAGGCCAAAGGCCGAGTTCTGCTTTGGTAAGAATGATTATTATTATTATTATTATTATTATTAAGGATTAACCCCCTCTGATCAGCCTATGTTATCCCCAGTGGGGACAGGGTACATCCCCACTTCCCATATGCCTTCATACATTAGTTGTAAGTGTTATTGTTATGTCACATTACACATGTGTACGAGAGTACAATTCTTAGGCTTCGGTTCCTGACATAGCAGCACAAAGACAAATAAGGCAATAATACAAGATAAATGAAGTGACAATAGTTACAAGACACAAGTGAGACAATTGGACAATTGGTCAAGTGACAAGTTGTGGGAGACCGATAAGACAGGACACAATTTAGCAGTACAAATAGTAAAAAAAAATATAGTAGTATGGAGTAGAAATATCATGAGTATTGCACTCGGTGGCAGTGGGTGTGAGAGGTAGTATTAAGTAAAGTGACTGTGTGCTTAAAGGTAGGTAGTCCGTATACATGGTATGTGCTTGGGGAAGATAGTCAATTGTCTTCAGTAGGCTTGTTCATGAGCCTGACCGCCTGGGGGAAGTAGCTGTTGGTTAGCCTGGGGGAAGTAGCTGTTTGTTCTTCTCTGAGTTTTGGCCCTGAGGCTCCGGAAGAAGCATCGCCTCTTGGACGGCATTGGTTCAAACAGACTGTGGTTGGGGTGGCTGGGGTCTTTGATGATCCTCCAGGCTTTGCTGACACACTGTTTGTCGTATATATCCTGGATGGAGGGAAGCTCACATCCACTGATGCGCTCGGCTGTCCACACCACCCTCTGCAGCGCTTTGCAGTTGAGGGCAGTGCAGTTGCCGTGCCAGGCAGTGATGCAGCCAGTCAGAAAGCTCTCAGTTGTGCCTCTGTAGAAGGCCAGCAGGGTCTTGCTGTGCCTTTTTCACCACCTCTTTGGTGAACACTATCTGGTTTACATCAAGCGTTGTCGATCATGAAGCAAGTTCACCTGATTTGGAGATAAATACCCTCAAATGAAAGCTTGAAAGTCTGCACTTAAAGCACATCTTGATTGTTTCATTTCAAGTCCATTGTGGTGGTGTGCAGATCCAAAATTATGACAATTCTGTCATTGTCCAAATATATATGGACCTAACTGTGTATATATACAGATACACAGATATATATACATATTTAAGCTACTTCTCCCTCTCCCCCCCATTTGATAAATGACATTCTGTGTGAATGTTTTTGTTAAAGCTTTGATAGGATGCTGAAATGTTTACCACCGCTACCCTCTGTGCCCTCCCATGCCTCCCATGGCTTAAGGACTCTTAATTGCCTCTTAATTTAGGAAAATCTGATTCAGAAAGTTTGGAAAACCCTTTCAGGCCTCCAGATGGGTTTACAGTACAGTAAAAAAAAAGAAAAAAAGAAAAAGAAGCCGAAAGGCACGCTATGATTCGTGTGCGTGCGTCACTTAACCACACATTCTTTGTGCGTGTGTGTGTGTGTGTGTCTGTGTGTGTGTGCGTGCGGGGCCAACTGTGAGTCAGTGCTCTGATCTCCCCCTTCCCAGCTTATTCCCAGTTTCTCTTCAGAGCCCACCACCCCGAAATACCCACACACTCAACAACCCCCCCCCCCCCCCCCCCCCACACACACACACACACACACACACACACACACACACACACACACACACACACACACACACACACACACACACACACACACACACACACACACACACACACATACAGAGCCAAACACACACATACAGAGCCAAACACACACAATGTTAACCGTTCACAGTGGTGTGATGGCTACTACATGCTAACACACAGTAGCACCCATTTGAAAATGTTTAAACGGTTTTCCTCAAATGAATTGTTGAATGTATGAATTGTTGAATGGTTGAATGGTTGTCCTGGGCTTTTTTGGATGTGTTATAATATATTATTTTCCTTGTCTTAGGATTTTACTAACTGCCCATGGCTGTTACTTATTCTCTCCCACTCGTCCAGTCAGTCATTCACTCCAGAGCTGTTGTCTTGTATCAAGTCCCTCCATCCCTCTGCTTTCTATTACTAGTAGTCTGTGTGCTGTCCTGTCACACAGTCAGGCTGTTACATTGACATTGACATTTTTGGCATTTAGTAAGTAAGTGAGTCATCGCAAGAAAATGTAATCTATGGTCGGGCCAGAGGCCATTGGTAGTCAAAATGCTAGAAGGATGGGTTAGGATTTGACACCTGTGAGTCAGAGGGGGGGACAGGAAGAGTTGAGCACGTTCAAGGGTTTTAGAAGGGAAGGAGAGAAGGGATGTAGTGGTGGACAGCAGACGGGTCAAGAGTTGGCTTCTTGAGAGAAGGGGTTGTGTAGGACTGCGCAAGCGCACACACACACACACACACACACACACACACACACACACACACGCACACACACACACACACACACACAGAAATGGAGGAAGAATGTAGTTCATTGTGCCATAACGTTGTATGACTCTGTGTTAGTTGCCTCTTCCTCCCCATCCTGGCTGCCCACCCAGGCCGTAAGGGAGTTGATCACATTGCTCTGACAGACGAGGCAGGGAGGAAAGGAGGAAAGGGGGATTCAGAGATGGAAAGAGAGAAAGACAGGAGCACTCTCTGTGTCAGAATCACTGATTCAGAGCTAATCAGTGTTTGACCTAAAACTGGGGTGTGTGTGTGTGTGTGTGTCTGTGTGTGTGTGCAGCCTTTTTCCACTCCCAGATATTGATATGCTCTGTGGTATTAGCTACAGCAGCTAACCTGTTGACCACTGATGTGCTCTGCTTTCATCTTACACACATTACTGAATTCAGTTTCTAAACTCTCTCTCTCTCTCTCTCTCTCTCTCTCTCTCTCTCTCTCTCTCTCTCTCTCTCTCTCTCTCTCTCTCTCAGTGATCAACGCTGGCATGAGGAAGTTCTTCCTACAGGCCAATGACCAACAGGACCTGGTAGACTGGGTGAATACTCTCAACAAGGCCACCAAAATCACTGTGAGTGTACACACACACACACACACACACACACACACACACACACACACACACACACTGTGCGTGCCTCTTGTATCTCTGCCCTATCCTGGTATACACACACACACACACACACACACACACACACAAGCCCTGTCTGCCCGTATTATTCTCTGGTTCAGACTATTCGCCCCCTCAGAGCTCTCTCTAATGTGACAATAATGACCCTCTGTAAACATCTCACACACAATCTAGAGGAGATGAGTCATTATTGTTGAAGTGAATGAATTCTCAAGTTCTCTTTCACTTGTATGCGACTCAGAGAGTGAGTCACAGGATGCTGTATTGTTAAAATGTACGCCTTTGTCAAACCGCCCTTGGTCTTGGTGCGGCGCTGGCTAGTCCTACTATTCTCCTGGGACCCCCTCCCCAGCCATCCCCTACCTACCATTTAGCAGACACCCTTATTCCAAAGCGACTTACAATTGATCCATTTGACTAAGCAAGTGAATCATCAATTCACCAGTCGTAGCAGGAAGAGTAATCTAGCTCAGGCCAGGGGCCATTGGCAGTCATTGTGATAGAAGAAAGAAAGAATTATTATTTATTTCTTTTTAACACAGGAGAAACAGTACAAGGAGGAAGTAGAACTCTTGGGAGACACAGTATAAGGGAAAGCAGGTGTCTCATAGGGATGGACGGTTTCCAATTATTGAAACCGAAAAACCGTCAAAGACTAAAACCGCGGTTTTCCGGTTAACCGAAAAGGTAAAAAATAAAATAAAAATAATAATAAACGACAATTTCAAATAATTGAGCCCTACTGCTACAATACACTCGTGTCGAACACCATTAAAACACCGTAAGCACAGTCGCAACACATTTAGGCTACTTAGTTTCACAAATATAAGTGGAAAGGCAGACTTTTGTAAGCTACACCATACATGAAAACACATGAACACTTAACACACCAGCTCCGCTGACCCAGGGTGCACGCCTGCACGGAAGATCATCTCTTGGAACAGCGTCTTCATTGAATGAACTGCTTTCTCAATATCTTGGTTCTTAGACAAAGTTTCAGCTGCTGCTCAATGTATTTAAATATTTGAATACTGCTCAATAATCACTGAAATATTAGACTTAGAATTATGCAGTGAACATACTTAAAGCTTTTCATAAAAACCACATGCCGCGAGACTGACTCGTCCTGAACTGTCGTAAGTCAATCAACAAAGAATGCCCCATCAAAATAAAAGTGCCCATGGTAGAGCTGTCAAAATAGAGCTTTCAAAATAAATGTACTAATACAGATAGAGATAAATACAGAACTACCTTTGCGTCACTAAGTGACCGCGTATCTTCTGAGACATGCGTTCTGTCATCACTTTCAGTAGCGCCTTCACACACAGTGGCGCTGTGCACAAACACTCTTGATCCGTATAGCTCTTGTTTTATTATATTGTGGTTTAGTAAATACTGCACTTGGAGTTACATTCAATGCATGATTTGTGCTATAGAACATAAATAAAGTTTGATTGATTGATTGATATCAAATCAAATCACATTTTATTTCTATAGCGCATTTCTCACAAAAGTGACCCAATGCGCTTTACAGAGATCAGCGAAAATTATCTTATTAAATGTAAGCGAGTAATTGTAAAAAACCTTTCCTATCTACCAATAACTGAAGGCAACTATCTTTCCCATAGAGTGATTCGTTACCCTTAAATATAATCCCAATTAGATATTAATCCTCAGTTATTCTTCACAACTGACCAAACCTCTCACTCATTGCGCGGCAGATTCAGACTGTATAATTGTTATTTTCACACACGACAAACATGTGACATGTTCCAGTTTTATTCTTTGAACAACATAGAATATACAATAGAATAGAAAACGTAAACAAAAACATCTATAAATATAAATACAAACGAGTGCAAATTGAGTGCAAGCAGGTAAAACAATTGTGCAAAGATATCACTGATCACATTCATTCTAATTCTAATTCACAACCTATGGCTAATAACTAAATAACAAAAACTGGCAGTAACAAAAAATGAGCATAAAAGCTATTAAAGGCTATTAAATAGTCCGTTAATCGAGGTTCTTCGCAAGAAACACGAGCATGTTCACCTTTTCAGGATTCAGCTGCGCTCGGAACGGACTTACAATTTTGCCTGCTGCGCTGAACACCCGCTCTGAAGGTGAACTTGTGACACACAGTGGCGCTGTGCACAAAGTACACTCTTGATCCATATAGCTCTTGTTTTATTATATTGTGGTTTAGTAAATACTGCACTTGGAGTTACATTCAATGCATGATGTGTGCTATAGAACATAAATAAAGTTTGATTGATTGATTGATATCAAATCACATTTTATTTCTATAGCGCATTTCTCACAAAAGTGACCCAATGCGCTTTACAGAGAGCAGCGAAAATGATCTTATTAAATGTAAGCGAGTAATTGTAAAAAACCTTTCCTATCTACCAATAACTGAAGGCAACTATCTTTCCCATAGAGTGATTCGTTACCCTTAAATATAATCCCAATTAGATATTAATCCTCAGTTATTCTTCACAACTGACCAAACCTCTCACTCATTGTGCGGCAGATTCAGACTGTATCATTTTTATTTTCACACACGACAAATATGTGACATGTTCCAGTTTTATTCTTATTCTATTTTATTCTTCTAAAAAAAAAAAAAAAAAAAAAAATCCGGTTTCAGACGGTTTTGATAAAAAAACGTTTCTAATTTTAGAAACCCCGGTTTTCGGTTTAACCGAAAAACCGTCCATCCCTAGTGTCTCAAGAGATGCAGTCAGTGCTGAGGATAGTAGGCAGGGTTCGACAGTAACGCTTGCCCGCTTGCCCGGAGCAAGTAAAAAATCCGCCGGGTTTGTTTGCGCGAGCCCGACGACGCTGCTGGATCCTGGATATTTTTACCTGTTTGCTCGCGCAAACAAACCCGGCGAATTTTTTACTTGCTCCGGGAAAGCGGGCAAGCGTTACTGTCGAACCCAGAGTAGGTGTCTCAAGAGGAGCAGTCGAGGTGTAACCTGAAGAGATGGGTGGAAGGAGGAGGGATCTGTTAAAGACATGGTTAACACACGTACACCAAAGATGCTACAAGATTGTGTTGCTAATTCTTAACATCATACAAATGTTGACTGTATGGAGGCTGTGCTTACACTCCACCTCCTCTTCCATGCTCGGCTGCAAAACCGAAAAAAGATTGTCGCTCTGAATTCGCTCCGTTTATTTGTTTCTTTCAATAATTGAACACGTTTAACAAACACCGACATCGAATCTTGAAGGTATTTGCTGAAAGTCGTGAGCTTAGAATTATAAGGTTCTATCTCCGTTTAGGGTAGTTCAGAGATATTGAGTTTTTACATTCCATTATGTTTTGTGAGATGGAACCTTTGTCTTTTATGAATTACTAACTAAAACATTTCAACATTTAAAAAATAACACCACACAGGCATTAATAAACACCTAATGGATCAGATTATGTAAAAAACCTCAATTTGAACAAAAATGGAGATAGAACCTTATAATACTAACGTCACGAAGTGACTCTGGCTTGGAAGGCAGCACTAGGACGACCGGCCATGGCTTCGTCACGTCATTGACTTAAACACATTTCTATGCAGGATTTATTGAATATCCTAAAAACAGATTTTGGTCAGATCATGCCCTGAGCTCATAATGTGAGCGGGTTTGGAGCAGAACCGGAGTGTGAGAGAAGGCAGATGTTGGAATGTTCTGAATATCCGCTCCACCCTGGTCGCTCTGCTCCGCTCACAGGCTCTGATGTGGAGGTGTGCCTCCCACCAATATCCAGTCACGTCAAACGGGAACACATTTTTGGCTTGTGAGTGCTAATTTTAGAACAAATCCTGTAATAATAATAGTAATAATAACTTTCATTTATATAGCGCCTTTCAAAAAGCCCAAGGACGCTTTACAGGGGAATGATCGGACAGACAAACAGAAAACAAACAAAACAAAACTGAAACAATGACTAGGGGCCAAAGGCCTTGGAGAACAGATGAGTTTTGAGGGCTAGTTTGAAGGAGTCCAGGGTGGGGGCGTTGCGGATCATCTCTTTATAGTTTTGAGAGTGAACTATCTCTTTAATGTCTTACTCTTTCGCATACCTTTAGATGTTTTCTGTTGACCAGTGGTGAAGCTCCTGTATTTGCCACAGCAGTCGAGGGCTAGGGTGTTAAACTGCTAGCTGAAGCTATTACGCTACGTCTCGGCTTCTATGGCAAATGGAGGCGCTTCACTGACGGTGTCACTACTGGTCAAGACAACATCTAAGGTATGCCAAAGAGTAAGACATTAGGGGGGAACTATTCCTTTATAGAAAAGAAGAGAGCGCACACCGCAGGAAATGTGAGCGAGGTGCTAGCAACGGAACAAAATCCAATTAAAAGAAGTAGAAGCCGCACTCTCAAGTTCCAGACGCAACAAAATGCGGTTTAATAGGACACCGCTTTTGGCCGTAGCTACGACCGAAACCGTTGTCCTATTAAACCACAATTTGTTGCATTTGGAACACGAGTGTGCGGCTTGAAGTATTCCTTTAACACGTCTTCCTGTCAACCACGCACACCGTTATCTGATTGCAGGTGCCGAAGCCATGTGACCCCCATCAGAACGTAGAGAACCAGCAGAAAGCCCCTCTAGACGTCCTCGTGCCCAAGAAACAGGCCTCCTACAAGACGGAGATCATCGGGGGAGTCCCCATCATCACCCAAACCCAGGTAACCAGGTAACCAGGTAACCAGGTTCACCTGAGTTGTGTTGCGTTTGCTGTTTAGTTGATTTGTCTCAAACTTGTTGTAAAATTGCTTCTTAAAAAAAAGCTATTACAGTTTCTTTATGTGAAGACCTACTTATGTGAAATGTGGAGACCTACTTATGTGAAATGTGGACGGCATGTAGGTGTTTTTAATAAAACATTGTTGATGTGAATTAGGGATGCACCGAAGGTTAGGCCACCGAATGTATTCGGACGAATAATAGCAAAAAAAAGGGGTTTTTTTGCATAGAGAATTATGACATGGTACAAAAAGAAATGAAAAACTGCCGGTACGCATTCGGTATTCGCTATTACCGGCCAAATGTTTCCTTAAATTCGGCTTTGGCTTCGGCCAAGAATTGTCATTTTTGGTGCATCGCTAATGTGAATCTGTTATGTGACCGTTTAATCGACATGTAGGCGTTATAATAAACGTTCCACTTCTTTGCCCGTGACCTCAGAGGTCGTTGATTAGCCCAGACAGACAACCGACCACAGTCACGGTCATGGCCAAACCAGTAGAAAACATCAACAAAAGAGTGGAACGTCCCTTTAAAACGAAACATCACCACGTTGATGACAACCGGAAGCTCTGACAGTTGGTGTAATTCCTCCTCCAGCAGGAAGGGGGAGACGGCCAGGAGGGCCGGGAGCAGGAGGGTCTGCGGAGGTCCCACAGCCAGCTGCCCTACTTCCTCGGCCGACCGCCCCAGGACCAGACGGTCATCAAGTCTGGCTACTGCGTCAAACAGGGCGCTGTGGTGAGGCTCTGTCTCTGTGGAGGCGTAGACGGTTTAGGGTTGAGGCCGCCGCTTCATATTAGGGTTGGGTGGTTTTGAAAACGTCCCAACCTCCGATGATATATATCACAATATCAGAACAATGGTGGAGACATGCCAACATGAGGAAAACGAACTCAACTGCAGCCCATAAGAGTGTCAAATAGTCGAGTGAAACAAAGATACTTTTTCAGTGCTAGATGTGCTTTGCCTTGCAAAGGAAACTGCAGTTATGCACACATCTGGAGTTTGAAACGCTTGCAGTTAGAGAGTTTCTGTTAGAGAACAATGTCATGATACTATATGCTTCAAATATCATGGTATGCTCTGAATATCCTGAGATTCCATCATATTTAATATTGGCCCAACCCTAACTCCTATTCTGGCACCATATTTTTGTTTTGTTTTAGCGATTCATACATAACACTAGAACAGCCGTGCCTGTTTTACCTACTATAAGAGCCGCCTAGTCTTTACAACGGGAAGCTGCTATTTACACTCAACGACCACTAGTTTGCTGTCTTATAAATTAGCCTGCCTCCTACACAGAAAAACTGCAAAAGAGCTTTATACTAGCTTATCCTAGTGTGATTTAGAAAATGTAAGGATACTGGGTGGTAGAACGCACATATCTAGGAAAAGTCATGAGAGGAGGGTCCTGAAATGTGATGGAGTACAAAGATAGAACATGTTTCTAGTAGTGTTTTTGTGTTCACATTTCTCTCCTTTCTCCAGATGAGGAATTGGAAGCGGCGGTATTTCTTACTGGAGGAGAACTCAATGAGTTACTTCAAATCCGATCTGGTAATTTGCTTTTCAACAACTCTGAAACGGCCCTCTAGGACAATATGTTCATTGCGTGTGTGATTTGATTTTCACTCACTGTGCACACTGGTGCACAGAACACAAAACACACACACACATACACAGTCCTGACACGTTTCACCTCCACTCCATGGAATTCTGTGCACATGTCCTTGCGTGCCCTCATGTCTCCCTGCCCTTCCCTGGTACACATACACACACACACACACACACACACACACACACACACACACACACACACACACACACACACACACACACTGTGCGTGCCTCTTGTCTCTCTGCCCTATCCTGGTATACACACACACACACACACACACACACACACACAAACAAGCCCTGTCTGCCCTTATTTTCACTATCTAGTTATCAATAGCGCCCAAGGACACTTATTTCTCTGTCTCCTTTTTTACTACACAGTGTAGTAGTTACCCAGCTCCAAGGCCCTGAACACTTTTTTACTGAACAGAAGGGAACCCAAAATAATGTGATGCAGGTTTCATAAAGATAGCACTAAACATCTATAAACATTATAGTTTGTAACATATGAAAATCTTGGATATGATAATATGATAAAAATGCTTATAAAAGCCTTTAAGGTAATGTCTCCCCCCCCTCTCTCTCTTTTCAGGAGAAAGAGCCTCTGAGGATGATTCCCCTAAAGGAGGTTCAGAAAGTCCAGGAGTGCAAACAGAGGTGCTTATTCTGGAAACATCTACGAACCTTCTGAGCGTGTCTTTAACAGGGTTCCCACGGGTGCTTGAAACCTTTGAAAGTTTGTGAATTTGAGAACAAGAAATCAAGGTCTTAAACGTTTTTGAAAATAGACATGGGTCATTGAAAGTGCTTGAATTTCCCCCCCCCCTCTCTCAAAAAAAAAATATATATATTCAAAAATGTTTTACTTAGCTCGTCGACTAGTTCTGTCTCAAACTCGTGCCGTGTTGGGTCCTTGAATTTGAGGGAATTGAGTTTTGAAAGTCCTTGAAAGGTGCTTGAAAGGTGCTTGAATTATTTCAGAAGGTGTAGGGCAGGGGTCGGCAATAGGAGGCCCGTGGGCCATTGCTGGCCCGTCACCAATAATATTTGGCCCAGCAGATTATTTTGAGAATCCACTTTCTTTTTTTTTTTTTTTTTTTTACAATATCGGACCGACAGTCCCACACCACGCCTATAATGTCCGAATAGAGAATCGACCTCCACCTGAATAATGCGTATTGTACTTTTATTCATGTTGAGAGTGAATGACACAGGGACAGACAATCAGGCAGCGAAGCGCACTGACGCTGAACCATAATCAGTGACCCATAAGTAGGTGGACAAGGCGTGGTGCTGAAATAGTGTGTGTGGTTCGAAAAAAATAACATCAGCTCATTAAATCATTCAAACGTAATGTTTACGTATGTGACTGCAACACACATATGAACAGTAACAAAGCAAATTCTGTTTAATTTTCTGAAAAACATTGACAACAAAATCGGCGCAAAAGTGGTGGTAGGCCTATGCTCCTGAAACGACAGAGCAAACGCGCTATTAGGGATAATAAGTACAATGAGCCATAAGCCATTCATTCAAAATATACAAAATACAATTAGGTTATTAAATACAATAACGACAGGCTTGGTACTCACGTAATGTGAAAAGTGGCATCTCCCATCGGCCATCGGTCAGTATTTGCTTGATATCTGGTGATATTGAAGTCACTTTAATCCGCGGTTGTTTTGAAAACTAATAATATTCTTGATTTGATTATTGATAATAGTGATAACTTGAGTGTTTTCAAAGGGACATTTAGGCAGGTTTGTAATAACGGACACTGTATTTCAAATTAATTAGAGAGAGTCTCAACTATCGCAACTCTATAGTTTATGCACCGCCGCAACCTTCTTTCTACGATGCAACGAACTCCTGTAAGGGGTTCAGAGCTGTCTGGAGTTCCTCCTGGATTGACACAAAACTTTACTGAGGAGATTTCTGGACTAATTTGACAGTCTTACTATGCTTTCATACTCAGTGATTACTAATTAATAAGACCATTATGATAACGACATGGATCCATGTTGAGATGTCCACGAGACATGCAGAGATTGTTTGTTATTTGAAGGGTATACCGCCATCCGCAGGCAGTTTTTATTTTTATTTTTTATGCATCAATCGATTCCTCTCGTGCGTCTTTATCACATTCATTGACGAAAAGGACGACTCGCATGTATAGAAAGGGAACATTGTGAGCACGGAAAATGTGAGTCTCACAACCGCTTTGCATTGATGAAACCAGGTAGGATGAACGCATAGTTCGCTGTCCATTCCTCTTTAAATTCCCTGTTTCCACCGTCAACTTTCCTCTTTAGACCTTTGGAGAGTGACATTATGTTTCTCTTGCTAGCAGGTTAAATGTTTAGCTAACTTCACCCGACACGCAAACAACCAATCCAATAATAATGTGACCTTGTCTGGGAGGAGGGGGGAATAATTATCTGAATAAAACTATGTTAAATAATTATTAGAATAAGTTAGGCTGCGATACATCGTCAGTCCACACATTTATTATTCAAAACTATGGAAAAGGGTGAAACTACGTTTCAACGTTGTTGAGAATCACAACACAAACTCGCTAGTCAAGCCTAATACTGCAACGTAATGGATTGGACTACTACCTAGTTAACTAGAACACTACTTTACATTGTTAGCAGGCTCACAAAACAAGCTGTGTTAGTTGACTAGCGATGTGTCCATTTTTCGAAAGAAAAGTCAAAGTATTAGAACGTGTCACATTTCTTAAACAATCAATTACTTAAATTAGCCTTTGATTATGTTCTGGCCCGCCATCTAGTGGCTCAAAAAAATGTTGGCCCGAGGCCAAACCTAATTGCCGACCCCTGGTGTAGGGGAACCCTGGTTTAAGGAATACTTCACTTCACTTTTTTTTGGTTACTTGACTTATTAGGCAGTAGAGCAAGTCAATGCTCTGCATCCAGCCCTTTGGTCTGAGCCAAAAGAAAAAGAGTTTTCCCTCAGTCCCTTGTGGTGTTTTACCATGTGGTCTATCTCCCAGTCTGTCAGTATACCAAGCATCAACATCTTCATGCCATACCAACCAGTATGTTAACTGGTTTGATAGTTCTTACTTAGTCATGGTCATACTTAACACTAGAACAGCCGTGCCTGTTTTACCTACTATAAGAGCCGCCTCGGGGGGTCAAATGACCATAGTCTTTACAGTGGGAAGCTGCTATTTACACACAACGACCACTAGTTTGCCGCCGTATAAATGAGCCTGCCTCCTACACAGAAACACAGCAAAATAGCTTCATACTAGCTTATCCTGATGGGATTTAGAAAATGTAAGGATACTGGGTGGTAGAACGCACATATCTAGGAAAAGTCATGAAAGGAGGGTCCTGAAATTTGATGGGAGTACAAAGATAGAACATGTTTCTTACTCACAGGGTCAACCTGTGACCGCCCGTGGCTGTTCTAGCGTTAACTTGATCACTCACCATCCTCAGGTTGGCCTGATTAACCTGTTTCTCCCCAATAGTCTAAATCTTACAGTATGCAAGTTTATAAAATATAGATAAACTGTAGTTGACACCTGTGGTGTTCTGTGTTCTCAGTGACATCATGATGAGGGACAACCTGTTTGAGGTGGTCACCGCCTCCCGCACCTTCTTCATTCAGGTGAGGACATGTCCTCTCACAGACGGGTGAAAATATCCAATGAATGTCAAGACATCTCTCACCCCCCCCCCCCAACAACACATCCTCCATTGACTCCATTATTTTCTCCCTACACGCTGTCCTCTCTCTCTCCACCCTCTCCCTGCCTCAACCTCCCCTGTCCCCCCTCTCTCTGCCCTTTCCCCCCCTCTCTCCCCTGTCCCCCCCCTCTCTCCCCTGTCCCCCCCTCTCTCCACCCTCTCCCTGCCTCATCCTCCCCTGTTCCCCCCCTCTCTCCCCTGTCCCCCCCCCTCTCTCCCCTGTCCCCCCCCCCTCTCTCCCCTGTCCCCCCCTCTCTCCCCTGTCCCCCCCTCTCTCCCCTGTTCCCCCTCTCCTCTCCACCCTCTCCCTGCCTCATCCTCCCCTGTCCCCCCCTCTCTCCCCTGTCCCCCCCTCTCTCCACTCTCTCCCCTGTCCTCCCCCCTCCCTGCAGGCTGACAGTCCAGAGGAGATGCACAGCTGGATCAAGGCGGTCTCTGGAGCCATCGTAGCTCAGCGGGGTCCAGGGAGGTCCGCAGCCACAGTACGTCTTCACAGCCTGGGTCCTATGGTCGTGGTGGGGTGGGGTGGGGGGTTAGGGGAGGACGGGGTTGCTGCATGCTCTTGTCTGTCTCCTCTTCTGTCTTCAGTCTGTGTCGTTAGTTAACAGGAATGGGTTCACGCTGATGCTAGCTACTTCACATGTCATCAAGTACACACACACTCACTCTCACACTCACTCACACACACACACACACACACACACACACACACACTCACTCACTCACTCACTCACTCACTCACTCACTCACTCACTCTCTCACACACACACTCAAACACATACACACACACACACACACACACACACACACACACACACTGCTGGAGCATTCACACCTCCCAGTATTTCTATGCTCAAACAAAGGTAAACAGAGAGAAGAAGGCAGTAGGGGCCACCACATGACTGCTGCGGGGGACAGGTTGGGAAACTTCAACCTAGGGTCCCCCCCCCCCCCTTCTAGGTCCTAGGTCCTAAGGATTCTCCTCTGAGGGTGGTGTTCCACAAGCAAAGCCACATTATCTGCTCTTCCACACTCTTCTCTCCCTCTCGTTCCATGTCTGTTTCCACCCTGGTCTCTGGGCTGGTCTCTGGGCTGGTCTGGTCTGGTCTCTGGTCTCTGGGCTGGTCTCTGGTCTCTGGTCTCTGGTTCTGGTCTCTGGGCTGGTCTCTGGTGCTGGTCTCTGGGCTGGTCTCTGGGCTGGTCTCTGGTCTCTGGGCTGGTCTCTGGGCTGGTCTCTGGGCTGGTCTCTGGGCTGGTCTCTGGTCTCTGGTCTCTGGTCTCTGGGCTGGTCTCTGGTGTCTGGTGTCTGGTCTCTGGGCTGGTCTCTGGGCTGGTCTCTGGGCTGGTCTCTGGTCTCTGGGCTGGTCTCTGGTCTCTGGTCTCTGGTCTGGTCTGGTCTCTGGTCTCTGGGCTGGTCTCTGGGCTGGTCTCTGGTCTCTGGGCTGGTCTCCGGGCTGGTCTCTGGGCTGGTCTCTGGGCTGGTCTCTGGGCTGGTCTCTGGTCTCTGGGCTGGTCTCTGGTCTGGTCTGGTCTCTGGGCTGGTCTCTGGGCTGGTCTCTGGGCTGGTCTCTGGGCTGGTCTCTGGGCTGGTCTCTGGTCTCTGGGCTGGTCTCTGGTTCTGGTCTCTGGGCCGGTCTCTGGGCTGGTCTCTGGGCTGGTCTCTGGTCTCTGGGCTGGTCTCTGGGCTGGTTCTCTGGTCTCTGGGCTGGTTCTCTGGTCTCTGGGCTGGTTCTCTGGTCTCTGGTCTCTGGTCTGGTTCTCTGGGCTGGTCTCTGGGCCGGGCCGGGCCGCCCCTCAGCCCTGCTCTAATCCAGCTGTGCGCTGTGTTGTTGCAGATGCGTCAGGCCAGACGGCTGTCCAACCCCTGTATACAGAGGTATACGTCCCGAATCGGGGAATGCAGCACGTATGTTAAGCTCCTGTACCCACCCTCCCACCCCTTCACACACACACACACACACACACACCAACCTCAAAGCTCCCTCTGCATTGTGTCTACTGCTCTCACTTTTTTGGTTTAACATAGTTTACGTAATTGACTGGGATGTGGGTCATCGGCCATCTGCATCCTCTCTCCAAACCAAACTAAAGTCCCCCTGTCCGCCCCCCCAACACCTCTGTAACGCAAAAGAAAAAAGAAAACAAGGCCTTTTCTACTCTCCATTTGCCTGTTCCTGTCATCCGCTCTTCTGCTGCTTCTCCTCTCCTCCTCCTCCTCCTCCTCCTCCTCCTCTTTACCTCAGCTCTGGGGTCAGTCCCATGAGTGATGGGTCATGCCCTAGACTGAATGTCCTGCAGCTTTAACCCCACCTCCCCTCTGCTGTCACTGCTGTCTTCATATTATTCATTGTAGTTGGCCACTAGGGTTGGTTTAACCCAAAACCTCGGTATTGAAAAATAGCAACGGTTTTTGTCAGTACCGTCATAAAACCGCCATGAATTGCTATAACAAACACCTTCATAAAACTGGCCATGTACACAGCATTTTACACACGTTGTTCTCATTACCGTAATTCCTAAACTATATGTGCTCTCGAAAAAATTAAGCTGCGCTTTCTAACCATGTAGGGTTATTACGGTAGTTCAAAGCCCAAAGCTGTGGAGAGCTGAGGACATTTGAAGAGAGAAGCGGCGTTACGAACGCTCACAAACTTTCTTGAACATGCTAAATATTTTGATTATGTGCAATCACACTTTCCACTTTACTTGATTAATATCCATTTACTTAATTATTACGGTAATTCAAAGCACAAAGCTCAGGGTATGTAGCTACTAAGCTAGCTAGCTGATGTTAGCTTGTAATTTGCAGTTTGCATGCTGTTGTAACTTTTTGGATCAAGCTCAAGAAAATAGCAATGGTTTTTGTCAATACCGTCATAAAACCATCATAAATTGCTATATGTAATAAACGCCTTGAAAGTGTTTGTCCAGTGGGACAGCGGACTGTAGGATACGGTTTTATGGCCATTTTCGTTACTACCGTTTCTGTTATTTATTGTTATTTTGTTATTATTTGATAAGCCTAATCCATGCTATAGGCTGTGCTTTTAATTTAATTCATTTGGACTGGATTGTTGTCATTTAATTCATCTGTACTGGATGCCCAATACATTTATTGTTAATCTTCGCTACCAACCCCTCTTCACCCCACCCCCCTTGACGAAACACCCGCCAATCAAAAACTCTAACCGCTATACCGAAAACCGCCGTTATATTTGGGGACGGTTTAACGGTTTCTAAAATTGGAAACCGGCCAACTCTATTGTGCACATACACTTGTACACTGCCATAGATACATTTACATTTCTGACATTTAGCAGACGCCTTTATCCAAAGAGACTTACACCAAATATAACTAAGTATAGTAACTATATAACACGTTTAACTAAGTAAGTGAATCATCAGCTGTTGCTCAGACCTATTTCCTGTTTCTGTCTTTGTCTATGTATCACCTCATATGTCTCTTACAGATCCTGTCTCTCCCTGTCTCTCTATGTCTCTGCAGTCTCCTGCAGCTGTCTACCTGGCTTAGATGTGTTACCTCCTGCCTGTCTATCCTTCTACCTCCTGTCCACTGCCTGTATGTCTACTCACTATCTAAACATGTTTTCAGAGTGAATAGATCAGTGATCCTCACCCCCCCCGGAGAGCCGGAGTGCTGCAGACTTTTATGTCACACCTGATTGAGCTGACTCATCAAGGTTTTGAAGATCAGTTGATTAGCGGAGTCAGATTTGATACACATACATACACTATGGGCCGGTTTCACAGACAAGGCTTAAGCCTAATCCTAGACTAAAAAACATCTTCAATGGAGATTTTACATTGAAAGTGTGATTGAGTCCAGGACTAGGCTTAAGCCTTGTCTGTGAAAGCGGCCCAGTATGTATCAGATTTGATACAGCACTAGGCTGGGACAAACACCCCCACCCACTGCGGCTCCCGGGGACCCGGATCCAGTATCACTGGAATATAGGATGTGTTTGGTAACTCAAACTAGCAGATGTTTAACTAACTATTGTTTGGGTAATGAGCTCTTACCTTTTTCAACATTTATTTTTGGGTTTATTTTTGGTTTTCTTCCTCCTCCCCTCTTGTTTTTCAGAGAGTGAAATCTTGACAGTGAAACACTAACTTTCAAAAACTGAACACTTCTACTACCACTTCTACAACTGTTCCTACTAGCACCTCTGGACTTCTCCTGCTGCTCGCCACCGTACTACTGCTACTACTGCTACTGTTACTACCACTACTGCTACTACTACTACTACTACTACTACTACTACTACTACTACTACTACTACTACTACTACTACTACTACTACTACTGCTACTACTACCACTACTGCTACTACTACTACTACTACTACTACTACTACTACTACCACTACTGCTACCACTACTGCTACTACTACTACTGCTACTACTACTACTACCACTACTACTACTACTACTACTACCACTACAACTACTACTACTACTACCACTACTACTACTACTACTACTACTACTACTACTACTACTACTACTACTACTACTACTACTACTACTACCACTACTGCTACCACTACTGCTACTACTACTACTACTACTACTACTACTACTACTACTACTACTACTACTACTACCACTACAACTACTACTACTTACGTTTCTACTAGCATCTCTGTCCTGCTACCTGCCACCATTCTACCAGCACCAATACTGTCTACTACAGTTACTACTACTAGTGTCTATAATGGTACTAATACAGCTACTACTACTACTACTACTACTAGTACTAGTACTACTAGTATCTATAATGGTACTGCTACTACTACTATCTTAGTATCTATAACGGTAGTACTGCTACTGCTGCTGCTGCTACTACTGCTACTAGTATCTGTAAGGGTACTACTACTATATATAACGGTGCTACTACTACTACTGTTGCTACTAGTATCTATAACGGTAATACTACTAGTAGTATCTATAGTGGTACTATTACTACAGCTGCTACTACGACTAGCATCTGTAACAATACTACTACTACAGCTACTACTACTATTATCTCTAATGGTACTACTAGTATCTATAAGGCTACTACTACACTACTACTACTATCTATAACAGTGCTACTGCTCCTAGTATCTATAAGGGTAGTACTACTACCACTGCGTCAGGCTCTTTGCTTCCAGTCTGACTGTGTCTGTCACTGACTGTTTTTCCAAATAAGCCTGTGTGGTCACCACCTTACGCTCAGCATCTGACCATGTTTATGTGACACACCCCTCTCTCCCTCTCTCTCCCTCCCTCTCTCTCTCCCTCCCTCCCTCCCTCCCTCCTCTCTCTCTCTCTCTACGCAGGAGCACTGTAGCCGCCCCTCCCCTGCCACTTTCTACCGCAGCCACACGGGGCCCCCCCTCCCTCGTTCGCCCCTATCTGCAGCAGTGCCCCCCTACCCCCCAGAGTGCCCTGCTGCTCTCCCGCGCGGCGCGCGCCCGCAGCCTGGCGTGGGACAGCGAGCACTTCATGAGCCTCCTGCCTCGGCCCAGCCACAGCCGCACAGCCCGCCTGTCCCTCCAGGAGACGCCGCGCCTGTCAAAGTGACCGCCACCACTGCCACCACCGTCCTGGAGTCGCCGTGGAGACGGCGCAGCAGCTTCGAGCCCTACCCGTCGGAACCGCCCCCGAACCTGGACGACGCTGACCTGCCAGTCAGTGAGGTCTGACCCTAACCCTAACCCCCCCCCCATGTCACAGCACTGTAACTTTAACCCTCCTAACAACCCACTAACCTAGCAGTAGGGGTATGCTAGATGCTATGCTACAGAAAGGGGGGAGATGGCCAGAGACAACAGTGAACATGGGGGATGTGAGAAGAGGGAAGCAGAGCACGGGAGGTTTAGTCTTGAGTAGCCTCGACCAAACCCTGGTGGAAGTCCCTCCGGATGAGAACGTTCCGGAATGAAAGTTTGCCGTCGGAATTCCACGCCAAAGCGATTGGCTATGTAAACACAAAGGTGGGATTTACTCTGAACTGTACCCTTCACCAAAGATGACCCACTGTTGTTAACCATCCTCTACTCACCTGCCTGCTCTGTTTCCAAGGTGTTTATTTATTTAGTCGTAGGGGTGATGTTGTCTTTGAACTAAATCACAAAAAAAATAATGTTCATGTTGATTTAACATTTAATAAAAGAGCTTTTTTTTTTAACCAGCATCTAATGACTACATGGGCAAACATGATTAGTTGTGAGCCTTAATCCCAGTTCATATCTAGGATTCGCAACGCAACACAACTCGAGTTGCAGCGGCCCGGATTACCCTGCAAAGGCCCTGCGACAGCAGTTGCAAGGCGTCATCAGCAGAACGTCCAGATTCTTTGGAATGTCTGCCGAGTTTTTTCTCTGCAACGTTCTAAACGTACGACCCGAATCCTAGATGTGAACTGGGTTTAAAGCCCTTTTCGCATGGGACTAGTATTATCCGGGGGCCTCATATGATTTAGAAATCACCCCCTCCACGTCAGTGTGTGTCAAACCTTTCATTCATCATTTCCTCCGCAGCCTCCATAATTCTCGACCGGAAACGAGGCAGAAAAAAGGAGAAAAACAAAAAACCAGTGAAAACGACCCCAAATCACAGAGATGCTGATTTGCATGGGACTCATTTTATCCCATGACCTCTGTGTTTGGTGGAATATGGTAGGTCATTTGCAGTGGAATTTTTACCTTACAAATAACGGACATGGCTTGATTCTCACAGGATTAAGATCACAGACGACCTCTGCAATTCTTCAAAATGACTAGAGATCCAGACAACACTCGTCCCGTGTGAATAGGGTTTCAGATTGTACCACTGTGCCAACAAGCATGCAAGGGAGATTTGAAGGGACTATTTCCTAATGACTAGATAGTCCTTGAACAAAAGGACATGATTTTCAATGATTATCTCGGCTCAGACCTGATTTGAAACTAGTCTGGTCATTTCACACATCCACTGTTTGTTATTAATGAACTAATAATAATAATGATAATAATTATTTTTCTGTCTGGAAAGTGTACAATCATGTATGACCAAAATCTATTGCAGCTAGCCCGATAGTGTAAAGTGAGGGTGTAACCCTTAGTCACCTGGTTGGGGCCCACTGTCACACTCCAGTACTGGTACCAGAGGACTTAAAGCCAAGTAATTTTTAATTTTACATTTTTTTGGGGTGCCAAATCTTATGATAAGCTCAAACCTATGAGAATTGTGGAAATGGGTTGAACCTAGATGTTAGCAGAGCCTTATGGCTCATTGAGGGACCAGGGATCAGTTTCCATAAACGCGTCGTAGCCAAAATAGTACTTCATTTCTCCACCACAGCAAAGCCATGAAAAAGTAACAATTGTTTCCAGGTAAAAAAGAAAAAAAAAGAGATGAAGTACTACTTTTGCTGTCTGGAAGCTGATTCCAGAGCAATAGCCCGCAGCAGAACCTGCAGTCTGATTGGACAAGAGTTAAAGCCTGGGTGTTTGTCAGAGTACCACCGTGCAGGTTCATTTGAGCTCTTTCACTGCATGATGCTGACAATGACTCCAAAGTGTGTGTGTGTGAGCGTGTGTGTGTGCGTGTGTGTGTGTGTCTCTGTGTGATTTTGTTTGGAGAAGGAGACAGTTTGGTATGGAATATGTGTATATTGTTTTGTTATGGTTGATTATGAAAATAAATTCCTTTTGAACTATGGTTTTGTTATGGTTGATTATGACAAATCGTTTCCTTTTGAACTTTCCTGAGCCTGTGTTGCCAAATATCAAAGAAGGTTCTCCCAGCAGCTGTTTCAAGAGACGTGTTCTAGTCGTGTGTACCAAATAGCTGTTTAAGTGCCTGCCATTCAAATCATAAACAAAGCTACTTTAACCCTTTTTGTCCTGTGTAACTGATTTCAATTATGTCACTATTTATTGTGTGGATGACTTGAAATAAATATACAAAATGTACATGTGTCGATTGAATTATTATAATACGAATATACATTAATATACATATGTTATATATAATAACATTGTGTTATCCTGTTCATCGTGATCGACTAAATCAACTTCTGTGTGTGTGTAGAACACAGAAGAGGGGCAACCCACCCTATATATCATATTAAGAAAATGTAAATAACTATTCTCAACGACCAGTGCTGGGTCCCATTTCTCCATGTGTGCACTTCCACATGGATTTAACTAAATAGTTGGTCTCTTATGCCTGGCAACGGTTAAAACCATTGATGCTCTAAGTGAGTCCTCATAGTTAGTTGAAGGACTCCACTGCCCTCTGCTGGTGAGTCTACAGGTGGCCTTCACATGGGGTGGAATCTTCACACTCCATTTGACAATCTCTTATAGTGGATAGTGTACATAGCCTTTATTTATGTAAACCAGCTCCTTTCCCTTCTTGTTTTTAGTTATTTTTCCTAGCACCAGGGGAGCCCCCCCTCCCAAATTTCGTTGTTTGGTACCTGTACTATATTAATGACAATAAAGACCATTCATTCATTCGAGATGACGGCGCGAGCTGATCGTATTTCGCGGTAGCGCTCCTTGGGTGCGTTCGTAAATTTGCTCTGAAAGCGCCGGAACGCACACTGGGTTCAACGTCATAAAGGGACCAAGTAATTTGATTGGACAACAGGCATTCCATGAGTGCTGATCAGATTTCCAGTGCGTGTTTACGAACGCACCCCTTGTTGTTCAGCGAGTGTCCTCGCGAGGGAGCAGGAACTGTGCAGCACACAAGCTCAATAGCAGCTCGCTGGCTGAGGTAAAACTGTCGGTGACTTTAGTTTAGATATATTATAGTTTATTATTATATTGTCTCATGTCAGTGGTGTCAATATTTACCTGAACACATACCAGCTTGTGAAGGAGCATTTAAAGCTCAGTAAGGCAACAATTTCAAAGGTTTATTGACAAGTGCCATTCTCCTCAGCTAGGTAAGTTCATGCAGCTATCCTAGCCAGCAACTTTTCAGTTTGTGGCTAACCACCAAGTTTAACTAACTAACTAGCTATTTCTTTCGCTTCTAGATTATCTGTGGGACAATAAAGGCTTGACAGTATTCCAGTTATTATGGCGAAAGTGACAAGGAAATTCACGGTGACCCACCGCAGACGGCGGCCGTATCCCCCAGACGCCGGTAAGTATCACCGCAGACGCCGGCCGTATCCCCGCAGACGCCGGCCGTATCCCGTCAGGACCATCACGACCCGCAGTCAGAGTCGTCAGGTTCGGGCCAGCGACTGTTTCTTTGAGCGGCTGGCCCCCGAGGTCATTGACATGATCCTGGACAGACTCTCTGGTGGGTTCTGTTTGCTTTGGACATTTTTCAGGATGGGTGAATTATGATTATTTAGATGAGACATATCTATGAGGCTGAACTATTCTGATTGAAGCCGTTACCAGGGGCAGGGTACTAAATGGTCTTACATATGTATAGCTCCAATGACGTGCATCTGAATTACAGTTTTTCCCAATTGCTAAAACACAAAAGCCAATTCTCTAAACCAAATGACCAGTTCTCTAAACACATTTAATAAAACTAGCTCCCATTTGCCAAAACCATAAACACATTTCACATGAAGACACAATTCACAAAACACAATCCTCCTTTTCTCATAAATCTAAACACATTTTGTCTTGCTAAAACACAAGTTGCAAAAAACTCTGCTCAAATTCTCAAATTAAAGCTCATGTGATGCAAAATGCTTGCCACAGTCAGCAAAATTTGAACACAATGAACACACCTAGCTTCATTCATTAAACATAACGACTCAAAATGTAAGACACTTGTTGCAAATGATTGTGGTGTGTGTGTGTCTGTGTGTGTGTGTGTGTGTGTGTGCGTGCGTGCGTGCGTGTGTGTGTGTGTGTGTGTGTGTGTGTGGTATAGTTCCATAAATAAATAAATAAACATCACACCCTGAACATTGTTTTCAGTGAGTATTATTGTGTGTAATGGATCCTCTGTAGTGTAGTTTTGATTATGTAGCTTTAGAAAAGTGTGTTGTGTTTAGAGTTTTGGGAAAATGGAGGAAAGTTTTGTGAAATGTGTTTTAGCAATTGAGAAAAACTATAATGAGATGTTTCTCCCTGCCTCGTTGTTTGTTGTGTGTAAAGTGTTGCAGATCAGTGTGTTGAGCATGGTGTCCAAGGCCATCAGTCGCTACATCATGGGCTATGTCTCCACTCAGACCTGGAGGAAGAGGATCATCGTACAGGGGTGTCATCACTCCACCGAGGTGTCCTCACTAGAACACTACACATCGCTGGGTGAGAGGCTCCTCAACAGCTTTATTTGATTAATTTACCTTTATTTTACTTAGTTGGTTGGCCAAGAACACACATGTTTATAATAAACTAATATTCAGAGCCACATTATTTCTGCTGTAATTCTTTATCAGGTAGATAGACCAAAGTATTATTTCTATCTCCTTTCATAGGGGGTCCGATGAGGAAAGCAAGTGGTCCTGGTTGGCAAATATAGTCACTATGTTACATTCTTGTGGTTTTTGCTCATCGTTTCAGGTTTATTGTTCAAGAGATGTACCCTCTTGCTGCCAACAAAGGATAGGCTAACGTTCATATATAGCAAGTTTTCACAGGTAAGACAGAGAGGTGAGGGAGGACAGATGAGGCAATGTTTAGCTGTGTGTGCTCTACAAACATTCTCACATTTCTAAACAAACCAAACAGTTGACAACATTGAATAGATTGTTATTTTCTAGTTAACCTTACTTAGACTAACACAGTTGTTACCTCCCACTCAGGTTCCTTGCTTCATGATGGAAGAGTGCATTAAATCAGTGCAATGCCGAGGCTTCTCCAGCTATGGAGCGTTTCAACAGGTGAGAGCCTAGTTACAAAGAACATCAGACAATTTAATATCAAAGGCTGAATCCTGTATTGAGATGGTTAATGTTTGACTGACAGACATTGATAGCCGGCTGGGATGAGCTGGAGTGGCCCAGAGTTTTCAACTTCCTGTGCGACTTCACAAATCTACCCCAGAAAATCATGTCAGTGGTCACAGGAAAGCCAGGTGAGTGTCTGTCCCTATAAGAGAGAGAGAGAGAGAGAGAGAGAGAGAGAGAGAGAGAGAAAGAGAGAGAGAGAGAGAGAGAGAGAGAGAGAGAGAGAGAGAGAGAGAGAGAGAGAGAGAGAGAGAGAACAAACAAAAAGGCTAATTGAAAGAGTGTGAGAGACGTGAGTGATCCGTATGTCTTTTTTCTCCCTCAGGTTCATGTCAGCTGTTGGAGCAACAGATCCGTCTGTTCTGCAGACAGGTTCTGTTGGACCCCTGGAAGAACAGCAAGGACACTCTGTTCTGGCTGACCCGCATCCTGAAACCCTGGCCCATTGTCAGCCAAGCCCGGCTGCTGTTCATCCTCTACGGACCACTGCTACCAGACGGTGAGAGGGACAACATGGGCCTCCTCGGTTTCTACCTTAAAAAAACTGGTTGCACTTTTGTACAGTATATAAATCACTTGTTAGTAATTACATGGTGAAATTCTAATGTTAATAATAACAAATGAAATGCTTGTTTTTTGGTTGGCCAGAGTTGCAAGGCAAAGTGCATGTGTAGTGTAAGGGAATGTTCTTTCCAGGTTCGCTAGGCTGGCAGGAGCAGCTGCGTGCTGGGGTGGCCCAGTCCGACCTGGCCAAGGCTCTCATCCTGCTACACAGCGACCTGGAAGCCAAAGATTGGACCACCGACACCATAATGGCCATCCTGGAGGAGCTCATAGGTAACTGCAGTAGCCCAGAGGACTTGGCAACTTTGAATGATTATATTTTACACACCCAGGAATGGTAGACAAACCTTTTACACTCTTTTGTCTGTATACTGTATATACTGTATGTCTGGTCAGTCCACACGTACAGTATGTACCATTACCATAGGATTATAGATTTCACTAAGCAAATGGTGAGTGCACCATCATGTGCGATGATGACTGATGTATAGATGATTCACTTACCTTAAGCCTGGTACACATATAAGGATTTTCTGATTATCTGAGAGAGACCCCACACATGAAGATAAAAAATCATGGATTGAACAGTCTTGATCGTATTGTGTGTGGTGTGCTCCAATATACAACCACATGCATAAAGATCTGTCCTCCGACAGTCTGGAGTCTCGCGTGAACAGGGTAGTAGTACCCTGACTGACCTGTAGAGGCAGCCATGTGCTACAGGGAAAATAAAGTGCAGAAGAACGAAAAGAAGAAGACGCGTCAGTCAGCTGGCTTCTTGAGTGGCTACATTCCATTCCACGTCACAATCGGACTTGGGAGTTGTCAGTTTTGACCACAGACAAGAAGACTTTTGATCGTAAATATTGAACACGTCTAATATTTATGATCGTCGGCCCCGACCATTTTCCGAGCAGATTGTCGGGAGAAATTGACTCTTAACACACCTCACACCACAGGATAATCTTGTAGGATAATCTTTAGAGCCATCCGATAATCGGGCGTTTGCTGTCCTTGGTCGGAAGGGGGGAAATTGGGCCAAAATCGGCCAGATTATCTTTATGTGTGTACCGGGCTGCGATAAATGTACTGCGCTTGTAAGTCGCTTTGGATAAAGGCGTCTGCTAAATGTCAAAAATGTTAATGTAAAGTGTGAATGCTGTGTGTATGAATGACAGTTGTTTTGTTTTGTGCTGGTTCTGTTGGCCTCCAGTCCTTCCCCAGGCATGGCACATGGAGAATGTGGCTCGTCTGTTGTTCCTGTGTGGGAACAGCGTGTGCTACAGCGTGCTGGCCAGCAAGGCCCTCAATGGACGCCTGTTTGAGAGCTTACGACTCATTGTGTACCTCGTACTGGTCAGTCACTGCTGCTAAATAACTTTATTATCTGCTCTAGGGTTCCGGTATCTTTTAACCTAAGAGACACATTTCCCCCATTTTGTGCCCACTTAACGGAAGGTACTGCCTGAACCGGCCTGAGCTACTGACATTTCTGGTTACCCCTCTCAGGTGTGTGAGAAGGACGGGTACTCCATGAACTGGTCCGTCAAGATGGTGCAGCAGGTGTGTGAGGTGTTCTCCTCCTCTTCTGACAAGTGGTCCTTCATCCAGGCCGTGGAAAACATGTTCTCAGACGTTGCCATGGAGATGTACGAGATTATGGTGGCTGGTGAGTTGTTATAGGCACTTAGACTATCGTATCAGATCAGGGTCCAGATTCCTTCAAGCTTTGTAGCACTAAAATAATCTTAAAGTTAAGGGCATATTATTTGGTAACACATTAATAGAAAAACAGTTAAAATAAGTAGACATATGCGGATTTCTAACTGTCAACGATCTTGTCACAGATAACCATCAAGAAGACTTTGCGATCTTCCAGAGCCAGTTCTGCAGCATCCTCAACGCCAGTGCTCACTTCCACACTGTGATTCTCGACATGTTCCTCACAAAAGAGTGAGATCGAGGAGAGGAGTAGTGTATATATATAGCTTACAGCTCCTGTCAGAAGAGACTTTGATTTGGGAAAACGAGTCTGTGTTTTGACCGCGCCTGTTCATTTAATGTAAAATACTTTATCTACCTCTCCGTACGTACGGGGGTAGAATGGAAAAAAAAAGACACATTTGTTTTGCTTTGTGTAATATTAAACTTCTGTGTATTTCTCTATTACCTGTGTACTTTATGAAGGTTCAACAAATACAAATAATAAAGGCCATTTTAAGGTATAAATAATTGGGGCAAAGGGGACATGGGACCTTGAATGGGTCCTAAACATTGTTACCAAATTTAAAGTTTGTACAATTTTGGCGAATGTACAGTTTTTACAAAAAATTAGGCAAAACATACTATAAAGGTACAATCTAAAGTGATTGCCCCATGAAGTGGCAGTCTTGTTGTGTACACTATGTACAACCATTTCATATTCTAAACAGGTCAGAAGAACAAATTGTGATTTTTAGTCTTGCTAAATTGTATGTAGTTAGATGATGTGACATTCTAATATTTATCTAATAAATATGTATTCAGATTAAACACATGCATTGTGGTCTTGATGTCCTTTAATGTATTTGTATCTATGACTTCAACCACCAGACCGACCCATGGTAGGTACAGTACAAGAATGGATCCATGTAAAAAGAGACCTAAGCATCGTTAGCATCAAGAAGACATTAGCATTGAGCAACTTTCAGGTCGGGTGGCACCAACAAGGATTCACAAATCAAGTTGTATCCATTAATCCTTTTGTACCCAACTTTAAACCTAGTTTAAGACTGACCAGGATTAATTTAAACATACATTTAATCTCTGATTAAATGTCTATAATAACTTAAATTAGGATTTAATTTTAAACTGACACTTGAGGTGGTTTAAGTTATCAAAATAGCACAAACATATTCTGCACTCACTAAGTCTATTGGGGAATGCAAGAAAGCAATCACTCCAACACTTTCTTTGGTAAACAGCAGAGAGATTAGGCTGGAGAAATGTAACCACTCATAAACTGAATACACAGCTATATGCAAGCGAATCAGATTTCAGATCTACTATGCCCATCCTTTGCAATTATAGCTTTTGGTTGTTTCCTTCACAAAGCATACAAACAGTAAACAATAAAAAAGGACAACTGGTTAAAAAATAAATCAAAGCAAACAAACAAGACATGTTGGGTTGTATTAATTAAACTGTTACAGATAATATAGAATAACAAAATAAAATAAAAACAGAACAAAGAAGCAACCCAACACATCAAACAAACCATAAGACCTTATTGGAAAAGCTAGTGTCACCATGCCTAAAAGCTGCTGCGTAGTATTTTGTACGTCAAATATATTTTAAAAAGTCCCAGTTTACGATTTTCTTTACTTCCCCAAAGAGCAAAGGACAGTAGATCTGTGGCTTCAGGCCATCCACAGAGAGTGGGACCCCTTCCAGTCAAGTTGCAGACTTGCCGTGTCCCTAAATGAGTGTTACATACGGTAGAATAATGAATATTTTTTTTCAATGGGCATAGATGATGCATTTGCCAATGTGATGAATTGTTAATAAGTATATAGCATGCATAGTATATGAAGAGGTTGCAAAAGCTAGAGACTTTTTTGACTAGTTGAGCAAACTCAACATTCTGAATTGAGTGCACTACTTTAATTTGACAGACAGACAAATAACATTGCTTGTTCACTAGAACTACAAGCATGTGCTTTCCATCAGTGGTATAACTACTACTATGCAGGCAATGCAGCTGCATTAGGGCCCAGAGTCATGTGGGGCCCACAGCCCTCGGCTCGAAGTCGGAACTATC
The DNA here is from genome assembly GCF_963989245.1 of Nansenia antarctica. Lineage (NCBI taxonomy): Eukaryota > Metazoa > Chordata > Actinopteri > Argentiniformes > Microstomatidae > Nansenia > Nansenia antarctica. Next base: position 16,662,370 of record NC_137674.1, read on the forward strand.
GTATCACTGCAGATCTGCCTGAATGACACCTCATGGCAGGAATATGAGCATGAGGACCTGGAACAGTTCACGTCGTCGGTTCTGAACCACATAGTGAACTGCACCAACTCAGCCACCGTGGACAAACGTGTCCGGGTCTACCCCAACACGAAGCCATGGATGACTGTGAAGGTCCAAAAACTGCTCAAGGAGAGGGACAACGCCTTCTCAGCGAAGGACACACTGCTGTACAGCACCACCAGGGCTAACCTAAAGCGTGGCATCCGGGAGGCCAAGGCAGACCACAGAGAGAAGATTGAGGAATGCTTCCTGAGCAACGACTCCAGGCGGGTGTGGCAGGGGGTTCAGCACATGACAAACTTTAGAGCCAACAGGCTCACAGCCGCGGAGGACGACCCCCTGCTGGCGGAAAAGCTGAACTCCTTCTACGCCCGGTTCGACGAGGGGCGAACGGAGGTAACCACAACACAAACACCACTCTCTCCAGCTCTCAGCAGCCTCACCCTCACAGAGCATGAAGTGAGACGCGTGCTGAAGGCGGTGGACCCCAGGAAATCCTCAGGGCCGGATGGCGTCCTGGGACGGGTGCTGAGGGACTGCGCCGACCAGCTGGCCGGGGTTTTCACCAACATCTTCAACCAGTCCCTGTCCCAGGCCACCATCCCACCCTGCCTGAAAACCTCAACTATCATCCCAGTCCCGAAGAAAAGCACGGTGAGCTGCCTAAACGACTACCGCCCGGTGGCACTCACACCAATCATCATGAAGTGCTTCGAGAAACTAGTCCGGGCCCACATAGTCACACGCCTCCCGCCCAACCTGGATCCATACCAGTTCGCCTACAGAGCCCACAGGTCCACAGAGGACGCCATCGCGACGACTCTCCACTCCACTCTATCCCACCTGGAGAGGGGAAACAGCTACGCGAGACTGCTCTTTGTGGACTTCAGCTCTGCCTTCAACACCATCCTTCCAGACAGGCTAGTGACCAAACTACTAGACCTGGGACTATCACACTCTATATGTGCATGGATCAAGGACTTCCTGTCTGACCGCCCCCAGAGGGTGCGGGTGGGCTCCCACACCTCCACAGCCCTCAGACTCAGCACTGGGTCCCCCCAGGGCTGCGTGCTAAGCCCCATCCTCTACAACCTCTACACCTACGACTTCACCCCCGTCCACCCCAGCAACTCCATCGTAAAGTTTGCAGACGACACCACCGTGGTGGGCTGCATCTCGGGGGGGGGACGAGGCGGCGTACAGGGATGAGGTGGAGCAGCTGGGCAAGCTGTGCAAGGTTAACAACCTGCTGCTGAACCAGTCAAAGACCCAGGAAATCATCGTGGACTTCAGGAGGAAAAAATCTGAGGTCCAGCCCCTGCTCGTCGATGGAGGGAGCGTGGAGAGAGTCTCAACCCTCCGATTCCTGGGGGTGCACATACAGGATGACCTGTCCTGGAAGACCAACACAGCAGCCATCATCAAGAAGGCACAACAGCGGCTTGGAGATGCTTGTGACCTTCTACCGCTGCGCAGTGGAGAGCATCCTCACCTACTGCATCTGCGTGTGGTTCTCCAGCTGCACATCCGCAGAGAGGAATGCGCTACAGAGAGTCGTGAGATCGGCCCAGAAGATCACCGGCGCCCCCCTCCCCTCTCTGGAAGAGCTGTACAACACACGCTGCCTCAGGAAGGCCTCCAAGATCTCCAGAGACCCATCCCACCCTGGGTACGAACACTTTGCTCGGCTGCCCTCGGACAGGCGGTTCAGGACCATGTTCGCAAGGACAAACAGACTGAAGCTCAGCTTCTACCCCAGGGCCATTCAGGCCCTGAACACAGCAAAGACCTAGGTTCTAGGCCCTGGACAATCTAGATAATTTGATGGCAGCTACTAGATTGAAATCAAGTGCAATACTGAAACACAACTATGAACATTTCAAACCTGCAAACTGCGACACTTTAAATGAATGTGCAATAACACTATGTGCAATATGACAACCCTCGGGTACATAAGGTTCAGAGATAGGAAATGTTAGAATAGGTATAGCATAGCATAGAGTACAGCACAGTGTTTTATTTGTATAGTATAGTATACAGACAGAGCTCATAGAGGTCATCTGGTTGGTCATGGTACCGTTGTTATTGATGTCCAGTTAGGAACCTGTTCAGGGGGGTATTCCATCAACATCGCTAAAGGAAAATCCAGGCTTTTAAAAATATATATAAATCTCGCAGGATTGATCGAAATAAGCCTGGATTGTCCTGTAGTGATGTTGATGGAATAGAGCAGGATGTGTTTCGTCAATAATGATGTCATGTAGTTCAGTCTCTCTCTCTATATATATCCTTTTTACAGTAGAGAAACTGTATAGGGGGGTAGTGGGGATGAATAGGTATTTTAAGAGGGACAGATGTGGCCTGAAGAGATGGGTCTTTAGTCTAGTCTCATCATTATATTTAGATCATTGCTAAATATTTTGATTGATTGATTGTACTTTATTGTCCCCGAGGGGAAACTTGTCTTGGGCATGGTACTTTCATGCTTCAAGTGCAACAGTGACGATACATACAACATACAGTAGACAAAGTAAACAACAGGACAGCAACAAACATTGAGTGACATTGGCAGCAGTTTCCACCTGGACATGGCATCATTTGGTATAAATATATATTGCACATAACCCTTCAAGTGGTGTTTTCGAATATTGCACATGGCCCTTCAAGTGGTGTCTAAGATAAAGTGCAGGTGCTGGTGATCATGTCCTAATCATCGTTTCTGCTTGAGAGAATTGATTAGTTTAATGGAGAATGGGACAAATGATAGTTTTAAGAGCTTATAGTTACATCTTGGCATGCGAAGCCTTCTACCTAGGGGGAGAACTTCGTATTCTGTGGAGAGCGGATGTTGGGGGTCTGCGATTATCTTGTTAGCCTTGTCCAGGACAGCTTTTTCATATAGTTTATTTAGGATCACATAGTCTCTTTCACCTACAATTTTCATAGCTGTTTTGTGAATGCTGACTAGTCTGTTTTTTTGTTGTACAGTTAAGTTGCCAAACCACACAATTATTCCATATCTGATTACACTTTCAACAATGGACTGATAGAAAATTCTCATGATCTGCTTTCTCACCCCATAAAGTCTGAGTCGCCTCAGGTGATAAAGCCTCTGCTGTAGTTTGTTACATAAGCTGTCTAAGTGTGTATTCCAGCAGAGATGGTTGTCTAATTGAATACCTAAGTACTTATAAGAGGGCACCTGGATGATTGTTTGGTCTTTAACGACCACAGGCTCATGGTCAGTTACCTGCCTTGGGTCTAACACAACCTCCTGAGTTTTGGTGCGGTTTAAGATGAGATGGTTGCTGTCGCACTATTTAGTGAATATGTTAATCTCATCATGGAGCACCGAGGGGTCTGTATCTTTATCAAGGAGACTTAGAATTGCAGTGTCATCAGCATATTTTATAATATGGTTGCTTGGGTGGTTACTTTTACAGTCGTTGGTGTATACTGAGAAAAGATATGGAGACAGAACGCAACCTTGGGGGACACCTGTACTGCAGTGTTTAGTCACTGACAGTGTTCCATTGACTTTCACTTGCTGTTCTCTTTCTAACATGAAGGAATGGATCCATTTGATTAAAGTACTATTGACACCCATGTCTTATATATATTAAATATATTGTTTAATTTGCCATGACATTCTTTTGGATAGAACCCTGAGGATGTCACTGGCTGCAAAAACCTTGTGCTAGCCCCAGCAAACAGAGGCAATGGGAAGACTTGTCAGGGGGCGTAACAGTACAAAGCGATAATATATGTTTTGTTTTTGTCTACCAGGTGACAACAAGGGCTGTGTTTTACGTTGCCACAGCCCCCAAGAGATCGAAACATCTTTGTCTGTCATTGAGTCACACACTACACTGCTCAAAGAAATGAAGGGAACACTTCAAGGGTAGGCCTCAGTCCCCAGACAGACCATCACTGACAGGCCAAACCGCTCATGCTGGATGATGTTGCAGGCAGAATAACATTCGCCACTACGACCACCAGTGCAACCTGAATGGGCTGCAGACACCAAACTTTCCAGTTTTATAATATATATATATTGGCTGTTGACAGTATTTTCTGATTTATGGAGTGATAGAGGCAGGGGCGCCACTAGGGGGTGGTAAGTTAGGACGATTCTAAGGGCCCAGCACTGACAGGGGCCCATGAGAATCTTTAAAAAAATATATATTATATTTATAAATAATATTATTATTATTATCATCATAAGGACGTTAATGTAGCCGAATTCAAATTATAATTCTATGTCTATGTTTAACAAAATTAAGCCTTATTATTTACCCCTCTATTTATTCATTGCATGGTTCAGTCCACCGCGCGCGAGCTGCTAGACTAGACTAGAGGAACGTTACCGCAAATATTCTGACAAGGAGAGAGACGATGTCGTGAAAGGTGTCGTATATTTTTACACATTAATAGCCTTCTTAATATAACGTATATCTTACACATATATTCACGTATATTTTACACATATTACACGTATATTTTTATTACTTCATAATATACTTTATTAAATACTTTATACTTCATTACAAACGATCTAGGGAAGATTTTCAATTGTCGCACATGCGCTGACACACACACACGAATTGTCGCACATGCGCAGTCACACACACACACGCATGCACGCCCCCGAGGGTCTAGGCCAATCAGAGGCCTAGAAGGAAGGATCATGATTGGCCAAGAACATACTGTGATGTGATTGGCTGAGGGCCGCTATAAAACCCTGTGCTCAAGGAGGAGCTGATTCTGCTCTGCTGACTACCTCGAATGTGACTGTTTCGTGAGCCTGTAATCTGAGGACATGATCTTTTTTGAATAAATACTTTTAAACTTTGGCCAGGAGTTTTTACCTCTTCTTTAATCACTGAAACAGAGAAATATTCGACATAAGTGGCGACCACGAAGGGACATTTCCATAGCTCTGGATGACCGGTCGTTTTGCAACTCTTCAGGGGAACAAAGGGTAAGTACAAGGCGAAGCTGTGCAAAATAGACTGTGTATATCGAATAAGCTATATTTAAACCGAATCTTCTTTAATATATAACTGGGTAGAGGTTAGTCAGAGAGAGCCGGGTTGTAAAACCTGTATTGAGAAAAGTGTTTTAATTGTACGATTTTTATCGTGTGTGTGGTCATTGTGGTATAGCAGAGAAGGAGCTGCTGTAGTCTTGTTTTGGGAACAAGATATTAGCACAAAGCTAGGGGGAGACGTTTTTCTAGCGGGCTAATAAATGTGGTTTGTATCAGGCAATAGTCTGATAGAGTGTAAAAGCTTGGTTAATGTGGTTTGTAAGTGAGTGTTTGTCAGGAGATAGCTCTATTCAAATGGTATGGAATCGGAATTCCTAGTTTGAAAGAGCAGAGTCCGTGCTAGTGAGCAGAAAATAGCGCTATTTTAAAGGGATGCATTGTTAATTTACTTGAGAAGCACGGAGGAAAAACGTGGTTTGAGTAGAAAGGGCGCCATTTTTTCTTTGTCTGAAACGCATGTCAGACCTGCGGACAAGGCCGCTAGTTGAAAAGGGCGCCATATTTTTTCTTTGTCTGAAACGCATGTCAGACCTGCGGACAAGGCCGCTAGTTGAAAAGGGCGCCATATTTTTTCTTTGTGTGAATGCATGTCAGACCTGCGGACAAGGCCGCTAGTTGAATTGGCGCCAATTTTTTCTTTGTCTGAATGGATGCAGACTCAGTGGACACATAGGGCCTAGTAGAAAGCATATGCCATTTTAGGAGTATTTGAATAAGATTATCTTGGCAAATAATACGTTGAACTGCATTGAAAGATATTCTTGAAAATTGCTGTGTCGTGGAGAATAATAATTATTGTGGAAAAGCAGTGTTGTGAAGATTAATCTTACAGTCTTGGCTTCTTTCCCCCCTGACATCCATTTTTTCAAATACACACGCGCGGGTTTGATAGATTTCAGTACTCATCTCTTAAACGATAACGATAAAACCATACACATAGACTAGTATTGATAAAAATAGAGATATAGTGAATTGATCTCGGGGTATTTCAAATAAGTTTAAAGGTACGGTTACTCGGAAAACGGGAGGGAAAACAGGGGCCAGCACATTTCAAACACAGAGAGAGCATGCGGAGCCAATAGGCCCGCTTAACAGAATATTGGTGAAAGAATCTAAAAGGTTAAGGCATAGATTGATGTTGTGAATGACTTTTCAGTATCACATTGATTTAACTAATTACTTATCAGTTGAATTAATTATTCAGATCATTCATTTTCTGTTTCCCAAAACAATTGATTGATTCCATAAGTTTTAAATCAATGTATATGATGATATAGTGAATAATTCTAACTAATCATTCATTCCTTTCACTTAACAATTGATTTATGTATAGATTGTAAAAGTAAAAAAGATAGATTGAGAGTTTTAGGTAAGATATAGTCATTCTGTAAGACATCTTCGGTGTGGCGGCCTCTACTGGTCGAAACAAGATAGGACGTTTTTTATTATCTACTGCCATCTAGTGGATGAAACAAGATAGGACGTTTTTTATTATCTACTGCCATCTAGTGGATGAAACAAGATAGGACGTTTTTAATTGTTTACTGCCCTCTAGTGGATGAAACACTATAAGACATTTTTAATTGTTTGCTGCTCTCCAGTGGACGGAATACGATAAGACACTTTGGAACACTGGTCCTCCATCAGTGCATCCGCCTGAGGTCGACGACATAGTCTTTTACAATGATGAATGGATGGTTACTTCCATTAATTTAAGTAATTACAAATTGATTGAATTAATTATTCAGATTATTTCATTTTCAGTTTTCACAAAACTTTGATCAATTGGTTTATAGTGGTCTAGGGATGACGTTTTCTTCCACAGGATTACATCAATGAAGTGTAAATGACTAAGTCTAGTTGATTGTGCATTCCTTCCGAGTAGCAGGTCGATTTCCTTACAGATTGTAATTGATAATTGATCATTTTGTTCCTTTCAAATAACAAGTCGATTTCCTTACAGATTGTAATGAATAATTAATCATTTTATTCCTTCCCAATGACAAGTCGATTTCTTTACAGGTTGTGATTAATATTCGTGTTTTACATCTTTTTATTTGAAGTTAAGTTCTTTTTTCACAGTTCTTGATTAAAGAATAGCAGAACAGTTTCTATCTGAGGATTGATCAAGCAAGGGGTTGTGGATCAGAAAGACTTAGAGCGTGACCTGCTTTCGTAATTTGATAATTGTGTTGAACAGCCTTTGTAGTTTAATAATTAAGTTGACCTGAACTATAATTAGTATTGATTGAGCAATTAAGTGACACACCTTCATACATAATAAGGGAAAAAACATTTAGATTAAAACACATACACATAGATTACATTTAAGTCAATAATACACAATACCACTGAAACAATCCGTTGTTCCGGAGTTGTAGTGTTCTGTGTGGACAGTTGACACAGTTAAGAGTTGGACTAGCATCTGTTTAGCAGATACAGCAACAGAAGGTGGGTTGTAAGAAAAGTACACCTTATAGCATATTTTCAGCATATTAAGCAGTATAAATATTTCAGACATGGGAGCCAAACCCAGTAACATTGTGAGGGCTGTTAATACAGACAAGGGAATATTAGCAAATTCATCTCCTGTGGCTATAGTGGAAAAAATGAATCCTCTTGTTAAGGAGATTAGCGAAATATCAACGAAATGGAATATTCGTTGGGCAGACATTGAACAACCATGGCCAGCAGAGGGCACCTTTGATTTACAATTAATTGCAACATTGGAGATACTTATCAATGCACATAAGGCGCATCAAAAAGGAAAGATTAGATCAGAGAAACGCAGGTTAGAGTTAGCTATTTTAGACCTCTTCAAGGTAGAGGGGCAGAAAGTAGCATTAGCTTGGAATGAGAAAACAGCTCACATGGATCCAGAAAAAAGAGATGAATTGGCCAAAGCAATGGAAGAGAAAGTGAACATTCCATTCTCACACACAGCTCCAATCTCCAGTCCTCCTCCCTATGCCAAGAGACTGGAGGACAATTCTCAGCGGATCTACCCTCAGGTCCCTGTCCTAAGTACGAGCGGAACCTTCACTATCCAAGATAAGGATGAAAATGTACTAGAGAGGGGAAGAGCGAGAGTGACCGTGGACTTCGAACCAGAGAACAGGTCAGGTGCCAAACAGAAAAAGAAGGAGGAGCCGAGGGGAAAAGGGGACGACAGGAGGGACAAGACGGATGACGGTGAAGATGGCAGTGGAGGTGATAGCAAAGATTCCAGTGATGACAGCAATGCACAAGGAGGCTACAGTGCTCCGATAAGAAAACTACTAGCCAGGGCCGAAAAGCAGGGAGGGAAAATACGCTATAAGAAGGGAAAAGAAGAAAATAGTTCTGAAGATGAGCAGAAGTCTCTGAAGGCAGGGAAGAGAAGAGAGAGCTTAAAGCAAAAGAAGAAGAAGCTGCAGGAAGACAGGGATGAAGAGGAGGGAGAAAGGAGGGCAAGAAAACTCCGTGCGAAAATCCTAAGAAACGAAGAGGACTACAGACAACAGCTGCAGGACCTAGACGTAGAGAGAGAAACGTGTCGTCAATCTCAAGCGGCAGCATCACCTGCATCCCGGTTGAACTCCCCAAGGTCCGGAGCGACACCAAGGCGGGAAGTAAAAACGGAGCCACAAGTAAGCGATTATGAAACAGCATCGGAAGAAGAGGAAACTCAGGGGAACTTCCCAGTGCTGATTCGAGGTAACCAGATGGAATATCGTCCTTGGAATCATACGGATCTGTCAGAAGTGATCGAAAAACTCCCAGTCCTGGAAGATGGAGGCCACCCTTGGACGACGCAAGTCGACGTGAGATTGACAGGAACGCACGCTGCTATGGGGGATTTGAAAAGACTCTTAGCTACCATTACAGGATTGGACACCATGCAGGAAATATTGATGAAGGCGGGACTTCATAGATATATCGATACATCCGTTTATGATCCAGAACTCTTCGCAGCAAACAGAGGCAAGCTGTGGAAGGCAATCAGAGAAACATACCCTACTCACATTCACCCAGACAATGTCATTGTGAAGCCACTGGGGGGAGATGAAAATCCCCGGGGGTTCGTTGCCCGTGTGCACTCTCAATGGAGAAGTGTGACAGGGAAGGATGCCGAAGATAACCCGTTAGAAAAAGCCATAATCAGGGAAAAGATTCAACAAGGTCTCCCTACCCCAGTTAAGAACAAGTTAGCAGAAGTGGTGGGGCTACGACACATGAGCAAGGCTGTTTATATAGACAACATAGCACACCAAGTAGAATTATTTAGAAAGAAGATTCAGGCACAGAAGGCACAAGACGAGGACTCACTCAGAAAACTAACTCAAGTGCAATTGACAGAAGGCAAGAAAACCAGAGAGAGAGAGCAGACTATAGCCCTACAGGTCCCATCTCAGCCACAGCAACTGCAAATTGTCCCTCCCCAGTCATACCCACAGGGGCCACAAGGGGGGAATCCATACCCACAGGGGCCACCAGGGGTGCAAGTGGTTCCATACAACCAGCCTGGCCAAGGACCACCACAAGAGGGATGGACCGCAGCACCGAGGAAGGTACTAGGACCATGTTTCGTATGCGGCCAGTATGGACACTTAAAACGTACCTGCTTTAAGAAGAACCAGGGGGGCGCAGGGGGGAAACAGAAAGGAGGATATAAGCCCCCTGCTGCACCGGCTCCAGGAGTGGTGAACCCCTATGGAGGCCCAGCAGCTGCGCTATAGGGGTGCCCAGAAGATCCGAAAGGGGGGTGCCAGCTGGTGGTGACAAACAGGCCTGAAGATGAACCTACAATATGGGTGTCGGTCAACCAACGTCCATTAGAATTGATGGTGGACAGTGGAGCAGCCTACACCTGTCTGAAGCCTGAAGACGCCACGCACCTTCCTATGTCTGGGAAATATGTGAAGACAATCGGATTCGAGGGAATTAAACAGCTGATCCCTACCACTGAGCTTGTAAGCTTAGAGTACAAAGGACAGAGAGCAGATCTGTCAATACTTGTATCAGAACACACGCCAATAGGGCTACTAGGGAGAGATGCACTATGCCAGTTAAATTGTACCGTGAAATGCACACCGGACGGCTGTCAGGTGACAGTGCCACAAGAGAACAGACAACTGTCTGTCATGATGGACAACAACGCATCTATGGTATATTGGGTGGGAGGGCTTAGCCCAGACCTAATGGAACCAGCAAGGATGTGGGACAATTATATCCTGGCACACATGGCAGAGGCCAGAAGGCCTACTGATCCATTGCATTGTACACTCCAGTATTTTAGAGAAGTTGCAGATGCAACCCCAGATGAGTGGCTGAAGCATCAGCCAAAACAGGTACAGCTTAGTACAAGTTGTATAATCCTAGGCCCTCAGGGAGTGGCTATGAAGATAAACAGTGACACTTATCTAGATCAGGAGCATAAGATTGAGGGTAGCATCCCTCATGTGACACTTATGATATCTGAACACTATAAGCAGAAGCATTTAGGGGCAATGATGGCAGACTCAGAAAAAGCCAGATTTGTAACGACAAAAGAAAACCCTGCTATCTGGAGGAGCATTGATGGACAGTTCACAAAACTGATGATCTCTGCTCAAGGAATAGGACATCCGCAGACTGTGAAGCTAATGAACCAGCTAATCCTTCCTGTACAAGCTGACAGAGACCTCAGAGAAGAAATGATGCAGAATGTGCCAGCCGACCTGTGGGCAAAGAACAGTACAGACATTGGATTTGTGAAATCAGCTCGTCCATTGAGAGTTGAACTCATACCGGGTGCAGAACCCCCTTGGAAAAACCAATACCCATTGAAACAGGAAGCAATTGATGGAATTGAGCCACAGATCAAAGGACTGTTAGAGGCAGGAGTCCTGAAGATAACTCAATATCCGTTAAGCAATACACCTCTTCTGCCAGTGACGAAACCTGATGGTTCATATCGTCTGGTACATGACCTACGGGCTGTGAATGAGGTAGTCGTCAGCTATCCAGCTGAAGTTCCTGATCCTCATGTGCTGTTGACTCAGATTCCATCTACAGCCAAAGTATTTACAGTGATTGATTTATGCGGGGCTTTCTTTTCTATACCTCTTAGTGTAGAAAGTCAAGGGTTATTTGGGTTTACCTACAAAGGTCAGCATTATCAATATACCAGAATGCCACAGGGGTACAAACACAGTCCTCATGTTTTTAATCAGGTCTTAAGGGAGGACTTAGACGGGTTAGAACAGATGATAAGTAGTACTGCCATTCAGTACATGGATGACATACTCCTTTGTGCCCCAGATGAAGAAACATGTCACAGGGATTCCGTTAAACTGTTAAAGGTTTTGGCGGAGAAGGGACACAAGGTGTCTAAAAAGAAGCTACAGTATTGTCAGGAAAAGGTAACTTACTTAGGACAATCCATTACACAGGGACATCGCAGCGTCACAAATGAACATTTGGAAGCTATTCAGAAGGCTCCAAAACCACGAACGGTTAGGGAAATGATGATGTTTTTGGGCATTACTGGGTATAGTTCAGCATGGGTGGAGGATTACTCTAGACTAGTCGCTCCATTGAGGGGGATGATTAAGGAAACAGGTAGCGATAACCTCCAATCTTGCATTACTTGGACAAGGGAAGCTGATTTGGCGTTTGAGACAATTAAACACAAATTGCAAGAAGCGCCAGCTTTAGCGCTTCCAGATTATTCCAAAGAATTTGGATTGTATGTTTCTTCTTCAGCCGAGGGGAAGTATGCCTGCGCTGTTCTCACGCAACCAACAGGCATTGGACCTAGTCCACAGCCCATAGCCTATTACTCTGTCGCATATTCAGAGGTAGAAATGGGTTTCGCGCCATGTTACAGAGCAATGGCCGGGGCTTATCTTATGTACGAGAAGGCAACAACCTTAACAATGGGGTACCCAATTACCATTCTCTGCCACCACAGTCTAAGGAACCTCTTGAATCAAGGCAAGTACACTTTGACGATGCCTAGGATTAGGGATTATTACAGGATGTTGGAAAGGGAAGATGTAACATTACTAAGATGTAACACACTTAACCCAGCAGAGACCTTGCCAACCCCAGAAGATGGGGAACCACACGATTGTGTGAAGGAAGCTACGAGGTACTCTAAGCTTAGAGCAGATCTACTAGCTTTGCCTTTAAAGGAAGCTGACGTTGAGTATTGGACTGATGGATCTTGTTACCGGGTAGGAGAACATTTACGTGCCGGGTATGCCATTGTCCGATCCCAAAATTCGGAGTTCATTGTGGAACAAGCCGAGGCTGTTCCTCAGCCTTGTTCAGCTCAGTTGGCTGAATTGATTGCCCTCACAGAAGCATGCAATTTGGGAACCGGACAAAGAGTGACAGTATACACCGACTCTGCCTATGCCCACAATGTGTGTCATTTACATGGAGCTGTATGGAAGGGACGGGGTTTTAAGAAAACTGATGGTTCGCCTATTCAGCACCACGCTCAAATCATGAAGCTGTTACAAGCCATGATGAAACCAAGGGAATTAGCCATAGTGAAGTGTGCCGCACACAGATCTGACTCATCACATGTCACACAAGGTAACAGGGCTGCAGATGATGCAGCCAAAGCTATTACAGGAGCAGACAAAGCAGGTAAAGTTCTGCTGGTCACACATGAAGTACAGTTACAGGGCATGGTCACGCTTGAGGATTTGTTGATGTTACAGAGTGAGGCAAATGCGCTAGACAAAAACTTATGGTTAACCAGGGGAGCTAGTCAGGATGACACAGGTCTATGGAGAAATCATGAGGGACTGGTTGTGGCACCCCCAGATTTATTAGGCGTACTGATACAGGAAGCCCATGGATTAGCACATGTGTCCAGGGGGGAGGTAAGACGCAAGATCACCAAGGAATATGGTTTTTGGGCTCCATATTTGTTGGAACAAATAGACCATGTCCTTGGTCAATGTGTGGTCTGTTTGAAGAACAATATCAGACCTGGAATACCAGTGGGAACTGGGCATATCCCTACCCCAAACGGGCCAATGAAACATTTAGTGATTGATTATGTGGACATGATTCAACCTATTGCAGGATACAGGTACATGCTAGTTGTAGTAGACAGGTTCAGCAGATGGGTAGAAGCTTGCCCCACTCGAAGAAAGGATGCTCAGTCTGTAGCAAAGTTCCTATGCAGGGAAGTCATGCCTAGGTTTGGAATTCCAGATAGGATATCGTCAGACAATGGTAAGGAATTTGTGGATAAGACGGTAAAGCTTATACTACAAAAGTTGGGAATCAAGCAGAGACTTGGGTGTATTTACTCACCTCAAAGCCAGGGGATAGTAGAGAGGATGAACGGGGTCCTTAAGAACCGTCTTTCTAAGGTCTGTAAGCATACAGGTCTTAATTGGTTGGAAGGACTCCCTCTTGCATTGATGGCCTGTCGTTCCAGTGAGATTCGAGGGCTGCACTTGACTCCCCATGAACTGGTAATGGGGAGGATAATGACAGCTCCCTGTGTACGAACCAGTGGGAAAGGGCCAAGTTTGGCTCTCCTGGAGAGTGACATGAAAGCCTATGTACAGTACATGACTAACCGGCAAAAGAGTATCTCTTCTTATGTGCTCCACAAACAGGAACGTGAAGAGGAGGTGAACGCACAGGAGAGGAAGGACGCGTTGCAACCGGGTGACAAGGTATACGTGAAGGTCTACAGACGGAAGTGGCATGAGGCTCGACGGGAAGGACCTTACGAGGTCGTTCGGTGCACTGGGACTGCCCTCCAAATCAAGGGGTCCCCCACCTGGTATCACGTTCATCACTGCATCAAGGCACCCAATGAGGACGATGAGGGAGAACCTCAGCAGGATGGTGAGGAGACCCCTGGGGACGAGGAAGTCCACAGCTTGGACATCCAGGCTGACGAAGATGTTGGTGAGTATCTGCGTCATGATGCAGATGATGCCGGGGGCCTCGTCCCAGACCCTGTCCAGCCCACTGATGAGTGGGTCAACGGAGACCGTGAAGGATCCAGTGACTGCGACACCCCTCTTGGGGGTTCTACCGAGCCTGGTGTTGCCCCTGTTGTCACCCCTTCCGACCCTGACAATGCTCCAGACGGAGATGTCAGCAACCCGGGCGGCTGCCCGGACCGAGGTACCATTGAGAGACACAGACCTGTCAGTGATACACCTCAACCAGACAGACCCCGTAAAACACCAAGGCCAATTAGGAGGAAACTCAAGCCATGCCGTTTCAGAGACTAATATACCCCTTAGTGTTCCTACCCCATTGACTTCTTTGGACAATGTTACACTTTACTCACACACTGTTATGCCTGGACGTCAGAGAAGAATGATCATAGCAAGTAGAGCTTTTGCTTGCCCACATTCACGTTGTACTATTGATGATTGTTTGATCTATACCGCCGAAGAGAGCGAGTGGTATTTATTGGATACTACATATGTTACACTTGATCAGTACTCAAGCAACATGCAAGAAACTCGTGTGACATTAACTAATGTTGACCAGGAAGAGAGCTCGTATTGGTGTGCTAGACGTGATATCGGTGAACCGGTGTCTAGTAAATCCAACAATTTTAAGGACAAAATTTGTAGGACCAGGCCTGACTTTCCACACCACTATAGGTTGGACTGTGAGACATTGGTGCATAAATATGTTCACGATGAGTTACCAGGAAAGGTTGAAAATGTTGCTGTGAAGGCTCCTACGAAGGCGATTGTAGTCGCTACTGACGATTATTTGTTGTATGATTCTAATCACCTGGGGACACGGTCCCACCCTAATTCTGCCACTAGTATCATGAAAGATTTTGCTTCAAAAATGAATTATTCTGATTGCTGGATTTGTCAACAGGTCCCTGTAAGTGCGTCTGCTCCTATGTTTTTCCCCATACCGTTAACTAAAGCAGAATGGCTTCATTATAATTGGCAGGGTTTAGCCCCATTTGTTTTACAGGGCAAGAACCAGAGCTCTTCTTGTCAGCCCAGCACGATTCTGGTTCCTTTAAATTCTTCCTATGCAGGTGTGGATATTGGTGTGTTGGAACGTCTGACAGCAGCGGTTAACAAACACCATAGGCCTAGCGGTGTGGGGAAGGTTATTATTGATAGGCTTACACATTTGTCACAACCAACAGGTCCGAAGAAGATATATATTATCCAAGCTATGTTCGCTCAATTAAATGGTACTGCATTGAGTCCTCATCTGTCATGTTCTGGGAGTGTGACTTCTACACGGTGGAGGGGTTCAGTTGTTATTTCTGGATTAAAATGTAAAGTTGTTGATTGTGCTATGGTGCCTCAAATGAAATTACATGATACCAATACTACCAGACGGCAGAGAGGCACCACGCAGCTTAAAGTCATGCCTCTCGTAAATATTACAACCTGTATTGACATTCAAGTACGGCCCAAGATCAGCTCGGTTCGTCAGTTAGGGGCTGCGTCTTGTATAGGTGGAACCATTTTCTCGTATCCTGGTACGGAGCTTCAACTCCCGGAACATGTGTTTCTTGTGTGTGATAATGATGCATTCTCTAAGCTTCCTGCTTTGATTGAGGGTGGTTGTTATTTGGCTCATCTGATACCTTTGATTAGGAAAGTTACTCGGGAGGAGATGTCTGTACTTCACAAACAAGCAACCCATCGTAGTCGTAGGGCGTTGTCTACCGCTCAGAAGTTTTTTGGCCTAATATTCCCAAGTTATGGTGTCTACAACTCTCAGACTGAATTAAGTGCCTTATCATCCGTTCTTGAAAAACACATTAATGCTTCGGATGCTGTAGTGTCTGCCCTGGCCACTGAATTGACTGAAACTAAGAATGTAGCTCTCCAAAATAGAATGGCTTTGGACATTATTTTGGCCAGTCAGGGTGGTACTTGTGCTTTGATAGGCGGTGAATGCTGCAGTTATATTTCGGATTCTGGTAACGCTTTGCATGATTTTCATGAATCTAACAAGAAGGGTGTAGAGGATTTACATAAAGAACACGGTTGGAATATGTTAGATTTCTTTGATTCTGCTTTTTCAGGTATTGGTAATATGATCAGGTCCGTCGCTATTATTTTTGTTGTCATTATCATCTGTATTATGTTACTTGGTATTTTGATCAAATGTTGTGGAAAGTGTATTTCTGATGTTCCTATTAATGCTTTAATGTTGACCAACGTAGCTGATGAGCAAAAGCTGGATTCTGTTTTGCTTTCTGATTTTGTTTCCTCCTTTGATGATTTGTTTATTAAGTGATGTTTTATGATTATTTGCTTCGATTACTGTTTGTTTCTTTCTATATCATGTGATTGATGTCAGTTGAGAAGTGGTGTGGTGGTTATGCAAAGATAGGAAAGCGGTTCTGTTCCTAGCACAACGAAGAAAACGCTCTTGACTGGGAAAGGATATCAATCTGAGACGGCGGTAAAGGCTGTTCTCCAACTGGGTTCATGTGCTAGTAACCTCTGTCCCTGGCGCTTCAAGGACAAAGAAAACATCGGTCGTTGGAAGTTTCTATATTAATTTGTGCATGATGGACTGTGTTTAGTTTAATTGTGGTTGTTATTTTCAAGATTCTTTTTATTATTGGTTGGTTTCTGTTTTTTGCATGATGTCTTTGGGTTCTTAATAGTTATTTTTTGTTTTTTGTTTTTTAATTTTTTATTTTTTTTGTTTTTTTATATTTTCTTAGCTGTGATATGTGGGGTTTGTGTTTTTGTTTTGGTTTATGTGATCATTTAGTTTCGGACCACCCTCTGGGTGGTCCGAGGGGGGATGTGTCGTATATTTTTACACATTAATAGCCTTCTTAATATAACGTATATCTTACACATATATTCACGTATATTTTACACATATTACACGTATATTTTTATTACTTCATAATATACTTTATTAAATACTTTATACTTCATTACAAACGATCTAGGGAAGATTTTCAATTGTCGCACATGCGCTGACACACACACACGAATTGTCGCACATGCGCAGTCACACACACACACGCATGCACGCCCCCGAGGGTCTAGGCCAATCAGAGGCCTAGAAGGAAGGATCATGATTGGCCAAGAACATACTGTGATGTGATTGGCTGAGGGCCGCTATAAAACCCTGTGCTCAAGGAGGAGCTGATTCTGCTCTGCTGACTACCTCGAATGTGACTGTTTCGTGAGCCTGTAATCTGAGGACATGATCTTTTTTGAATAAATACTTTTAAACTTTGGCCAGGAGTTTTTACCTCTTCTTTAATCACTGAAACAGAGAAATATTCGACAAAGGCAAAGCCAAAGTCAGGGTCTCAAAAGAGAAAAGTAAAAGTAAAGAACGAGGAGAGTGACAAAAAAGGGAGACAGCTAGTATGTAAGCTATCTATCTAGACAACAGTGGTTTAGTGATCTAATCACTGCGTGGATGATCTAGTTAGCTCGCTATAGCTAATTAACATTAACTTCAAGTAAAGTTAACTTACAGTGCACTGTCAGTATAATTTCAGTTAAATGTATGAGATGAGTGCAATTTTGGTCCAAATATAGGTTATTAGAGCTCAGTGAATTTGTATCCAGCAGCTATGCACTCTTGCTATAGCTAGCTAGCTAACTAGTATAAAGTTACATGCTAATCACGTCATGCACAGATGCAGTTTCAGGATCAGGACTCCTTCCCTCAACCCACCTCCCAGTTGAAGGAGAAGGAGGTGAGCAGTAGGAGTTTGGGGTTAACAAACATATTTTGAATATTTTAATGTATGCTGCATTACCATGCATGATTGAATACAACTTTAGCTAATATTCATATTTAGTTAATAGTTCTTCCAGTAATTGCAATAACATTGACCACTGGCATCTTAATAATATTGTTAGCTAGCTAGATAACATCTAAGTTAGCTAATCTGGTGTAATGTATGTATTATTATGTTAATACTATTATAGGACATATTATGAATTATGTACCTATGGATACTCCATGCCATGGCCCTCTTCAAGCAAGGCAGCCAGAGAGGAGAGCAGAGGTAAAGAGGCAGAAGAAGAAGAGCAAGAAGAACAAAGGACAATGACAGCAGCACAGCAAGTTGGCTTCATCACTAGATTTCAAGGATCTTATTAAAGATGTTGCTACTAAGAAGGCCCAGCGTTTAGCTTTGATTTGATTTGATCTCTTTACTCCTATCTTGAATCGTTGTGCATTAGGCTAGATATAGTTTTTAGCTCTCCAGGTATACTATTCCACAGTACTGCCGCAGTGTAAAAATAAAAATCTTCCCATTTCACATTCAATTTCGCTGGCACCATGTCTGTGTTGCTCCCTCTTGTATAAGACACGTTTGTCTTTGTGTGAAACAAGCAATGCTGAGTCAGTAAATATCTCTCTGCTGTAATTCTTCATTGATCTAATCCTGACAGTATTATGGCCAACTGATCTTTACAAGATCTACATTTATTTAGACACAATACCACCCCATTACAATTATATTTTTTACTTTTTGTGTGATTTATACTTTTATAATTGGGTTCCAATCTTCATTTAATTATACTTTTGTCCTTGTGTTGTTCAAGTCTTAATTTAATAAGTTAAAGAATGTTGAGATTTCTTTGCTGAATTGTTGATTCCTGTATTAACTGTAATTTTAAATTACATTTACAAAAGACGTCCATCGTTGGATTTCTTGCAGTGCATCAATAGTTCATCAACTTCAACTGGGTTTAGGTTGATGGGTGGTTTAGGTGGGGGGGCCCAAAATGATATTCTGTCATGGGGCCCAGAATCTCTAGCGGCGCCCCTGGATAGAGGCATTCAAAATCCCCAGTGTAAAAGCTGTTGACTCTAATATATCAACAAGATGAAACAATATTTTTTAACCTGGCTTTATCCAATGTTCATATTTATGTTATTAACTAGCACATAAGACAATGCCTCATTTGCATATTTAAACATAACATTTCAGAAAACTTTAACTTAGTTAAACAGCCAAAAGTAAAAGACTTCAGACATCTGTCTGAGGAGCACTTTGAGCTGCAACGTTTGCAGGAAAAGTGTTCTACAAACAAAAAGTGATGATCATTATTATATTCTCAGACAGCATGATGTTGTTGGCTCACCAGTTTTGCTGCATTCATTCGATCGCGACTCGCTCGTCAAATCGTCGCTCGAAATCATATTCGGAAAGTTGTAGATGAAGTAGATGTTCAGACACATTCATGTTCTCTAACCCCCCGTATTCAACACGGAATAACACGGATAATATCATTCAGATCCTTGCGACAGGGAAGGAGTGGAGAGAGGGAAATGACCGAGATCACTTATTATATACGTATATATGATATAAAACATGATAGTGATCAGTGATAAGTGTAGTATGGCAAGTACAAGGGAATAGCAGTAAGCTATGTACAGTTAATGTACAGTACAATGTCACCTTATTGTCACTTTTTATGACTGCCCAATATATCTAAGCTGTGACATGTGTACTTTTTGAGATAGAGTTTGTCTGAAGCTGGGCATGCTTTTCTCAAGCTTCTATTGTATTGCCGCGCATGTGACGCATTGGCGACGCCTGATTGGTTTAAATCTCATGTTACGAACACACACACGTCACGGAGAGAAGCGCTTCAAAAGCAGACGCTCTGAGCTGTTCTGTCATTGACATTACCGTGCCGTTTTGGTCCTAAACTACCATGTGTGACATTGTACGGCCGCAGCTGGATATACTTGACACTTGACACATGTAAAAATGCCAAAGTTACGTTAACAGAATGGCAGAGTCATTAAGTTATATTGGCACCGATTTACCTACATGCAAGGTTGCGGTGACGCACTGTTTTCCCGGGGCCAACACAAACACAGCATGTAAATGGTTAAAAAAATCTATCTGCAAATGAATTAATAATAATAATAATAATAATAATAATAATAATAATAATAATTGTAATTTATATAGCGCCTTTCAAAAACCCAAGGACGCATTAATCAGATGCCTTCTTTATCTGTAATACTCTGACAGAAGTGGTTCTCAATCAATGTACAGTAAATACATAAGCTCTTGCTTTCAGGACGTCATATACCTCCTCCACCAATCACGACGCGTGTTGGTATTGTCTAGAATGTGTGCCGGTCATGTGGAATCGAGTAGGCTTTTATAAATGCAGTGCCAGCAGAAAAACGCAAAGTCGCGTATTCATTCGTGCGCAGAGGAAGTGGAGCTTTTCTAAATCCCTTTATAGCTGAAGCGACCGGTCTGCTCCCAACTACTACCTTCCAGCATCCCAAAGTAGTGGAAGTTAAGAGAAACAAACCAGGGGCATTTGTGTCCCAACTACATTGATCAGTCAGTGTTAACTGCTACAGGATTAGAAGAATCATGTCTTGGTCACTATTGTGCGTAATCGTTTGCTTGGCATTGGCATCCTGTCATGTCGAAGCACAGATCTCTAACAGGTTTGTGATCGGCTGTCCCAGTCGTTGTGACAAGTCGATGTGCCCGCGTATGCCATCGGATTGCCAGGCAGGAGAAGTCCTGGACCACTGCCACTGTTGCTCCGTGTGCGCCTCGGGAGAGGGCGAGGCGTGCGGCGGCCACGGGAAGCTCGGAGACCCGGTGTGCGGCGCCGGGCTGGGGTGCTCCGTGTCGGACGGGGGAGTGGGGTACTCGGCCACGGTCCGGAGGAGAGGCAAGAGCGGCGTGTGCGCCTGCGAAACCACCGAGCCGGTGTGTGGCAGCGATGGGGTGTCCTACCGCGATCTCTGCGAGCTCAAAAGAGTCAGCAACCGGGCACTTAAACTTCAGCAACCACCTGTTTTGTTCATTCAACGTGGAGCTTGTGGAAAAGGTAATGTGTGTCAGGGTTTTCTAAAGCTTGAAACTAAGGATGTTTTTAACAGGGAGGCTAATTCATATTGATTTCGGTCCAAATCCTTGAAATAATAGATTATTCAAGAATTATTATATATGTTATATTATTTATATAGGCCTATATAACCTATGATTTACCCGGAAATCAAAGTTACACGCGTATCTAGTGTTACTGTTAGGATTCAATTTAGGAGTCAAGTCCATGTATAACTGGACTGTGTGGAATATCATTCAGATATCTTGCAGCTGGTCATTGATAGTATTGCCTATAGTATTGCCTATAGTATTGGCCTATGCACATGGACTCAAACTGTCCTTTGACAACAAAACAAAAGCTATCATTTAAATGTATTTTAATCAATTCAGCACGAAATGCAGACTGTATAACTAATCTAAACTAATGTTTTTAGTTTTGCTAGGTTGAACTGAGTCCCATTAATCCCATTAATTAGTTATAGGGATATAATTACATTAACCTAATAATTATGCCCTTATAAATGTGATTCATCCTTATCACTGACTTAATGGCTGGATATCTCACTATCGTTATTCATTTCTATGGACTCCACTATTCTGACCTCTATTCTGGCCACAGTTGCTGCAATCTTTAACAGACGTTGGAACTCAACATAAACCAGACCATCTACGCTCAGATTTCTTTTATGATATATCATAACACAGCCCTAATTTATGGCAACTTCTTGGCAACAAAACTTACCTCTAGGCAAGGAAACATACATTGCGTGAGGAGGAGAGTGTTGTGTGTGTGTGTGTGTGTGTGTGTGTGTGTGTGTGTGTGTGAGTGTGTGTGTGTGTGTGTGAATTTGTGTTGCAACTGAATCCATGTATATACCTCAACCACCAAGACCCTGTAGTAGGCAGTTGGCACGCCAGTGTTGAAGTAGTTTCTCTGGTGACTGATCTAACATTTGGGTTGTAATCACTTCAAATCAAAGCTCCCGTCCAGCTCCTAAAGTCAAGTCAGCTAAAGTCCAGTCAGCCTTATTACAGTGGGCCACATCGCTTACTGTGCCAAGCTACACAAGGTCCCCTAGCAAAAACAGGGAAGTCTAAGGACTGTGGGCTCTAGACCGTGGCCTCACTGCAAAGCAAACACATGAAATTACACTTTGCATGATGTCATTTGCATCTGGTTTCTAAAGTCGTTGATTTGAAAGTGGTACTGCATAAGAGAATCAAGATGTTGAGTAGTAGTACAGTGGGTTTCATGCAAACTATTTCAATTCACATGAAGGAAGGACAACTGAATGTGTACTGTAGGTGAGTGCTGGGTCCTTTCTGATGGTGTGCAGTTTGATGATGGGAATTTGTTTTGTAACTTTGCATCACGTGTGCTGATTATGCGCATAATTCCTTCCTGAATTCTTGTTCCTGACTCTCATACACTGTCCGAGCAAACTTAAAAGACACCTGACAAGAAATCTTCCATCACTAGCCTGCAAGCTTGAAAAGCAAACACAACCGACAAGAGCAAGTGATGATGAAGTGTGCAAAAGTGTCAGAGAAAGCACTGGAGGCTAGCTATCTAGTCACTGAGACAGTAGCTAAGGCTAAGAAGCCACATGATTGCAGAGACGGTCATGTTGCAAGGATGCAAAGCGTGCGTGCGTGCGTGTGTGCGTTGGCTGTCAGAGGGATGTAGAGTTTTTTATGAATACATTTTAGACTGGGGTGACTCGAGATTTTGAATACTTTTAAAGGGTGCCGTGACTGAAAAAAGGTTGAGAAACCCTACATTAAAGTTGATGTCACTGCCTATAGCCGTCCAAACACCACCCCTTTATGTCTCTTTGGACTCTCTCTGTTCACACTTTCACATGATCAGTCTCGTGCTCGTTAGCCTTGGCTGCTGTTGCAGCAGTTTGAATGTGTGTATTCCAGTAGCCACAAGCTAGCACGCTGAAGCAGCCCATCATAATGAACGTACCTGCTTTCAGAGCTTGTTTTCTTTTCTGCCATATGTCTGGCCTGATAAGTGTCCTCACACACACGCACACACACGCACACACACACACACACACACACACACACACCCACACACCCACACACACACACACACACACACACACACACACACACACACACACACACACACACACACACACACACACACACACACACACACACACACACACACACACACAATGACTGTCCTCACTCTGTCTGTGTTAAACTCAATGCAGTATGATGAAAACTAATGTTAATTTTTAATTAAATTGAAATGTAATTTTCCCTATTCCCTTGTGGTTTGGGATGATTATAGCTTCAGAGGGCATGAATGGAATATGAATAAAATTCATCTCCGAATTTCTTGGACGATGGAAACTTTGTGGACCCTGAACATATAATTATGTGGTGTACAGTACAGTGTGCCAAGACTGTGCTGATTCTACGCTTGTTAGTTTCACTGTGCCTCTAGGATATAGTATTATTTTGGGCCTCAACCCTTCACAATGACTGGCAAATATTATAGATAGACTGAGCGATTCCAGAATAACACAAGTGGTTCGTATTTATAACACAGCAGCCACCATCAAGAAGGCACAACAGCGGCTCTACTTCCTGAGAGTCCTCAGGAAGGAACACAACAAGCAGGAGATACTGGTGGCCTTCTACCGCGGCGCAGTGGAGAGCATCCTCACCTACTGCATCTGCAACTGGTTCTCCAGCTGCACAACCGCAGAGAGAAATGCGCTACAGAGAGTCGTGAGAACAGCCCAGAAGATCACCGGCGCCCCCCTCCCCTCTCTGGAAGAGCTGTACAACACACGCTGCCTCAGGAAGGCCTCCAAGATCTCCAGAGACCCAACCCACCCTGGGTACGAACACTTTGCCCGGCTGCCCTCGAAAAGGCGGTACAGGACCATGGCCGCAAGGACAAACAGACTGAAGCTCAGCTTCTACCCCAGGGCCATCCAGGCCCTGAACACAGCAAAGACCTAGGTTCTGGGCCCTGGACAGTCTGGACGTGTTGATGGCAGCTGCTGGATTGAAAAAATCAGGTGTAGTGCTGAGGCACAAATGTGTACATTTCAAGCCTGCAAACTGCGACACTTTAAATGAATGTGCAATAACACTATGTGCAATATGACAACCCTAGTCGTTTTATCTGTACAGTATAGTATAGTGGATAGTGTACATAGCCTTTATTTATGTAAACCAGCTCCTTTCCCTTCTTGTTTTTTTAGTTTTTTTTTTCTTTCCTAGCACCAGGGGAGCCCCCCCCTCACAAATTTCGTTGTTTGGTACCTGTACTATAGCAATGACAATAAAGACCATTCATTCATTCATTCATTCATTTATTCATTATAGGCTTACGGGCGCCTCTCAGCCCAAATTAGCCAATTTTGGGGGATTCCACAAGGAAGGATTGTAGATTGGGAGAGAAAATAACTCAAGGAGTAATGGAAAGATAAAAGAGAGAGTCGTTACAGCCGTGATTATGTTGAACTTGTCTGAA
Source organism: Nansenia antarctica (assembly GCF_963989245.1). NCBI lineage: Eukaryota > Metazoa > Chordata > Actinopteri > Argentiniformes > Microstomatidae > Nansenia > Nansenia antarctica. The sequence continues at coordinate 16,686,793 of NC_137674.1, forward strand.
CTTAAAAAAGCCAAAACGTCGGTGATAACCTTCAGAGGAGTTCATATGCCCCCATGTCAAAAGGCTTCGTGCCCTCTCTGTATGATTTAATTACACGGTGAATCAGTCAACATCTCTAGATTTGTCATCTTAAGGAGGTTTCAGTGGCACTGACAGAGCCAGACACACGCAGCAGGGCAGACTGTCTATGCCACTAACTGACTGTCATCCAGCTTTTTTCCTCTCTATTTTTAGATAAAGACCAGGTTTATTCACTGGGCTTATTCTTGTTGCAGTGATTTGACGTAATGTCGTATGTGCGCGTGACTGAGTTAATTGTTATCCTCCAACGTTCTGTTGTTGTTGTTGTTGTTGTTGTATTTCTAGCCCAGGACAACCCCAACAGCCTGAGACACAAATACAACTTCATCGCCGAGGTGGTGGAGAAGATCGCCCCAGCTGTGGTTCATATTGAACTCTTCCGCAAGTAAGAGCTGCATGCCTGTATGTGTGTGTGTGGGTGTGTGTGTGTGAGTGTGTGTGGTGTGTGTGTGCGTGTGTGTGGGGGTGTGTGTGTGTGTGTGTGTGGTGTGTGTGTGTGTGTGGGTGTATGTGTGTGTGTGTGTGGGGGTGTGCGTGTGTGTGGTGTGTGTGGTGTGTGGGTGTGGGTGGGTGTGAGTGTGTGTGTGTGTGTGTGGTGTGTGTGTGTGGGTGTGGGTGGGTGTGAATGTGTGTGTGTGCGTGCGTAGACATTCCAGTGTTTACTGCCTAGCCCACCTGGGTGTTGTGGGACCACACTAGTTGAGAGAACTCCTCGTTCTAAACCCTTTTCATGCGGTTGTCTTTTTTCATTCTCCTTCTCCAACTCTCTCCACACCTCATATCTCTAGTACCACTCCCCTTTCCCACTCCCTCTATCCCTATCCCACTCCTCTGTCAATGGACCTATTGCTAAGCCACGCCCCCTTTGAAAACTCGGACAAACAAACAACGCTTCACTGACAGTGACTGAGCCCAATTTATACTTCTACGTCGAATTTACGCGCGGCTACGCCGTAGCTTACGCAAGGGCTCTCCCAATTTATACTTCTACGTTGGTCTGTTATTTCTAAATAAACAGGATTGTACATCTCGTAAATGTGAATCACGCTCCTCTATGGGAAGGCTGTGCTTGACGCTTCCATGGGGCGCTCCGTTGGAACAGTGTACTCATAACGGCATAATAGCGATTTTTTTGTTATGCTTGTTGTAAAGAAAATGTCTAGTATAATGCATTGAAATGACATTAAACTAAGATAATAAGATGGTTATCATAATTTTTCAAATCTTTATTAATAAGTAATTACATAAAAAGTAAATGACATTTCTGTCATGGCTTCCGCTTTTTGGGCCTGTGATATGGGCCTGTGATTGGGCCTGTGATATGATTGGACAATTTCTATTTTGGGGCGTGGCTTAGCGATAGGTCCATTCTACCCCCCCCCCCCCCTCCCTTGTTTGATCTTTCTCTCTTTTGCCCTGTCTGTCTCTCCCCCCAGGATGACCTACTCTAAGAGGGAGGTGGCGGTGGCCAGTGGCTCAGGGTTCGTGGTGTCGGAGGACGGGCAGATCGTGACCAACGCCCACGTGGTGGCCAACAAACACCGGGTGAGGGTGGAGCTGAAGGGCGGCGCGACCTACGAGGCCAAGATCAAAGACGTGGACGAGAAGTCCGACATCGCCCTCATCCAGATCGAGTCGCCGGTAAGAGACCGTAAAATACAATCGACACAGTAAACATGGCAGTGTGATTCAAGTAGATGTTTGGAAAGTTTGGAATCACGCTTTCCTGAGGAGGGATACCTGCCTGAGACATCTAAACGATGAGGATGTCGTCTTGGCCTTATGGGAGACACTTGGAACCCCACCCTTCACATACAGACAGAGGTGGGAGTAAGTCATACATGTGCAAGTCCCAAGTTACTGTGGTGAGAATCAAGCAAGTCGAGTCGAGTCCCTGCTATAAGTCAAGTCAAGTCAAGTCAAGTCAAGTCATTGCTCAGGCCATGTCACAAGTGAAGTCATATGAATGATTGATATGATTCTGATGATCTACCCCAGTTTACAGTGGTCATGAAAAGTTGAGTTTTATTTGAAACATTAACACATTATTTGTGTTATTTGTTTTATTTGAAACATTTTTGACATTTTGTGGCAATCAATAACAAGCCTCCTAAATTAACAACAAGAATAGTGTAACTAAAAACAAGTACAAATAAATACATATATATAGCATAAAATGTAAACATTACCGACATTACTAAAGATTACATGAAAATATTCAAGTATAATGGTTTTAGTATGCCACTAGATACAGGAACAGAGCGTACAGCCTACAGTATACTGTGTTGGTTCAATGCTTGAATTATGTGCCTGGCCACTTCTCCAAGAATATCACACCAATGTTATTTCTGAATGACTTCAAATGAAAACTTGGCGCCATTGGTGTGTGAATGTGTGTGTGAATGGCTGAATGAGAGGCTGTCGTAAAGCGCTTTGGAATAAGGCGCTATATAAGTCAGGCCATTTACCATTTAAAACTTAATTGAAGAGTATATTGTGTTGTATTGTAAGTGGTACAAACAGTGGGTTTTAGGGAGTGTGGTGTTACACAGTAGCTCCTATGCTTCAGAGTGCTATCTGATCCCTGTGTGTTGTGTGTGTGGGAATGCCATTCAGAGGTTCAACACCCAGGAGGCAGATTGAGTTTTAACTGCAGGCTCCCAAGCCAAACGCAGCCACGTCTGATCCAAGAGTTTTCCTATTCTTTATACAGCTGCGGCTGTGGCGCAGGAGGTAGAGCTGGCGTCTAACGATCGCAACGTTGGCAGATCGGCGGTTCGAGCCCCGGCTGGCCACATGTCGAAGTGTCCTTGGGCAAGACACTGTCTGAACCCCAAATTGCTTCCAACGAGCGAGCCGGCACCTTGCGTGGTAGCTTGCTGCCATTGGTGTGTGAACGTGTGTGTGAATGAGAGGCTGTTGTAAAGCGCTTTGGAATAAGGCGCTATATAAGTCAGTCCATTGACCATTTAGCTGTAGATCTAGATAAAGGTTTAGTAAATTATTATGTCATTCACAATAAAACAGCTGGGGAATCAGAATACAATGTAAATAATATGTTATTGTGGGAAAGGCGTTCAGCAAAACAACCAAGAGAGGTGATCATTGAAGAGGTGCAACCAAAAATGCTTCATAGTAAAATGCTGCCATTGAATGTAGTTGAAATAGTCAATTCATATAAAAAGACCACAGACATGCTGAAAAAAACGATTAAAGATTGTTTGTTGGTTCAATTAAACATGTGTATCCTGAGCATCTCATAAACTAATGTGCGTGTTTGTTTTGAGGAAAAATCATAAGTATTTCTTGATTGATGATGATTTAATTTCCCAAGCCTCTTTTTCTCTTGGAAATACAGTCTGCTGCTATAGGTGTGTTTCCACAAGCCATTAATATTCATGTTCCACAGCCCTGATTGGCTGACAGCACGGTCACTGCCTCAGCCCTTCATGAGAACCAAAACAAAAAACCACATGATTGTGATAACTCGCTAACACAAGGGTGCAAAAAGCCAGCCAGAAATATAGAACCTGAGTTTGAACCTGAAGACCTTGAAAATTGTCTTTCAAAATAAATGTCTGTTCTAATAATCAGCTTGCTAGCTAACTACTTCAGAACTATGAATGCTGTATTGATGCACATTTACTTTTACTGCGTATATCCTTCTGTTGCTAAACACACAAGGAATAACGGTGGTCTATTAAAATGAAACCTTTAAAAGGGGTTTCAAAAAGTTTGGTGAAATGATGCAAATCATCACACATGTCATAGTCTTTATTCAATATTCCACCATGCAAAATACTAAAAGGCAGAATGTGTAACATGTATACTGGTGGGGGGCCAATGAGCAGATCCACAGTCAGATGAACAGATGAACAGACATGCTTGAATTAGAAACGAGTTGGAATAGCAACAGTTTTGCTCGTAAATGGCGAGGTACAAGGTAACATACAGACTCTCCGCTGTGCGGATCAGGGGGATACACATCTCCCATTAATCAAAGTTGACAGACAACCATTTGAAAGAATGCCTGGCGCGCATTCAAAGCCACAGGCTAGAAGTTACTGCACAGAATAGCTTGCAGTGCTCTCTCTAGGTGCAGAGCAGAGTTGAAAATACACTCACCACAAGGACAGAGCTATATGCTGTATAGGCACAGGCTACATTGGCCCCGAACACTGAAAGGAGCAGATTTATGAGTCATGTTTGTGACCTACGATGTTTGCCAGTGCCTGGTTTAGAAGATCACTGTCGACTTGACTGGTGTACTCTTATTCTACAAAAGACACATGACTGGCGTCCCTACTAATGATGAGAGTTTGGGGGGGAAGGGGGGGGGCTGGAACTGGAAAGAGTAATTGAGAGAGAAATTAGAGGATGAGCGATAATGAGAGAGCAAGAGAAGAGAGAAAGCTGGAAATGTCTGATTTGAAGTGCGAGGGAAAATGCAGTCATCAAGAACATCTCCTCAGGGCTTCTGGTCTGTGCTTTTTAAAGTAGTCTCTCTGTCTGACTGTCTGCCTTTCTCTCTCTCTCTCTCTCTCTCTCTCCCTCTCCCACACTTCTCGTCTCAATTCATTCCACGTGGGACTCAATTGAAGGGGGTCACTATTGTCAAAATGTGTGCAATATGCTCGCAGGGAATCGATCACACATGTTTGGGGAATGGAAGCTTTGAACATTTTACTTTTTGGGGATAGACAGTACAGTCCCCTATTCCCACCATTCGGTGCTCTGTGAGAAGCAGAGTTTATTGGTGACTGGGTCGGTCCGTTCATGGTCTGTGGTGAACCTTGGTTCTCTGGGGAAGACATTAGTCTGTCTGCAGCAGCTGGGACATCATAGGACGGGAAGGGGGGAAAAAGTGCTGCGCTCCCTCCGTCCTGACAGAGAGAAAGGGAATGCGGTCAGGGCTTGGAAAACGGATCCATGTGTCTGGAAAGCTAAGTGAGCTAATAGGCTAATGAGCTGACCCTGTGATGTGGCGCTGGGAAGATAAAGATAGAAGTCATCACATCGTAGGGGAACAGCAACTCGCTGGTTAACCCTCTCTCTCCACTCACTTGTGGTTTGAAATGTCTGGGAAGTGACACTTTGCACTTATTGTCTGCTCAACGATTTATTATGTGGGATGGTTTTTATTCAGTCATTTTTAATCATTGTCGCTGGACCTCATCATCGATAGACGGTTAAAGATAACAAGGGAAATGATTACGACATCACTTATGCATCGAAGGTTCTTAACCTAGACTTAAACTTTAAACTCAGACTTAACCACAATAAACGTCTGTATGTGCCACCCATTACGATCCGTCCCACAGACGTCTCCTGAGGTGACTGGTGCTGGTTTGGCCAGGACTCTCGTTGGTCCCTTTCAAAAAAAGGGAGTCCAGGACGGACATGCTCCATTTCTCCTCTTGTGGAAAGAAGAGCCAGCCGGCGTCCTTCAGAAAAGAAGCAGAAGGAAAATGAATCACATCCTCCTCCTCTCCTCCTCCTCCGTTTCACTCACTCGCTCACTCGTTCCCCCTGAAGAGCGAGCCGCCCGTCCTTGCAGTGGAGCGCGGTGTGCAGAGTGCAAGGGAAAGCCCACTGTGTCCTTCCCTTGCCTCTGAGTTGGCCTAGTTTGTAGGTGGTTGTTGTTGACAGCCATGGGAAGGGAGACCCAAACATGCAGAGAGAAATCTCCTCAGATCTGCCGGGAGTTCAAAGGCGTGTGGTGTCTAGAAGAAGGCTCCAATCAAGTCATCCAGGATGCCCGTTAAACCAGACTAAAGGAAAGAGAAACGTCAAGCTTTCGGCCATGTGTCGGCTCTTATGTTGGCTGTGATATTTACTACGGCATGTGTTCACCATCTTGCTTGACGTCCCCAAAGATTTGGTCACCTACATTAGAAAAAGTATTCATTGAAGTGTGGCAAGCAGTGAAAGAGCATTTATTGTTCACATGCCATAGTTTTCACTTTGTCATTCTGGGGATTTATGTGTGGATTGATTGGATGGATTTATTTTGGATTTATTTTTTAATTTAATAAATACGTTACTCCATTTAAATGGAGTCTATAACACAACAAAATGTAGAAAAAGTGAAGGGGTCTGAATACTTACGAAGGCACTGTATCTTTTTATTAATGCTCACTGCTTCTGCATTATTTTATTTTTTTAAAGGTGGCAGAAGGTAAATAAAGGAGCTTTCTGAATTGAAGATTCTCTGTCCCTATCTCCAACACAGTATCATTGCCAAACATCAGTATACCACGTTTAGGCAAAGTCCTATTTTGTCAAGACGTATAAATAAAATAAAATAAAAACTGCATTAGCAATAACTTATGTGGCAGTTAGGCAGTATCTTTGAGTGGTTAAAGTTTGTGTTTAGGGCTGGGCATTAACTTATGTGGCAGTTAGGCAATATCTTTGAGTGGTTAAAGTTTGTGTTTAGGGCTGGGCGTTAACTGTGAGTGGTTAGGAATAGTTTTGAAGTGGTAAGTGGTGTCAGAAAGTGTACTTGTCAGGGGAAGATATTAGCAAACATTAGCAACGAGAATTAGCGAACAAAACAACTAAAAGCACTTTGGTCAAAATTGTCCCAAAGCACCTTCGAAACCCACAATGTTTGGTTTGCAAGTCACCCTGCAACATCATTGTTTAAAAACAATTAAGTATTGTATTAAAGTATTGTCATATTATATGACTGATGGTATGAATATTGCTACAGGGCAGTTGTGTGTGCTGGCTGTGAAATGGTGTTTACATACAGTAGACTCTTGTCTGTGTTTATCTTTGGCTTGTTGGCCGGTCTCTGTTACCTTAGCCTCCTCACTGACTTTATTCTTAGTCCTGCGTCAACAAAACAGATACACAGATGGAACACTCCGGACACAGGTCTCTCGAAATGGTGCTGTTGTCAGGGAGACATTCTGGTTACACAACCCAATGAGTGGCAGCACGTGGACTATGACTGTTCAACAGAGATGATTCCATGCAGAAACGGAAACTGGGGATGGATAAATATACCCTTCTACTGTCTGTCTAGCCTGTGACTCACTGTCATTTTCCATCTCTTCAGTGGTATTGCTGTGACATTTTTATGGTTTTTAAATAAATAGGGAAATAAACGATACTGCCCACTCAGGAAAGACACCAAGGAGACGACAGTTGGACCTAAATACTGTACTTCCTCATGTCAGTTTCCCCTAAACTACAGTTTGTCTCCTCTACCAACTACTACATGCGGTCAATGTGCTTGAGGGGTGTGTATCATATAAATATGTCCCCCTTAACTCTCTTGAGGGGTGTGTGTCATCTAAATATGTCCCCCTTAACTCTCTTGAGGGGTGTGTATCATCTAAAGATGTCCCCCTTAACTCTCTTGAGGGGTGTGTATCATATAAATATGTCCCCCTTAACTCTCTTGAGGGGTGTGTGTCATCTAAATATGTCCCCCTTTGACTGTCCCCAACTTCAGACCAAGCTGCCAGTGCTGATGCTGGGGCGCTCCTCGACGCTGAGGCCTGGGGAGTTTGTGGTGGCGATCGGAAGCCCCTTCTCCCTCCAGAACACTGTTACCACGGGGATAGTCAGCACCACGCAGCGAGGGGGGAAAGAGTTGGGCCTCCCCAACTCTGATATGGATTACATCCAGACAGATGCTATCATCAATGTGAGTGCGTAAAAACACACATTCTCAACACTCATACAGTACACACACACACACACACACACACACACACACACACACACACACACACACAGACACACACACACACACACACACACACACACACACACACACACACACACACACATACACACACATAATATATATAAGTGCAGTCCATTTATACACACACACACACACACACACACAGACACAGTCTTACACACACAGCCTTACACAACTGTCTTAATGAAACATTACCTACACACATGTTTAAATGGCTATGACCATGACTGGTCTCTGGAGTGATGTAGCTGAACTGAGGTTATGTCCTTTTCCATTCCTAGTACGGCAATTCTGGAGGACCGCTGGTGAATCTGGTGAGAATTATTTTTCCTTTAGAAAAAGTATCTATGATCAAGTGTATGATTGTATGATTGCCTTTCAGTTGTCTGCCACAAAATGCCTTCCACAAAGCCCATGTACCCTCTTAGAACTAACAGTTCTATATGGAACAAAAAAAGGTTCCGTGCTTTGATACCAGTGGGGTTTTTCTGCATTGAAAAGGCTTCGGCGGCCCGCATAAGAAATCTGTGTAAAAAACGTTAATTATTGTCCATGCATTTATTGCTGCAATTCTGTCATCCCACATGCTGCTAGACTATCGTTACATACATATATAATAATAATAATTATAATAATAATAATAATCATAATATTCATAGACTTAATTTAAAAGCGCCTTAAACTCAAGGACACTGTACACAAAAAAGAAGAGAAGCAGGACAATAAAACATAAAAAAACAAAAGCAGAATAGAGAGACACAAGATAAAATCGTATAAAAAAGAAACAAGGTAAATAGTTCAGGCAGCTATGGGGGATAGTGTTAGTCAGGACCCGTGCCATGCTGTACTAAGGCGAGTCTGAACAGATGCGTCTTGAGTCTGGTCTTGAATGTGTTGAGAGTATCAGAGCATCAGGTGGTGGAAGGGAGTTCCACAGCTTGAAGGAGATTCTATGTTTTATGGGGAGCCAGGTCATAATTGGAAAGTAGAAGTAACAGCCTAACTTCAGGAAAAATCCATATTATTATTATTATTATTATAATTTCACACATTATTATTTCACGTTATTAAGCTATTAGTCAACATATCGTGACGTTAGAATTATAAGGTTCTATCTCAATTTTTGTCAAAATGTAGTTTTTTACATAATCTGATCCATTAGGTGTTTATTAATGCCTGTGTGGTGTTATTTTTAAAATGTTGAAATGTTTTAGTTAGTAATGAATAAAATACAAAGGTTCCATCTCACAAAACATAATGGAATGTAAAAACTTTGACGCTCAATATCTCTGAACTACCCTAAACGGAGATAGAACCTTATAATTCTAAGCTCAAGTAAAAACCTCCAAGATACCTCAAAGGTAAATGGCCTTGCTCAACAATCTTAATTGTACCAAGTGGAGGGCTGGTAGACTTCATCACATACTTCATGCCAAGGGTTGCCGGACCAACTACCCCAACAAGACACATGCATGAACATGAGCACAGATCGTTAGAATCTCCAACCAACATCCCAAGTACATCAGTGAGTGAGATAATGTAACACAAAGAATGGAAATTCACAATTACCCACAATTTCCTTGCATAGAGGAGGGAGAAATGTAACGTTTTTTTTTACGTTTTAATGTCTCCCTAACCGATGTACCTGTGATGTTGGTTCTTGTTTGGTTCTAACTATGTTAGATATGTGCTCACGTTCATGTGACATCCCAACTTCAAACAGACCTCTTGATGATGAGAACGTTCCAAATATAAATGTTTTGGTGTCACAGGTTCCAAAAATCACCACCTTCATGCCATGTTTCTATAAATTACTTCATTGTGCCTCAATGGTGCCCCCTAATAACCCCCCTAATAACCTTTTTTTCCCTAAGAGTGTAATGAATGATTGTATGCAATAGTGTTGTTCCGATACCGATACTAGTATCGGCATGGCCACCGATACGCACAAAAATGCTGGTATCGGTATCAGCGAGTACTTTACAAAAACGTTTTTTTTTGTTTTTTTTTACTTAAGTTTTACAAAAACTTTACGAGTTTTACAAAGGTTTTGAGCAGTGCCAGACTAAGTGTTAGCAATAATTTTACATCGAGGTGAGTATGCGGCTCAAAAAACATGTTTTTTTGTTTTGTTTTTTCAAACGCCGTGGTATCGGATCGGTACTCGGTATCGGCAAGTACTGCACGGTCAGGTATCGGTATCGGTATCGGGATAAAAAAATGGTATCGGAACAACACTATATGCAAATGTTAAGAGTGTAAAGGCCAATGCACACGGTGTGCGATTTTGTCGCACCGCCGAATTCGATTCCATTGTTTTGAATGAGACAATGCACACGGCGTGCGATGCGATATTGTCGCACGACAACATTCGATTCTCAATTCACATTCATTCATTCATTGGTGTGAATTGAGAATCGAATGTTGTCGTGCGACAAAATCGCACGCCGTGTGCATTGGCCTTAAGATTGTGGTTTGTGGTTGTGGAGTCGTCTTGCTGTGTGTTTTTGTTTTATTTTTGTTTTTGTTTTGCTTTTGTTTTTTTTGCTAATTGTAGGATGGTGAGGTGATTGGGATCAACACTCTGAAAGTGACCGCTGGTATCTCCTTCGCCATCCCCTCAGACAAGATCCGCCAGTTCCTGGCAGAATCGTATGACAGACAATCTCGAGGTAGTACTAAGGACGCTTCCAGGGTGGCTATAAACCTTGCAAATGAATCTGTAATCATGGGGCTAGCTTTCCAGCCATCCCAAGACTGTCCATGTGAAGTTGAAGGGATTACCCTTATCAATACCCGCAAATGACAAAATAACTTCATGTTTCTATCCATTTGTCAGCAGAATTTTATGCAAATAATCAAACATTTGCAAAAAAAAACTATGATGGTTTCATTCTTAATGTTAATCCTCAGGAACAGCAGTATCAAAGAAGAGGTATATCGGTGTGAGGATGATAACGCTTACTCCAGCGTAAGTAGCTATGCTCAGTCAATATTCAGTTTTCAAATGGCCTGCGCCTTTATCCAAAGCGCTTTACAACAGTTCTCATTCACCCATTCACACACACATTCACACACCAATGGCGGCAAGCTACCATGCAAGGCGCCGGCCCGCTCACTGGGAGTAATTTAGGGTTCAGTGTCTTGCCCAAAGACACCTCGACATTTGGCCAGCCGGGGCTCTGCTAACCTTGCGATCATTAGACGGCGGCTCTACCTCCTGCGCCACAGCCACCCCAGCCGCATTTTCATGTTTTCTTCTTTTGGCTCTATACTCTTAAAGCTTGGATTTGAAATCAAACAATCAAATGAAGTTAAAGAGATTATCATAAGTTATAGATTATCAGCTTTTATTTGATGGTATTTTTATACATATTGGTTTCATCATGAGAATTAAGCAATATCACACGAGAGGGAGCGCTGTTATGCTGAGTACCAGTACGGCTGTGATTCGGTCGTAGGTACATCATTTAACTTGAATGTTATTTGTGGAAATATATCCATCTTTGCAGTGCAAAGTTTGTTACAATCTGATTGATAACGACCATTAATGTAGCCTAGCCTAATTAACGGTAATTTAATAGAACACCTGTGCGGCGGAGTGATACGACTTAGGGATGAGTCATATAGTCCCATAATTATACTCTATATCAGCACTCATGGAATGCCTCTTTTCCAATCAAATGACTTGGTCGAAACGAACTGTTGTATAACACTTTTTTATATATAGTATACTATATATATATATATATATATATATATATACTATACTATATATACTATTTCAGAGCACTAAAAGTAATGGGACAGATTTATATTGTTGATTTAAAATCCAAACATTTGGAGTTGAAGTCTTCCTTGGCCTTAGAGCCAATAGGAGTATGAATGCTTTATTTCCCGATGACTTTTGCAGGCCACTGTACACCAGACATACTTGAGGTATGGAATTCATCTTTAGTTGATCAAATTTGATCATTGTATCCTTCCACCTTCCCTTACCCCCTCCACTCTGTAGGAAGTTGAAGGAGTTGAAGGGGAGACATACGGACTTCCCTGACATCACCTCAGGGGCGTATGTGATGGAGGTCATCTCTAAGACGCCGGCCGCTGTGTAAGTAACTGGACAAACACTGACGTTCTCTGAGGAGAACAAGTTCTCTCAGACTTTCTCTGCACTCGTGGGGTTTTGTGCTTGGCACTTTCTTCCACTGCACACGTTCCAAATGTATATAATATAAGACCCTCAACGCACAACTTTCCCCCCCCCCACACATGCTTATGCATGCATTTGTATAACACCCACTGTACACACGAGTATGCATGCCCGCAAGCACACAGGCACATACACTCTCTCTCACACACACACACACATACCCCCCATAATGCTTGTATCGCCCCCTCCTCCCCCTCCTCCCACATCCTTAGTGTTGCATTCTCTGCGCTGAGGTCAGCTGTTATCCTCATCCCTCGAACAGTGAGCCTGCAGTACTCTGGTTGTGGTTGTGGTTGTGGTTGTGGCTGTGCCTGGGTCCCAATCAACCAACCACCAGTACAGTATGTACTGTGTGACTATTAGACCCTCTGTGTCTCATAGGGAGGTGTGAGAATTACATAATATAATTGCCTATAAACACAGTTAGCTGGAGTGCCATGAGGGGAATGTGGAAGCGGGGGCTGGTGGTGGCGGGGGAGGGAGGGAGGGAGGGAGGGAGAGAGGGAGAGAGGGAGAGAGGGAGAGAGGGAGGGAGAGAGGGAGGGAGGGGTAGGTCCGGGGGCAGGGAGTTCACATGTGCCAGTGATTATGGAGCCTGTTGTGTTAAAGTCTTTGATATCACTTCTGTAGCCTCTCCAATCTGAGTGTAATTTGTTGTTTTTTTCACTAGATTTCTATTTCAGCCTGGGAATGTGTTCTGTGTGCGGCTCAAAGCAACTCTCCGCCTCTCTGCTGTACTTTACCCTATTAAACTATTACATATTCGGCTCCTGTCCCTAAAGAGAGTGTGGACAAGGACTGACTTCAATCCACACGTGACGGTGGTGTTTATCTGGACACCGTAACTGACAGCTAATACTTAGCAGTTTTCACTAAACTCTTATGCAGATCAAATGACCCTAAATTAGCATGTTTGAAATGTCATGCTCAAATCATTTTAAAATCATTTAAGTAATTTGGTCTTTTCAGAGAATTTCTGATGATTTGGCCAAGGAATTGAAAACATGCTAGTTTAGGGTCCATTGACTTTCACCGAATTCTGGTTTAAAATTCGATCATTTAGCAGTACACTTACACAGTGCCCAGATAAACAGAACCAACATGTTTGGCCCTTTGTCCGTAGATTTATTACAGGGTAAGGAACCAAATATGTGATTTTTTTTTAAAAATTGGGTGAACTATCCACAACCCTTTTTGCACTTGTACTTTTACACTAAAAACAGGGTTCCCACGGGTCCTTGAAATCCTTGAAAGTTTGTGAATTTGAGGAAAAAAAATCAAGGTCTTAAACGTTTTTGAAAATAGACATGGGTCAAGCCTCTCTTTTTCAATTGTTGTCTGTGAGCAGATAGTTCCTATTATATAAATTCTCATCTAGGTCTGTCTCAAACTATGCCGTGTTGGGTCCTTGAATTTGAGGGAATTGAGTCTTGAAAGTCCTTGAAAGGTGCTTGACTTTGATGTTTCAGAAGGTGTGGGAACCCTGTAAAAAGCTCTGTTAAGAGTTCACTAGGAAGTGTCAGACAGTAAGCTTGTCCCGTTCCTCCCTTAGCGGCGGTCTGAAGGAGCATGACGTCATCATCTCCATCAACGGCCAGCGGATCGCCTCCGCCAACGACGTCAGCACGGCCATCAAAGGGAGCGGCGCCCTCCGGGTGGTGGTGCGTCGGGGCAACGAGGACGCCATCCTCACCATCGTCCCTGTGGAGATCAACCCCTGACAGCCTCCTTCATCCATGAGCTGGAGCTCATTTGTATCACCCATGGACCTTAACATGGGCGTCCTAGAACCACGCCCACCCCCCTCCCCAGAGCATGGGTGGCCAATAGCCTGGGGCACCATAATATTAAGACTCCACCTTGAAAGGGACGGTTGTACAGAGGCTCAGAGCTGCAGTAGTTCTGAGCTGGAGTTCCTCATCCATGTGTATTACAACTTGTATTCTCGTGCACTTGATTGATGCTACTACTGTTTACTCTTAAGCAGAAGCCAGATTAACTATTTTGATATTCCTGTTTAGTGTTTTTTTTATACTGACTTACTGCATGGCACACGTCGGCCCCACATGGAAATTCAGAAACAATGATGTTTGGGTATTTCTGAGTTGTTTGATTATTGTTTACTATGTAGCGTAGTACACTCCCTGACATTGACTGCACCCCAATTGGCATCTCACACACACACACACACACACACACACACACACACACACACACACACACACACATTACAGAGAGGATAATGGACCAAACATGGACCCAGGACACGAGGTACAGACACACTACCATAAGCACACATTTTAACCCTTCGCTTACCCCAGTGCAGTACCAAACTGTATATGAGAGAGTATTCAGGAATTAATCTCCAAAGGGAAATTAACTTTCAGCAGCAGGTATACACAGGACCACATGTCAAAAATAAAGAAATAAATAAAGACAGTAAACAAACAAAAAAGCATCCCTAAAATTAAAACTCCCTGCCATCACATACTCTATACTCGTCTATAGGCACATATCGTAAACACACACACACACACACACACACACACACACACACACAAGGACCAGTTCACATACTGTAAAATGGACACTCTGTACACTATCATGCTCAACATAAATAATCTGTTGCACACAGGGAACATAACACACATTCCATTCTGTTATCCAAAGGCATTTGAGCATTTTCCATTTGACACATTGACACTTTTTTGACATATGTGACAGGATCTGGTGAAAAAGTCCTAAAGTAGGGCAAGGTCATTAGTTCTTTTTCAAGATTATGAAAGTGCAGATTGTAAGCTTTCAAATGATGTGTCATACATTGACATCTGAATAGTTGAAGAAGATATGCTTATTTGAATGTTGGTACACCTCAAACCAAATACCGGAGAAACTTGCTCTGAATCAAAACACACGCAAAACAGTAGTTGAATGAACATCTAACTGCATGTTTAGCACATCACAACAGGCTGATAGAACATCAACATGCTAAAAACACATAACTACACATAATTAGATGATCACACACTCCTTGCTTTTGTGCCATGTAGCGCCCAGAAGCCTACGGCAGACGATACAGTGAATCCGATTCACAAATTATAAGTATTTAATGATCCTAAAACTGTTATTTGTTATATCGAGTGGGCTCTAAAAAAAACATAAAGCACATTAAACAACCCCTCCCCATAAAAGCTGTTTGCTCATTTGCACAACTTGAGAAATTGCCGAAATGTTTTTCACCAGACCGTGTCACATCTAGATTGTTCTAGAGAACATTTTGTGGATGATGCATGTGGAATGTAAAGAAGTGTAATGTAGGGGCAGACATTTTTTCAACATTTTGAGAATAAAGTTGTCAATAAATGTTGAGACTAAAGTCGTAGTTATATTTCAAGATTAAAGCTTGGTGTGGTCCAATGCTCTAGCCCCATACATAGCCTACAGTACACACACATGCCCATGTCAGGATAGGTTCAAATCCGGTCCATGCCCGCTCTTCCTTACTTAACTGTCACTCTACAGTCTCTATCCAATTAATGTAGCATTTACTGTTCAGGTTTGCTTTCAATTACTTGGAGATTAATTGTAACAGACATTTAAACCAGGGGTGCCCACTTTTTTGCACCCCACTGTATACAGTGGCTATAGAAAGTCATCACACCCCTTCACTTTTTCCACATGTTGTTGTGTTATAGACTCCATTTAAAATGTATTAAATAAATAAAAAATAGTCATCAATCCACACACAATACCTCATAATGACAAAGTGAAAACAAGTTTTTTTTTAAATTTCTGCAAATGTATTCCAATTTAAACAGGTTTGTGTGTTTGTTGTTTGCTTGTGCACAGGTTGTAACATAGGCTTGTGCTCCAAAAGGGTGTTCTAGTTTAACTTCATAGTATTTCAAATCTAAACTGTTGGAAGAAACTCTTTCCAATACTTAGGGGGCACGCTGTATTTGCCTGAAAAAGATGTATCTTACCTTGCTGAAGGTTGTCAACTATCGTTTCTGACATACATTGTTTGTATGTCCTGTTGTCAGAATAAATTGGAAAAGAGATAGCTGTGTCCTTCACTCTTATTTGCCAGACCTGGGAAGTTGTTACACAGACATTACACATTTACAGCAGCTACTCTACAGGGTGGAGCACAGCTCAGGTCTGCCATCTCATGGTTCTTTTAAAAATGACAGCCTGATAATCTCCACTCTGGCTATGGTATCTCACCATGTGTATCAAAATAGCCATTGCCTAAAAATAGTTAGTCAACATACTTTTTTTTTTCCCCTGCATGCAGATGTTTCAAGGTGTTTTCATGTCTTCATTTCACTCTGCAATAACATTGTTCCTGTTATTTCATGAACTGACCAGAGGCAGCGATGGATTCAGCTGTGACAGCCAGGGCGTGCCTAATCATGACGTCAAATGAAGTGGTGCTGCCAGGGTGTCAAGGTCTGCGCCCAAGCCATCATTCATAAAGGGCATGAGGGCATTAGCTAATTTCTCTTACAGAAACAGAATGTGTTCATTCATTGGGTGAGATTGGTTACATGTGTTTCAGACTGAGAGCATGTGCATGGGCTAATTGTCATCAAATAATTTTGTTGCTTTCATTTGGGAGACCAGGCTGGCCAAGGATTGAAACTATATGCTAACCTATAACTTTGAGCCAGCCTGTGCTGTACTGTATGATGTTCGGCACAAAACTAAACCAAACATGTGGGGTTGTGACGCATAACTTGTGTTATGGAAAATAACACAAAATAACACATGTTGAACAGTCTGGGTGACTGTAGGCTACGTATATATCGGTCAGTACCAAGAAGCTGTGTTCTCTTCTGATAGGCCATCTTGTTCCCATGTACCTCGAGACTGGGTTATGGCCAGTGATGATTTCATTGTTGACACAGTTTGGACCACTTTGCCCATGAGTTGCTCATGAAACAATGTTATGGACACCAAGGAACTTCAAACTGCTGACCCTCTCTACGGCTGACCCGTTGATGGTGATGGGGTCCTGTTCCCGACCTTCCCTCCTGAAGTCCAGCTGGTTGTAACCTAGAATGTTTGCAGCAGTGACAATTTGCCAAAAGACTCCATAGGCTACTGTGTGTGGAAGGTTGCTAGCCTTGTTGGAGTTTGATGATGTTCCTGATTCTATTTCCAGGGAATTTAGAGGGAACTACAGTATGTGTGAAAAGGGATAAGAGTGCAGCTGCATTGAAGTAATCCAGAAAACCACTCACTGTCTTCCCTCTGGAGCCCCAGAGTGTGTCCGACATGAGAGCGATGCCTCCTCTTTTGTCACTTGCCTGTGTTTCCTTGCTCCAGCTATGGGCCAAATAGCCCCAGCTATGGGTCGAATAGCCCCACTGCCTTGTGGGCCTATTGAGGCGAAGGCTACGGGAGAAAACCCCTAACGAAAAATCCAGCAGGTCAGCAGGCTGTAAGGTGGCAACCCCACCAGCTGACAACGGCTGCTTGGGCCAATCACCCACCCAGACGTAAAACTGATTGCTGAAACCGAAACCAGAACTAAGAAATCACACCTGAATCGGCCATGCCGCCCTACCAGTAGGAGACAAATGAATTCCTTGGGACAAACCCTAACGGAAGCTGTTACGGGTGGTGGGGTC
This sequence comes from Nansenia antarctica, assembly GCF_963989245.1. Classification (NCBI taxonomy): domain Eukaryota; kingdom Metazoa; phylum Chordata; class Actinopteri; order Argentiniformes; family Microstomatidae; genus Nansenia; species Nansenia antarctica. The sequence goes on from NC_137674.1 coordinate 16,704,446, forward strand.
TTTTCTGTTGGACCTGTGTTGTGTGTTGTTTTGTTTATTCTTCTGTTTCAGTGTGTCCCTCCTGCTGGAGTAATCAGTGAGATGCCTGGCAGCTGGGACCATCAATCAATTATCCAATCAGTTCACCACACCTTAGTCTATATAAGTTAGTTTGTTTTGTTCTTCAAGAGAGGTGGCAGCTCTCAATATTTTTGGTATGTAATTTATGTTGCTGGTTATAGTTTTGTTTGATGCCTTTTTGTTAACCTTTTTGTTGTTCTCTTTCATTTTCTTTTAGCCGGTTACAGAGTTCGAGAGGTAGGGCACTTAGTAAGATACCTGCAGGTATACATCTGTGTCCTACACCACACGTAGATCACCCATTGTATTAGTAACATCAGCTAGTGCGGCGACACTAACCCTTGTATTTTTGTTAGGTGCTACGGCACCGGCTATGGGGGTTAGGCTAGGGGGTTAGTTCTGGGGTTGTTTTCTTTTATAGGTAGATTTAGTTTTCTGGGGCTTTTCCTTTAGTGGTCGCTGCATAGATCAGGGGGTTGGGGTCTGTGTTGTGTCTCGTCTCTGTACCGTGTGTTGTAAACAATAAATTATTATTGTTTAACGGATGCCTGGTTGTCACTGGTCTACTTCATTTGCACGCTCACTGTCATATGTTATGCCGGCGGCCTCCTACCACCAGGGGGTAGGGCGTAACAGATGCCCAAGGGAGGAAAGGCCTGCTCCAGTTAAAGTCCAATACCAGAGTAGGATGCTGGAACGTGAGAACTCTATATCAAATAGGAAAGTTAGCACAACTAGCAAAGGAGATGAGAAGATACAACATTAGCATAATAGGAGTAAGTGAGTGTAGATGGAACACCTTTGGGGAAGTCACCATCGCCACAGGAGAGAGGTTCCTGTATTCAGGAAAGGAGAACGAAGAGGATCCACATATGCATGGGGTGGGCTTAATTGTCTAATAAAGACGCTGCAAGAAGCCTCCTTGATTGGAAACCAGTTTCAGAGCGCATAATCACTGCCAGGTTCCTATCCAAGGGTCGTAACATCACCATCATCCAGTGTTATGCACCGACAAATTCGGCTGAAACTGAGGAAAATGAAAAGTTCTACCAACAACTACAAGCGCAAGTACAGAAGACCCCAAAGAGAGACATACAGATAGTCATGGGAGATATGAATGCCAAGGTTGGAAGGGACAACAGGCACTGGATGAACTCCATGGGAACTGAAGGTCTCGGAGAAATGAACGAGAATGGAACCCTCTTTGCGGACTTCTGCTCTTTCAACGAACTGATCATCGGAGGAACTATATTCCCACACAAGCCCACACACAAAGCGACATGGATCTCTCCTGATCTAAAGACAGAGAACCAGATCGACCATATAGCAATAACAAGAAAATGGCGAAAACTGCTGCTAGATGTTAGGGTAAAGAGGGGAGCAGACATCGACTCTGACCACCACCTGCTGATAGGAGAGTTCAGACTGAAACTAGCTGCAAGGACAGGGGAAGGAAGTAGGACCCAGAGAAAATTCAACATCAGGAAACTAGGGGATCACCAGGTTAGACAGGAAGCAGGGCTTACACTCTGGAGGTACTCTGTGATGATCCTGGCTCTGTGGGGGCGAGCGTTGTCATCCTGGAGGATGGAGTTAGGTCCCAGATTCTGGAGATATGGGATCGCCACTGGCCCCAGAATATCATTCCTGTCAATTAGGTGCCATTCAGGTGCCAGTCACACACCTGTGACTGACATACACCTGCCAGCACTTGAAGCTCAAAACGAGAGTGAATACCAACAGAAGAATATTTAGCCATTTTTGGCTAATTATTTTGGGCCGCTACCCACACGTTTAGCTATGTTACTCATTCCACGAATGCATGATCCTTACAAGTTGTACCTCGTTGTAAAGGTGACTAATCAGGCTTTCCAACGATATAAAATACAATACCAATTGGTATTATTAAAGGGGAGGAAGAATCGACTGAAATAACGTTTCCAACCTTTTTTTGAGGAGTTTAGATAGATGCCGCATCTTGTTTAGCAAGACAGAAACCCAAGAACTCCTCACGTTATTTCGGCTCCATTGTCGTGGTTTATGTAGCGAATGATTATGTAGCGAATGTCTACAATGTATACAGTTATTCTGTTGCCTCGCGTACATTGATTCACTGCAAGGACAGAAACATCTGGCTTTTTAAATATCCTTAAATAGTGTGTCCAAGAATTTGTCTTTTAAATAATAGTTCCTTGTAAAAGAAAAGTCTGTCGGCAAAGGAAGATCATGGATAAAAACAAGTGCATAAAGGAGACGCGCGTCCGCGTTCATAAACGTTCCTCTCTGATCCGGTGAGTGGAATCCAAAACTCACAGCGACACAAAGAAAATAATCCAACCGGTATTATTCTAACTACGATGGAAATGCCAAATTGTAATCCTAAATGGCAGACTATTTAGCTCTCTTCCTTGAGGATCTCAACAGGCCCTGATCTTGCAGCGTGGCCAGAGAGGGCCAGTGGCGCAATGGATAACGCGTCTGACTACGGATCAGAAGATTCTAGGTTCGACTCCTGGCTGGCTCGGTCTCATTTAGCTTTCAGTAGAACCAACAATCAAAACACTCAAACACTCCGTCACCCATTTCGGAATGCTCTAGTCTAGACCACCACTACCCCTACTTCTACTGCTACTACAAAAATTCAGTATATTCTGAATTTTGGATTTTTATTTTACTATATCAACTATTATTTATTTGTACTACTTTTAGTGTTTATATGTATGTTTTTACTTATCACACTGTATTGTGTTGTTGATTGATGTTGTAGAGCTACTCTGCCTTAACAGTTATTATTCAACTTGTGAGATGACATGAATTGACGTTGTCATGTTGAAAGGCACTCGATTATGATCGACATCTGCTCTGTCATAAGTGTTATTTCAGATTGGTTTTGATTGAGAACTTTATTAGAAGATTTGCAGAAGTAGGTACATGAAAGTACATATTACATACAAGGTCAACTAACAGGATAAAAACCCAAGAAAGCCACTGGCTTATTTCAATTGGGGTCCTTGATACTCAATTCATCGTTACATGTAAGACAGACAAAAAACTAGTACTATCTACAAGATAATACAGACAAATAACTAGTACTATCTACAAGATAAACATACATCCAACATGGGAAGAACAATACAACAAAACATAAGGTATGTACAGCGGGTAGGACAGGTGGGGACATACACCACAGGTGGGGGCGGGGGACAAAACACAAAGTATGTACAGTGTCAGTAGTCTCCATTCAGGTCATCGTCAAGTTGAGGATTGGGGGATGGGGGGGGTTGGTAATGAAGTCTAAAGCACTTGTACTCTGAACGCTTTAACATTTACATTTACATTTACATTTTTGGCATTTAGCAGACGCCTTATTCCAAAGCGACTTACAATCAATACATTTGAATACTAAGCATGTGAATCAGCAGTCCACTATTCGTTGCAGGAAGAGTACTCTAGCTCGGGCCCGGGGCCACTGATAGAAGGAAAAACCTTCTCCCTATTATCGCCTTCTACTAAAACTTTTTTTAATTTTTATTTTTATTTTTTTATTTTGTATATATTACTTTAACAAGGTAACACAGGGGGTCCTTCTGTATAATCCTAAAAATGACCAGTTTATTAAACTTAAACAATTACAATAAACTAGTTGACTAATGATGACTCTAAGCACCACTTCAATCACTGAAAGGTATAAGCAGTCATGTTATTGACGGATCCATAGTTGTTGGACACTTTCATAACTAGTCCTATTGTGGCATACAGAAATATTGTGTTTCAAAACGCCCATCCTAAAATCACAGTGCGTGACGTCACACCATGACGACCTCCAAGTCCTTCAAAAAACTGCAGCATGGGGAAATGTTTGGTTGTTTTGTGTTGGTTGGACTTATTCTGCCTTCGTTGGGGTGGGTTCAAAAGACACCCAGACACTGTCAAACTGGTTGAGGATCTTAATCCCTTTCACAATAGGTGGAACTATTGACATTGTGTAATGAACTCATAGAGTAGATTATAATGATTTAAAGAGTAGAGATGGAGATGGAGGTTAAATCTCCAGAATAATGTCCAGCTACAATCGCAACAACATTCACAACATTTCTGGAGCCTGGTAGACCCAGACAACTATAAGAATATTCACCAAGCAGCCCTGAAAGTATTTGCTTTATTTGTCTACATACCTTTGAGAATCAGCTTTTTCTGATATGAATGTAATGAAATCTACATTCTGAACAAGACTGACAGATGGGCATTTAAATGACTCTATAAGAGTGAACCTAAGTGGATACACTCCAGCATACACAACTGTTATAGACTCCATGCAGTGACAGTCATCTCACTAAGTGTAGGAATGAGTCAACGCACTTATTACACACATGCACAAGGTTTTGAAAGAGACGTTATGTGAATGAATGTAAGTAATAAGATATGAGTTGCTCTTGGCCACTTAAATATTTTCAAAGTAGCTCTCAGATGAAAAAAGGTTGGAGACCCCTGCTTTATGCTGATACATGCCTGCCATCTAGTGGACATTTAAGGGTACGACCAGGTAGGGGGATATTGCTTGTAACACAATCCTCATTCCTTCTCTCTCTCTAACCTAATCCCCATAGTAACCTTCATAATTCAGTTCTAGATATGTATTTTCTTTATGTGGCTAACACAACTCCAATTAAACTGCTTCATAAAGTTAAAGTTAATAAATGTATAGTAATAATCACTTTAATAGTAATAACTTTGTTGTTTACTATCAGGGAGGGAGGGAGAATGGATGACCATCTTTCTTCAGTAGGCCTACCATTTATAGCTCATGTATATTTCTAATGATTCATTATATATCTTGTACATGATTCTTGTTATGATTCTTGTATATGATTCTTGTATATGATTCTTGTTATGATTACATTTCTATTGGGATATTGCCTCAGGCATAGCTGTAAACATGCTTAGCTACTATATTTGTTGCTGTAATCGCAGTTGCTTCTAGCTATGATATTTTTAAGATCACTTATCTAGTTACACAATCTTCAGCATAACAAGTTCATAACATATGAAAAATGCACAAGCAAAAGGAATGGAATCCAAATAATGTTTTATTCACGGTGGACAGCAGCTCCGGCCAAGGCTGTTTGCAGTTGTGTGCGTCCTCTGGAGGAGTCGTTACAGCCGCCACTGTGCCGGGCGCTAGAGACAGGAGAGAGTTCATATGAGCTTCACCAGGCCTATAGCTACAGAATAGAATACTTTATTAGTTTAGTTAGTATGTCATTGGTCTATGTGTTCTATGTGTTGACTTACCTCTGTGGGTCCATCGTTGTGAAGATGGTTACAGGGTCTTGTTGGACGGAGACCGTCTGCCTGGAGAGCAACTCAGCAGCCCAAGGCTCTTCACAGATGTGCGCATCCTCTGGAGGAGGGAACGCTTCTGTTTCTTTGAAGCTCCGCTCTCCTCACAAGGCAATGTCTCAGCTGTCACTGGGCTGGCCGCTAGAGAGAGGAGAGAGAGTTCATATGAGCTTCACCAGGCCTATAGCTACAGAATAGAATACTTCATTAATTTGGTTAGTATGTCCTTGGTCTATGTGTTCTACATGTTGACTTACCTCTGTTGTGTCCATCGTCGTGGGCAACCTCGATGCCCTCCTGTCCTGGGGCTGGAAGCTGGACACCTACCTTTATATCCTCCTGTCCTGGAGCTGGAGGCTGGAGACCAACCTTGATGTCCTCCAGTCCTGGGGCTGGAGGCTGGGCATCAACCTGGTTGGTCCTCTTGCACTATATCAGTTGTTACAGAAGAAGAATCAATGACAGAACATATCTCTTAAAATCCCATTATTCCTACAACAACAATGCATAGCTTGTCTGCTGTCTTATGATAAACTGGTAAGACTTTACCTTTACATTACATTTCCTTAATGTGAAATTATGTGGAATGTGGCTCTCTTATAAATTCACTGTATATTTCTGTTTTACCTTGACCTTGCGCTTCATCATTGAAAGGAATTTTCTGAATATCCCTTTCTTCTTCTTTCCACTAGCATCCCTCTGAGGCTGTGTGACCGAGGCTGTGGAGGTGTCGGATCCCATTGATAGGGCCATCACCTGGTTGACCTGGTTGACCAGGGCCCTGGAGAACAGATCCACTGTGTCGTTGTAGATCTCTGAAGAGCTGGTGGACAGCAGGCTCTTGTGGCTGGAGTCTCTGGTCGGGGCGTTGCTGTTGGAAGCTTCCACCTCCATGCTCCATGATGAGGGAGGGACGATCAGTTGAAGAAGCAAACGCTTCACCGACTCCTCCACAAAGGCGGAGACCACCTCACTGCACACCATCGCATGCTTCTCTGCCGGTGGCCGTTTGTACAGAACACTGTCCGACACACTGGTCCCAACGGCCACTGGCAGACTGCTGTGGAGTGACATCAGCTCCTGGAGTCTGTCCACAAGGGCGATGGTCAGGGTGCGGATCCCCCCCTGGGACAGCAGCTCCTCCCGTCTGGTGAGGTCAGCTCCGAGAGAGGTGACCTCTTCAAGAACCATTGGGTCCATGTGGTCCATCAGGACTTGCACCACGTCGGCCATCCGCTGTTTGGAGTCACCGACGGAATCCTCCGGCACAGACTCGTCAGAGCTGCTTCTGACGACGGGGAAACTGCTTTCTGCTGGAAGCTCTGTGGGAGGCTGACATGTGAGACTACCCTCACTACACACCCTCTCTACATTCTCCAGCAGAGATCCTACAGCACTGTGCCATTGCTGTAGCTCCACTGAGGTCTCCATTTCCCCTGACTGTGCCTCCATGTCACCCTGAATGGCGACCAGGATCTGGCTAATGCTGTCTCTAGCCTCAGCCATCGATGCACTCTGCTCAGAGGCATGCATCTCACGCCGAGTGAAGAACTCCTTCAGCTTCCTCTTCAGATCTCTGCAGATGGTCTGCGCTGTAGACCACAGTCTCAGCTCCGACACACCATTAGACACACTGGGACCAGCTGAGGACTCCTCGTCCTGAAACAGGCTCTTCACACTGTTCACAACCATGCCGACGAGGTCTAATGCTGACGAGTCAGCACTGGCAGGTGACAGAGAGGAGGAGGTAGTTGACCCAGAGTGGTGGGAAGAACTGAGGGAGCATCTCTCTGATCTCATGAGAACATCCCTCACTTTCTCAGTGGCTTGACTCTGAAAGTCCTCCTTGGACAGTTCGCTCACGACTGCCTTCGGAGACACGCACAAACTCTCTGATGAGGAGGAGGAGGAGGAGGAGTACTCCCATAACCATGTTAACACGTCCTCCACAAACTCGCAGGCAGCGAGGGATTCATCAGACGCCGTTGGTCCAGCGGAGGCTGTCCTCTCGTCTTCTGTCTTATAAAAGACGAGAATCTCGCTCAGAACCTCTTTGGTGGTGCGGTCGAGTTCGAGCTGGCTCACCGGAGGGCTCTGGAGAGCCAGCATCGGTCGAGAGCATTCACTCTGACTTCTACGCAGCTCTACTCCAACCAGTGAGTTGGATGGAAACATAGGCTCACTGCGAGAAGACTCCGCTTTTACCAGAGTAGATCCATGGATGAATCTATCCTGGTCTGAGGGCAGTTTACTCTTCTGGCTTGTGCCTTTAAAAGACACCAGCCGCGCGTAAAACGCTCTCAGCCTTCTCTGAAGCCTCTGAACTAGGGTCAGGGCAACAGGCAGAGACTCCTCCTTTGAAGCACCAGACCCAGCTGAGTGAGTGATAGACCTTATGTCTGCCACAAACTCATCAACAATATCTGAGGCCTCCTCCATGTTTATATCTATAGATATAAGATAAGCTAAGATAAGATAGCTATAAGATAAGCAATTCCGGCTCAGAATTGCACTCACGGCCTTGGTGGCTTCGGAGTGACACAGACTCCTGAGGTGTCCCACACTGCCAGAGGAGGACACGCGTCTATGCGGCGCTCCAGCAGAGGATCCGTCCTCATCAGAGACAGAGCTGATCGTGCTGATCTTCTCTGACAACTGTCTGAGCATGTCAGCTGCCCCCTGATCAGCTGTGCTGCAGGACTCCACCGTCTCAACGATGGCAGTCATGACTTCTGCCGCCACTGGCCCCAGGTCGGTCTTAGAGGTTGTGACCTTGACCTTTGGCACCACTGGTTTGGTGATCCCCAACTCCCGGAGCTTGGTGCACACCACGTGCAACATCCTCCTAGCCGCGGACATGGTGGTGTCCCTGTCGCAGACTATGGGGGTGGACTTCTCTGACCTTGATAAGGAGATTATCAAGGAGACGTCAGAGTTCACCTGCTTCAGGACGTCTCTCACCACAGGTCTGGTCAGATCAAATGAGCCAGAGGAGACGGAGCCCAGTGATTGGAGGATGGTGTCCTCTGTGATCCCAAAGTGGACCTGGAGTGGATCATCCAGGGGGGGGGATCCTCCGGACACACACTGCCGCAAAGTCTGGGAACTTCAAAATAAAGACAAATATGACATTCAATTCAATCGAATGCAACTTTATCAATCCCTGGGGGATAAAAGCATAAGAGTTATCACATTGGTGGCTCACATCAGACTCTGATGTAGTGGAGAGGGATTTGACTTTTTACAGTACGTTGTTACTCATTCTGATTATTGTTGGTATTTTGTCTATGGCCAAAACATTTCATCACCCAAAAAAATCTTTGTATTATCAGCATTGATAAAGTCCAACACTTAAACTGTGCAACAAACATTTGGTTCTAAAACAAAACAAAGTAAAAAAAATAAAAGAGCTTAGTGTGGGTTTACCCCCTGATTTAAGTTATTTGTGATGTTATGATCATTGTAGTCATAGAGGCGTGGCTGTGATTATAGCATACCTCGCAGAGGAAGACCTTGATGTGCTGGTCTCCCACTCAGTGTCTGAGTGGCAGGGGGACTGGGCCTCTCCTTCCTCCAGGGAGGTGGTGGAGGAGAGCCCTGACCCACTCTGAGAGACTGCAGCCTCCCTGGCCTTACTCAGCTCTATGACCCGCTGAAGAGTCGGGAGGAGGACCTCTATGGCCATGTTGGCGATTATTTTCACAATCCTCCGACCCGTGAAGTCAAGCTTTGCCTTGGTCATCTGTGTTCATTCAAAAGAGAGTGAAGAATTAGTCAGTGTTCAGCTTAAAGAAGGTAATCATTTCGATTCACTGATTCACAACACAAACAATGACTGGTATGGTATGCCTGCTAACTCTGAAGTCACACACATCAAATACACTTACAGGGTCTCTCATGCCGTCGTGGATCACCGTCCACTGCCTGGTGAAGAAACAAGTCAACATTTTCAGTTGTTTGGTCTTGGCTCACACTTGTTGTACTGTTTATGCGCAGGGTGCAAAATATTGGGTGTGTATAGAAACATAAGGAGCATAGATACAGTAGAGCGCATAATACTTACTCATCACTGAGACCCTTCATGAAGGTCATCAGGATGGGGAAGGAGGCCTGATCAGCTGTGTTGATGTTTAACGCACCAACCACACCTTCCTCCGCCAGCAGCTTCATTACTGCTTCTCTGTCCTTACACTTCGTTCCGGAAGCGGAGGACATCACAGAAGGAGCTAAAAGAACCAAACAGAGAGGATTCTGGGGTTTTATTGCCACCTATGACATATAGTCTGTAGTACATTAAGACAATCAATGGTTGTGTTACAATATTCACACTAGCATACCATGATGGAGTCATTTCCCAGCCTTGCATTCATAATGAATGTTAGCATGGGGATATTGGAATGATGTTCAAGTCATTATCATTGTCTGTGATTGGATGTTTAATGGAATGAAAGACATTTTTTCTTCTCATCAAACAAGTCTTCAAATAGTCAACATAGGGACTTTTACAGGGAGAAGTAAACAGAAAACCCTCTCACCTGCATCAGTGTTGGAGCTCTTCTTAAGGCCCTTGGCGCTCTTCCTAGCGCTCTTGGCGCACTTCTTAGTGCTGTTGGAGGCCTTGTTGGCTCTCTTGGCCCTCTTCATGCCACACATCTGCAACACAACAGAGTTCAGATCTCACATTCTGGTCAACTTGTTACGTGAAGTCAAAGTAGCTTCAGACGGGATCACATAAAAACAGATTAAAATGACAATCAGTCAGAAGGCGACAGCAAAAGGCTTGTTCTGTTCACGTTACGATAAGACCTGGGTGTACAGACTTGTTCTGTTCATGTTAGGATAAGACCTGAGTGTACAGGCTTGTTATGTTCATGTTAGGATAAGACCTGGGTGTACAGGCTTGTTCTGTTCATGTTAGGATAAGACCTGGGTGTACAGGCTTGTTCTGTTCATGTTAGGATGGGGCCTGGGTGTACAGACTTGTTCTGTTCATGTTAGGATAAGACCTGGGTGTACAGGCTTGTTATGTTCATGTTAGGATAAGACCTGGGTGTACAGGCTTGTTCTGTTCATGTTAGGATAAGACCTGGGTGTACAGGCTTGTTCTGTTCATGTTAGGATGGGGCCTGGGTGTACAGACTTGTCCTGTTCATGTTAGGATAAGACCTGGGTGTACAGACTTGTTCTGTTCATGTTAGGATAAGACCTGGGTGTACAGACTTGTTCTGTTCATGTTAGGATGGGGCCTGGGTGTACAGGCTTGTTCTGTTCATGTTAGGATGGGGCCTGGGTGTACAGCCCTTTGACAGGACACACAGTATAATGGAAATCAGAGATACATCAAACGATCTGACCCAACCCCAGGGGTTAAGTGTTATAATATAACATAATATAATATATATTATGTGCTATACTATACTACTCTTCTTGACAGTGCTATATAGGCCTATTACACTCAGTATTGCCAGATGGGGCGGATTACTGCCGATTGGGCTACTTTTGATAACACTGGGCTGGAAGAAAAGCATTTGGGCGGGTTTTAGACTGGAAATTGACAATCCCATCTGGCAACCCTGATTACACTTGACCGTGCTAGTTTGCACGTGTCGTCACGGCATAAGGGGAACGCCCATCTGGCGAAACAAATCTTTCTTCCGCTGCCTGCCAGCTATTTTATCAGGTTTTTACCAAGTAATTAGTTGTTTGACAAAATGCTGGATAGTTGCTATGCAATCGGGTGCACTAACCGACGAGGAGACGACCCTGGGTTGGGCTTCTACAGAATTCCCTCAGAAAAAGAAAACCCAGAGAGAAGATTGTGGATTTGTGCTATTAGACGTGTCTCAGTCCCTGTGGAGGGCAAACCATCAAAGTACACACGTCTCAGCGAACATTTCAAAGATAAGCTCAAGTTAACTGATTATTTTAATTATTTACGTACTTTAGCCACTTTACTCTATTATACTGAGCCAATTACCACTATTGCACTATTGTCATTGTTCATATTGTATTCCACCCCTGTACAGTGTACCGCACATTTCAAATCTTTTATCTGGTATTTTTTGTATAGATAGTTATTTTTTTCTTGTGTCTGTACATATATTGGATTGACTGTACATATAATCCATGTCTGTACATATATTGGATTGACACTAAAGCTGACTTTGACTTTGACTAGCCTAGTTATTCTATGTTTAGTCATTATCTTTGCATAATCGTTCTGACATGGTTTGTTTTTGTGGACTCTACCAGCTTGGAGTTGGTTGTGTAGGTGCTTTAGCTAGCTAGCTAACATTAGCATTATTGACCCATCCTGATGGAAAAAACAGATAAGTGTCTGTACTTTTGTACGCTTTCATCCTGGCGGCAGTGTGAGGTGAAGGATTCTCCACCAGATATATGTAAACATCACCGAACTGCAGCTCTGGCAGCGACTTCGCTGTTTTTACTGATTGAAATACTGCGGCGGGTCTCTATATGGATCGCAAGTGTCCAAAATGTGTAGTTTGTTGACATATCTTTGTTTTTCTTCTTTTGAGAGGTGATCTAATTAATCGTTGCTTGAAACAGGTGGGGAAATGACAGGTCGCCAGGGCTCTGCGCCAGTCACGTGACTGCAAACTATGAATAGGCTTATTGCTCTTGACAGTGCTTTCAAATAGGTATTCTTACCGTTTGTTGGTTTCTTTGACTCTTGGTTTCTTTTGGTTTCTTTTGACTCTCAATCTTCTCAATCTTCTCGTTGTTTTATTATACAACGTGACATATCAGATGTCTACCAAGTTGTGATTGATGACAAGACGCACCGTGGTTTCATAGTGGTACACTCTAATACGTCATAATACATTGTGCGTTCTATAGTCCCTTTGTTAAAAATATTCTCTGAATTCTCGGATATCTCAGGATATAAAATAAACATGGATAAAACTGAAATAATGGCAATTGGTAAACAAAAAAGAATAAACCCAGAATTAAAATTACCATTTAAGTGGACAAAAAATATTAAATATTTAGGTTGCTTAATTAGTGACAAAAAAACTCAGATCTATAGAGAGAACTTTATTCCACTACTCAATAACATGAAAGAGACTTTAAGTAAATGGAAAAATCTTCCTATAAATCTGACAGGCAGAATAAACTTGTTTAGGATGGCATGGCTTCCTAAGTTTCTTTTTTTGTTTTCAATTATACCAATTACTCCACCAAAAAAGTACTTTAATATGGTATACTCAGCCATAAAATATTTTATATGGGCAGGGAAAACACACAGAATTAGAAGGAATATTTTACACCTTCCTATGTCAGAGGGGGGCTTTAACCTTCCAGACTTGGAGCTATACCAACTGGCCGCCCAGGGGTTCTATCTGAGGCATATAGTCCAACACACAGCAGAAGAACAATGGATCCACATTGAAGATTCAGGTGTACATCCCCAAAACCTCTTAACTCTTTTATTTTCAGAACATAAGACTAAGAAAAAAGGAAACTTTATTGTAAATAATATAGAAACGTCATGGAAAAAAATTAAGAGGATACTGGGAGAATCAATATCAATCCCAAAAAGTACTATTTTGTGGAATAATCCTTGGATAGCTCTTCAGAATGCTACAATAAATTGGTCTACATGGAGAACAAGGGGAATAGAAACTATAAACGACTTAGTAGGAGGGGATACCATTATTCCATGGCACGACTTCCAAAGTAAATATAAGTTGGCCAATGCTGAATATTTCAGATACATGCAGCTAAGAAGCTACATAAATCTAAATTTTAATTTAAAATCATTTGGGCAGCAGAGTACAATTGAGGATATCATATTTGATGGAGAAATTGATAAGAATTTGATAGGTAACATTTATAGAACTCTACAGAAGACCTATGTAGCTGAAAAACTGTTAGAAAGTAGGATTGAGATGTGGAATCAAGACCTAGGAAGAACAGATATAGGTTTAAAATGGAAAGAGTGTTGGAATACTACAAATGACATGACAGTTAATGAAAATCTACGTTTAATCCAATATAAAATAATGTATAGAGTCTACCACACGCGAGATAAAATCCATAAGTATTATAGTAATGTATCAGATAACTGTTTAAAGTGTGGAAAAAAAGACTCACTAATACACGCATTCTGGGAGTGTCCCAGAGTACAGAAAACCTGGGTTGACATAGAACATTGGCTCTCAGGGTTACATAAGGAAAGATTCAAATTTGATCCTTCAATCTGTCTTTTCCAGGATGTAGCCACAGTAAGATACCCTAGGGGGTGGATGTACTCATCAATTATATTTAAAAAAACTAATACTTGGAAGTTGGAAATCAAGTAAACCTCCAACACTACAACAATGGAAAAACGAAATTCTTTATTATACCAATATAGAGAAGAATTTAGCCATAGACAATAATAAGAAAGATCAGTTTGAAAAGATATGGGGAGAGATAGTGAAGGCCTTAGCTAAGACGTAAAGATAGTGCTAGAAACATAGTACTAAGAGATTAATTTGATTATGCATTAGAATTATTAGTTAGATAAAGTATAGGGGGTAAACTGGGATAGACTTTAGACGGTTTTAAAAAAAAAAGTGGGGCTTTGGGATGTTAGGATGTGTTGTGATGTTTGTCAAGGTGTGATGTGTTGTGATGTTTGTCAAGTTGTGATGTGTTATGATGTATATCAAGCTGTGAGGTGTGGTGATGTATGTCAAGTTGTGATGTGTTGTGATTTATGTCAAGTTGTGATGTGTTGTGATGTATGTCAAGTCGTGATGTGTTGTGATGTATGTCAAGCTGTGATGTGTGTGATGTATGTCAAGTTGTGATGTGTAGTGATGTATGTCAAGTTGTGATGTGTTGTGAGGTATGCCAAGCTGTGATGCGTTGTGATGTATGTCAATTTGAGATGTGTTGTGATGTTTGTCAAGTTGTGATGTATTGTGATGTTTGTCAAGTAATGTGTGTATAATGTTTTGTGTAAAAAGAAAATGGAAAATAAAATCTTACAAAAAAAATAAAATAATACATTGTGCGTCTACAAGTGGCCCGCCGAGGACATTTTTATTTTTTAATGAAAATAAAAAATGATATTTCAGTTTTTGTTTGTTTTTAAACGACTTTTTTTTTGTTTTGATTTTGATAGGCAGCAGACAAAGCTGGTCCCGCTGATGCAGGCAAAAAGGAAAGTTCTAGACGAGGTGAAATCATGTCTGTGATCTGAAAAAATCTGTCTGGATGCCAAATGCATTTTGTTGTCACTGTACTTGTACTGCCAATGACAATTAAATGTAATCTGAAATTGACAGCGCTGTAAATAGTGTTATTCTTACACAATACATTGCACCCACTTAATATAACTTAGGCTACTGTTGGTGAGCTTACGAATTGCACATGACATATGGGTCATTTTTTTATACGGTGCCTTTTCCGTCCCCAGTACTAAATTATGTTGTATTTTGTCTAAATTTGGACAAATACTAATTCCATTATTCCAACAATGAATAGGCTTATTACTCTTGACAGTGCTTTCAAATAGGTAGTCTTACCTTTCTTGGTTTCTTTGACTCTTGGTTTCTTTTGGTTTCTTTTGACTCTCAATCTTCTCAATCTTCTCGTTGTTTTATTATACAACGTGACATCAGATGTCTACCAAGTTGTGATTGATGACAAGACGCACCGTGGTTTTATAGTGGTACACTCTAATACGTCATAATACATTGTGCGAGATGTCACACATCAGTGGCGGCCAATCAGATTAGACCATCTGCAAGTGGCTCGCCGAGGACATTATTATTATTTTTTTTTTATAAAATAAAAAAAAGATATTTAAAATAAATACTTTATTTATGACTGTCTTGTATCACGTTGGTTATTACATATTAAGGGTTTTAACCATTCCGATTTTGTTTGTTTTTAAACGACAAAAAATATTTTTTGATTTTGATAGGCAGCAGACAAAGCTGGTCCCGCTAATGCAGGCAAAAAGGAAAGTTCTAGACGAGGTGAAATCTTTCATGTCATTTCTGTCAAATACCTTCGAATATGACTTGACAAAAAGTGCCACCGTTTGTGACAGATTTGGACTTGACAGAAGACAATTTGAGGAAGAGTTGATGGAGGTGCGTGCGATGGATTGTCACTTGGGTCCCAAATGTACCATTGGCGAGAAAGTCTGCTAGCATGATGTGTAGGTTGAGCCGAAAATGAATGAATGAATGAATGAATGGTCTTTATTGTCATTGATATAGTACAGGTACCAAACAACGAAATTTGGGAGGGGGGGCTCCCCTGGTGCTAGGAAAAAAAAAACGAAAAACAAGAAGGGAAAAGAGCTGGTTTACATAAATAAAGGCTATGTACACACTATCCACTATACTATACTATACAAATAAAACACTGTGCTGTACTCTATGCTATGCTATACCTATTCTAATAGGTATATTATTATATATATATTATATTATTTCCTATCTCTGAACCTTATGTACCCGAGGGTTGTCATATTGCACATAGTGTTATTGCACATTCATTTAAAGTGTCGCAGTTTGCAGGTTTGAAATGTTCACAGTTGTGTTTCAGTATTGCACTTGATTTCAATCTAGTAGCTGCCATCAAATTGTCTAGATTGTCCAGGGCCTAGAACCTAGGTCTTTGCTGTGTTCAGGGCCTGAATGGCCCTGGGGTAGAAGCTGAGCTTCAGTCTGTTTGTCCTTGCGAACATGGTCCTGAACCGCCTGTCCGAGGGCAGCCAAGCAAAGTGTTCGTACTCAGGGTGGGATGGGTCTCTGGAGATCTTGGAGGCCTTCCTGAGGCAGCGTGTGTTGTACAGCTCTTCCAGAGAGGGGAGGGGGGCGCCGGTGATCTTCTGGGCCGATCTCACGACTCTCTGTAGTGCATTCCTCTCTGCGGCTGTGCAGCTGGAGAACCACACGCAGATGCAGTAGGTGAGGATGCTCTCCACTGCGCAGCGGTAGAAGGTCCCAAGCATCTCCTGTCCGATGTGGTTTTTCCTGAGGACTCTCAGGAAGTAGAGCCGCTGTTGTGCCTCCTTGATGATGGCTGCTGTGTTGATCTTCCAGGACAGGTCATCCTGTATGTGCACCCCAGTGGAGGCTCCTCCATAGAGGTGGAGGAGGCCTGGCCTCCCCAATAATTTGAGAGAAGAGAGAGAGATTTAAAAAAGCAATAATTATATTTATTTTATTTATTTATTTATTTAACATATTATATTATATTAATATTATTTCCGTTTTGTTCATAAATCTGAATTTTTCCATGGCTAAAACCCAATATTGCAATTGTAAAGCACCTACAGGCCAGAATCCCTATCCGTTTCTATTGAAGGAGGCCAGGCCTCCTGTCGGAAAGTCCAGGCCTCCTGTCGGAAAGTGGTTTCTCATAGAAGTCAATGTAATGCAATTTTTTTCATGGCAATATGTGATTGGCCAAATCACTGAAAATGGGTGGGCACAGGAGGCCTGGCCTCACCATGCATTGAGTCCAGGGCTGAAAGATTGACATTTTGTTCGTCCAATCACATGAACGCCAGTCACTTCAGTGCAGGACACGCTAGAACACCCATGGCTATTATCCCTGAAAATAATAGCTAATTTGGCCAAATACTTTTGCTTAAAATGACCTCGGAAGTCGGCGAGATTCTGGCGCGATTTATACATCGAATAGGTAGACAACATTTAGGATTTATTGAACAGTTTTATTTTTAATATTAATAATTAATAATTGTATGTAGTATGTGGTGAATGTTGTGAGCCTGAGCAGAAGGGACAATAGCTGCTGCAGGCGGACCATGGCCCATTGTGCAGGTAACTTATTACATATGTTGTTTGAGTTCTATGTTTTGGTGCATTTTGTAAGAGTCCACTCGTGGTGTTGCTAGCATTCGCGAGCTAGGGCATGGCTAGTCAGTAACGTCATGTTGCATTCCACGTGTAGTACCTTTTTCCGCCACACGCGTGTATGAGTGCTGTTCTGCAGGATAAATATTAGAAATGGATGAAGTATTGTTCTGAATTGTATATTGTGTGTCTGATTGACATAGTGTTTGAGTGCTTTTGACATGTCATTGATTGTATGTAGTATGTTGTGGTGAATGTTGTGAGCCTGAGCAGAAGGGACAATAGCTGCTGCAGGCGGACCAGAGATTCATGCCAATTGTTTTGTTTATTTGATGACCCATTGTGCAGGCAATAAAAGCTGCTTCATCCACCATCCTGAGAGTGTCCCAATCCCTTCAGTACCGCCAAACACAAATGAATAATTTTTAACAAAGACAGATAAGAAGAACAGGGAACATTCCATCTCGAGTGAAGCGAGCAAGCGGAAAAAAAATTGGCCTCCTCAATTCTGGAAGTCACCAGCCTCCACTGGTGCACCCCCAGGAATCGGAGGGTTGAGACTCTCTCCACGCTCCCTCCATCGACGAGCAGGGGCTGTTGTGTATAAATGTACCTGTTATGGGGGTTTACACTCAAAGATCCCGAACACCTGCCCTCTACAGCTGCTCAATGCGGTCCCCATCCATCCCTCTTCACCCACTGAGCTATGGAACACTCACTGTCATTGCAATGGCTAGACTGTAGCACACGTGACCCGGGGTTGAGAGATGGTGTGGAGCACTAGTTGGGGGAAAAGTGGACCTGACTACCCAAGGCCCCAGCAGGGAGAGGGCCCTTGAAAGTCCTGGAATTAAAGTTTTGTTTTCTTTGTAATGTTTTTTATTTCGAGTGAATTAGTGTCATAACTTATTTAAGTTAGTTGATTACATCAATTGAGAGCATGAACTTTGTGCCACAGCTCTCCCAACATATTGGAAGATCTGTGAGACAGAGAGAGACCTCTTTGTCGCAAAATGGTTTAGTCCATGGGTCGTTTGCCTGTCTTTGTACGGCTCGCTCTCTGTGTCTCGATAGGCATCGTTTTGGTATGTCAATTAATGGCACTCGCCTTAAAACCCCTTTTCCCACTGAAAATGAAATCTGAAACACGTTTTGTAATTTTTGGGATTTTATTCACACAACGGTAACTCAAAATCCGCCTGGTTCCATCTCCCTCCACCAGGTGGCGCTGTAGTGGAGCGGGACATTAGAGGTTACTGCTCAGTTCCTCAACAAACGGAGTAACTGTGATATCTTCCTAATATAATAATGATGAGCGGACAGCAGGTAAACATTAACTGGTTTATATTAATAAGTGCAGAGCATTACAGAGCATGGCAGTTGCCCACATTAGACTAACTGAACCTATGCTGCCCCCTACGGGACCTTCCTAACCAGGCAGATAACCTCTACTACATTCCAAGACCAAGGATGGATTTGTAAATGAAAATATACCAGTGAAGGGTTCGGCGGATAGAGAGAGATGACCAGTTAACCAGAGAGTATAGCACACAGTGATGTATAAGGGGTTTACAGCCTGTTATGAATCTTAACGCACCATGGTAAACTGCATCCAGATGTTGAAGAGAGGTAGCAGAGGCATTCATGTACAAGACATCACCGTAGTCCAAGAGAGGCAGAAAGGTGGCAGCAACCAGACGTTTTCTTGCAGCAGCTGAGAAACAATACTTGTTTCTAAAGAAAAAGCTTAGCTTCAATTTAGTTTCTTTAGAAGGTTGTCTATGTGTAATTGAAAAGTGAGGCTGTCGTCCAGTTGAATGCCAAGGTATTTGTAGTTTGGTACAAGCTCAATAGGTGAAGCCTGACATGATACAATGTCAGGAAGAGCACTTGGCACCTGCTTGTTATTGGAAAAATGCATGACTTCCCTGTATTCAACACCAGTCTGAGCTGAAACAGCTGGGACTGAAGGGCATCAAAAGCAGTCTGCAAAGCCTCGAAGGCACGGTTGATAGAGGATGCAAAGCAATACAAGATTGTGTCATCCGCATACAAATGAACAGCAGCATTAGAGATTAATCCTATTTCATTGATATAAATGGTGAAGAGAGTTGGCCCCAAGACCGAACCATGTGGCACCCCATTGGAAACAGTGAGCAAGTTGGATGAGAGATCACCAAACTGCACAGACTGTTTCCGTTGTGACAGGTAGTTGGAGAACCAGCCAACAGCATGAGGGGACAGCCCAATATCAGACAATTTCCTCCAAGTTCACCGTTTATCTCGTCGCCAGATGTGATATCTTCCTAATATAATAATGATGAGCGGACAGCGGGTAAACATTAACTGGTTTATATTAATAAGTGCAGAGCATTACAGAGCATGGCAGTTGCCCACATTAGACTAACTGAACCTATGCTGCCCCCTACGGGACCTTCCTAACCAGGCAGATAACCTCTACTACAGTAACGTTCATGTAAAAACCTTGTCCATGATGCTCGTTAATTCAGGTGTGTTAAACAAACTGTATAAACCCCATAATACTGTTGGTTCAAATGTAACATATTAATGAACAAGTCCTTGTCATGTTGTGTTAATACAAACATGTTCTAATCCTCCCATTTATATTATAGCGTAATTGCTTTTCACCAAAGTTTGTTTTAGAGTAATTATGGTTACGTTTGAACCACTTATTCTTGAGATGGCAGTACTTATCTTAATATGTTAGTGGTTTATTTTTGTCTCTCTCACATCAGCTCTCTCATCTCTCATCTCTCTCTCCTCCTGTCATCTCTCATCTCTCATCTCTCTCTCCTCCTGTCATCTCTCACCTCTCTCTCCTCCTGTCATCTCTCACCTCTCTCTCCTCCTGTCATCTCTCACCTCTCTCTCCTCCTGTCACCTCTCTCACCTCTCTCTCCTCCTGTCATCTCTCACCTCTCTCTCCTCCTGTCATCTCTCACCTCTCTCTTCTCCTGTCATCTCTCATCTCTCTCTCCTATCCTCCTGTCACCTCTCTTTCAGCCTCATCTCCTCCAGTATTGCTCTGCTAGTCTGGTCTCTCTCTCTCTCTCTCTCTTTTCCCTTTGTGTCTCCTCTGTTCTTTCTCTCAGCCTGCTTTTCATAACCTGTCTCTGCTTTCCATAATCTGATCTCTCTCTGTCATATCCTCTTCTCTCTCTGATATCATCATTACATTGTTTCTATTCATTTCTCTCTCTTTGACCTGTACTCTTTGTTGTCTCTCACTCTCTGTATTCACTGCCTGTGACTCCTCACTTGTCTCTCCTGCAAGTGTGCAACATTATTTTTTTGGTAAAATGATATACACCTTCTTTGTGTTTGAATTTGCATCATTTTGGATGTGAATTATGGAAATGTGTCTCAAAAAGTACACAAACATGATGTGCAAAATGTGTGTTATACAATAATATACAATAATACTATATTATAATTTTAAATGTTTAAATTATTATTAATATTATGCTAGGTGTTTGTGTTGTTATTAAATTGAGCCTATAGGTTCCACTGTAATTACCAAAGAACATCTCTGTGGTATATTATTATTATTATTATTATTATTATTATTATGATGTAGTAAACATGAATTAAAACCTCTGTAGGTTGTCCTGGAAGTTTCCCTCTGCTCCATGTGTTGTGTTGTGCGATGGAAGAGAGGGATTGTCTGTAGGCTGAGCATGGAATTCTGTCTGTCGCGCCAGAACACACAAGGTCAGACACACAAGGAAGTATTCAGCACCTATACCGTCTCTGTGGCTCTTCTACAAAGAGTCTTTGAGTGTGCATCAAACAGAACAAGAACTGGAAATATCCATCTTAAAATGGCAGCATAAATGAACATAAAGTAAGGGGTATGTCTGTTTATTGCTACACAGTATTTTGTCCTTTGTTTATTAATAATAATATGTTTTACTACAAGTGCAAGAAGTTAACTAAATTAATTGGTGGAAACATGCATCTTGCACTTCAGGAAAACAGGCGAAGATCCACTAATCCACAGGCTCATCTGTGTAACATAACTGTAGTCATTAACGGTACTCAGCACAGATGTAACAAGTGCAGGGATCTACCCTGTAACAACTGTAATACCCTCTAATAACTCATTACATGTGTTTCTGGTCCTGCGTTCTACACTTAACACCAGTAGGCCTACATATCTAAATCACTTCTCTGCAGAGTCGTCATGGTCACCGTGAAGAACGGCTGTTTTATGTTATCTTTGATTGATGTCTTGTCAGTGGACAGTCACTGCATACTACATAAGAACATCTATTCCATAAATGTCATTTACACCAGGTGTATTTCACATGGTGTATTGTTGATGATAGGGACATTGCAGGGTATTGAACAACCTGCCCACACAGACACCTCAGTGACTGCGACCACATTATGACTATCCACTTCAGTTGATTAGAAACATGGTTATCTCTAGCCTTACCTGAGAGGATGAAAGAGAGGGAGAGATGTGGAGCCATGTGTGAGTTTGAATCTGGGTCAGTGTTCTTTGGTACAATACCAGTCCATATTATGTCTGTCATGGGCCAGGACCAGTGCACTGAAGAACATGATTCTAGACCTCCTGATTGTCATAGACTTCACTGTTCACTTGTTTACATGTATCCCTCTCTGTGGAGGAGTAAACTATTGCATTCTTTTGGCGATTTTTTATATAAAAAAGCATATAGCCACATTATTCTATCAATATTTACACGTTAAACATGATATATTAAATTCTAATATAGACCAGTACTCATAGCCCTGTCTTATGATGATGATGTTCATTTCTATTGCAGGAACGTGGTCACACTGTTGTAAGTAAGTAAGTAAGTAAAGCTTTATTTATATAGCGCCTTTCGTACATGAAATGCAACTCAAAAAACACTGTTGTGTTCATGGACTCAAACGTCTCTTATGGTACCAGATCTTACAGTCGTGTGCTCTGTGCTCTTGGTGTCTTGAAAGAGTCATTTTAGTAATTCCCACAGAGACCTCATTATTCCGATAGTTATTAAAGTGCATCCATTGAGATCCTCCTAGACCAGCTTTGGCGTTGTTAGCACTGTTGGCTACATATTTGTTGTCCAACTTGCCAATTGGTTCAGTGTGTGTATGAGTGTGTGTGTGTGTGTGTGTGTGTGTGTGTGTGTGTGTGTGTGTGTGTGTGTGTGTACATATGTACAGTATGTATGTGAGGAAATTATGCCAGTGGGCAATTCAATTGCAATGCTCACTTCATGCAGAAGGGGGCAGTGAAATACCACCTTTGACTAATAGCTGCTTACACTCAGAGAGTAAACTAAAGCTACATTTGGTCTTTTTCTTATCATGACATACACTTCTCCTAAGAATTTGGTTGTCAACTAGTCGACTCTGATTTGGGTGTGCATAATATAATATCTCAACAAAACAACATTCAGAAAACATGAAACCAACTGAGTTCGTTAACCTTATTATTAGGCAAGTTCACATTCAGGTTAGTAAAATGATTAGACATGGACTTTTCTGTGAGCCCACAAGTTTAAATGCCTACAGTTCTGTGCACAGTAACACTGAATATTCATGAGAAGGGCGTGTCCACCTGTGACGGAGAGGCAGTGACAAGCACTACTGTACTTGACTGCGGGCGAAAGTCCATCCTCCCGTTATGATTATGAACACACCGCAAATGGAATTTAATAAACACCAACGAACTTTCCTGTCTCCTCGTAAATCAGGTAAAAGACTTATACTGTGGTTGTCTGATTGTGATCTTCGTTTCTCCGTTTGGACTACCTGATGATGGATAGTATTAGGGTATAACCTATGGCACATGCGGGAAAAAACAGACAATGGGCTGCAGGTGCGTGGTGCACCGGTGTGTGACCAAACACATAACGGACTAATACTAGTAGGTTATTCTGATGGGCTAGATGTTATTTTAAACTCTAATGGATGAACTTTTATTTTAAAAATACTTGTGCTAGACGTGCCATGCATGATCCAATTATACGTAGTTCTTTGTGTGATCGGTGTTTATTTAATGGACCAATGTCTTTGGAGCTCCGATATAGGCTACCATAGAACATATGTAATCTAACATGCGAATGATGTTCAATGTAACTCATTTAACATCCACACAATAGTGCTCAATGCAACTCATATCAACTGACTTGTCGCCTTGATGTACACACTGTAAGTGCACTAATCGTGAAGGGGTCTGAAACTTCTGGCTTCCTCATTAATGGTAGTATTAGTCATGTTCTTGTCACTTGCCATGTACTGGAGTATTGTAATCAGATCAGATCACCATAGATTAGGTCATTGTTTCATTCATTGAGGCGTTGCATTTGAATGCATTAGGAGTCATCCAGTGTTTTGTGAGATTGATAATCACATCAAATCAACGTACTTGCACTTTTCGGTTTGAATCCCGGGCTGTCAAAGTGTCCTCGAGGTGAAAAGGTGAAAACAAGATGCTAGATAAACCAAGACTACCAAAAAATACATCAGCCAAAGTATTGATTTACATTTACATTTTTGGCATTTCAGAGACTTGATTTAACTTAATGTATTTTTTTGTTGTTGTTCATCACGATGGCCTAGTGGTATTGACTGCTGCCATGGTATTCATTCGTCATTTAAGACGGTGGTTCAAATCCCTCTTCAGACACACTTTTTATTGCATTTCGTTGTCTGAATCTAATCTAAAAAAGTATATAGGCTATAAAATGATGGTGCAGGCTAATTTACAAGAACTGACACGAATGGTGTTTGAAGCCTTTCTGAGTAAATTATGTTCTTCTAACTGGACCCTGGATTTGGCATAGATTATTTTTTCTTATGATTACTGATGGATAGATGATTCACTTAGACAGATATATATAGATATATATTGTATATATATATATATATATATATATATATATATATATATATATATATATATATATTGTAAATCGATTTGCATGAAGGCTTCGGTTAAATGTAAAAAAAAAAAGTTAAGTTGGTTAAGTTAAATCAAGTCTCGAACCCTCAGCCTTCGGAACTCTAGCTGGCTGCCTTTAAAAAAAAAATGTTTTATTATAAAAATATTCTTTTAAATACAATCATAGCTATACATATTCATACATGTTCATTTTATAGCCTTCATTGTATTCTAATTCAAATAAAATAAATTAAAAACCAATAAATAAAAACAACCATTTTGGTATGAGATGCATCCATCTATTATTCCGTCAGTCCTTCATAACCAAAATAACCCTTTAACATAAATCAATAACAAATGAATGCAACAAAAAAAAACATCTTCAAAAATCTAAATCAAACTCCAACCCTCCATCCACCCCCACCCTTATAAACCCACAATCCCTAATAAACAACTTCTCAAAATCTTTTTGCCCTGTCTTGTGCATCAGTCCCACATTCTTCCTGATCAACCCCTCAAAGACTTTCCACACCGTTATCCACTTTCCCTCAAATCTTGCTAAATTTCTCCTCAAATAAATTGCATACCTAGCCTGTGATAATACATAATTTAAACACCATATATTCACTCCCCTCCTCTTTCCCTCCACCCCAAAAACCACCATCCTCCTCCACTCCTGCATCCCCACCACCTCCACCCCCCAGTGCTTCTTCACTAGTCCTTTCAACCTTTCTTCGAATCCCTTCATTTCTCTACATTCAAAAAGCATATGCATTAAGTTCTCATCCTGTATCCCACACACATCACACTCCCTCGAAACTGTTCTGTCTACCTGATGCAACACCACCTTAGTATAAACCCTATCAAAATGTGTACATTCTAAACTATTATATTTTAAAAATAAATTCCTCCATATGTTCTTCACCTCCAATCCTGGGAACACCTGCCTCCACACCTTCTCTGCCGCAGGCTCCTTCACTCTGCTCTCCAACAGTGCCCAGTAGTAGCACTCCTTCACCTTAACAGCTGAGAAGTCCCGCACTGTTTCCCCTTTCCCTAGTCTTAACCTAGGTAACTCTGTTTGCTCCTTCCCTCTTAACTCCCTATCTAACCTACTCACCCACTCCCCTGGTATACTCTGCTTTATTTTATTATACATGCTCACTATTTCTCCCCTTCTCATCTCCTCATCTGTTTCCCTAACAACTTCTATAATTGCCTGCTCTGATAGGAACCCTGGCACTACCTCATACCTAAAATCCCTTACTCTAATCAGTCCTGCCCTCCAGAAACTCCTAGATTCTAACATTTTCCCCTCTCTTCTTATTACAGGGTTCAATAAAACTGGAACATTTAGTATCTCCCCTCTCTTCTCACACTCATATCCTACCTCAGGCAAAAAACTACCCCAGGCTTTAAACACCTCTTTATAGAATTCCGGCACCCTATCCGTGCTTTAAAGCACATCAACAACCCATAATCCCCACACCCCCCACATCTATGTACCCATTCCCTAAAGTATCCTTTCCATCCATGTCCTTCCTCCCCATACAAAAACCTTTTGACTGTTCTGACTCTCATTGCCCTCATCTTTACCTCCAAATCTACCAGTTTCAACCCTCCTTTATCATAATCTGCTACTAATACATCATACGCTATTTTAACCCCCTTTCCTCTCCACAAAAAATCTGACACTAACATCCTGGTTTCTTTTAGAACCCACTCTGGTACATTCAATACTCCTAATACATAAACATATTTTGACATTAACAGTGCATTAACAATTACAACTTTTCCCTTCAGTTTCATGTTCCTTTGCTTCCAATAATTCAATGTTGTTCTTATTTTATTCAAAACCCCTGTCCATGTGTAATCAACAGCCTCCCTGTCATCCTCTCCAAGATATATCCCCAACACTTTTATCATCCCCTTTACAATTTTCAAATCAAAAACACAATTGTCTGTAATCTGTATTCACTCCCCCTATACACAACATTTCAGACTTGTCAACATTCACTTTTGCACCAGAAGCCTTTCCATATATGTTTACACACCTCATTCTTTTGTTTAAACTATTTACATCCCTGACAGTACATGTCGTGTCATCTGCATATTGATGGATTATGCTAACTCCTCCCCCCGGCATATTTATTCCCTTAATTTCTTTCTCCTGCTTAATATAAGCTGCCAATGGCTCCACAGATATGCTATATAGCAATGCTGACAGTGGACACCCTTGTCTTATTGATCTCCCCAAAGGGAAGGAGTCAGTCAATAATCCATCTATCTTTACTTTACTTCTTGCATTCTTATATAATAATTCAATCCAATCCCTCATAACAGTCCCAATCCCAAAATGTTCCATTGTTTTCAATAAAAAAACATGTTCCACCCTGTCAAAAGCCTTATTTAAATCCAAAGATAACAATAAACCCCCTTCCTCCCTCATGTCCTTCACAACATCCCTTAATGTGCACATATTCTCTGCCACATCCCTCCCTGGGACTCCATAGGCCTGGGTAGGTGCAATCATGTTTTTCATTACTTTATTCAATCTATTAGCTAATACTTTTGCTATGGTTTTATAATCACAATTAAGTAATGATAATGCTCTATAATTCTGTAATTTGTTCCTGTCCCCTTTACCCTTATACAATAAAGTGAGCACCCCCAAGCCCATAGAGTCCGGAACCACCCTTTTATTCCCCATACGCATATACACTCTGCACAATATAGGGGCCAGGATGTCAACAAAAGCTTTATAAAATTCAGCCGTCAACCCATCCGAACCCGGACTCTTATTTGGGTTTAACCCCATGATGGCTGTCTTAACCTCCTCCACCCTTAGATCTGCATCACACATTTTCCCTTCTTCTTCTGTCACCCTAGCTTCCACTGCTTCTAATACTTTATTCATACATTCCTCATTCACACCCCCAGATGTATATAGGTCTGTATAAAATGACTGCACAGTATCCATTATTCCCACTAAGTCTGTTATTATTTCACCTTTATCATTCTCTAATTCCTTAATTTTCCCTTTCTCTTTCTGTCTCTTCTCTAAACCTAAAAAGAATGCTGTACTCCTTTCTCCCTCAACCACATACCTTGCCCTACTCCTTACTAAAGCACCTTCACATTTTCTCTTCTCTAGCTCCCTCAAATCTTCCCTCACTCTCAAATACTCTGTTAAATCATGCCCTGGAATATTATCAACTCTCTCCTGTTCTATTGCTAACCTTTTCTGCAAATCTCTTTCCTCCCTCACCCTCTCTTTCCCTCTCCGTTTTGCGAATGCTATTATTACAGCTTTTAATTTATCCTTCATCCCTTCCCACCACACACACACATCACTCTCATACATCTGGTCTTCCATAGCAACACTCACACACTCTCTTACTATCACCCCAAAACGTATATCTTTAAGTAAACTTGCATTAAAGCACCATGTCCCTCCTCTTCCCCCTACGTTCCCCGCACCTAGCTGGAAAGACTGAGCATCGTGGTCACTAAAGGCCATAAACCGATACTCAACCCTTCCAACCAGGTGCCTCACCTCCCTCTTCACTAAACACAAATCGATCCTTGATTGTCTCAAAACCCCCATCACCATTTGTCTCCTTGAAAAAACCTGTGCATC
The DNA here is from genome assembly GCF_963989245.1 of Nansenia antarctica. Taxonomy (NCBI): domain Eukaryota; kingdom Metazoa; phylum Chordata; class Actinopteri; order Argentiniformes; family Microstomatidae; genus Nansenia; species Nansenia antarctica. The sequence continues at coordinate 16,732,260 of NC_137674.1, forward strand.
AGGGTGCCCCTCCCTCCATATATCCACCATTCCTCTTGTGCGCATCATTTCTAATAATACTGGGCGTGACGGATCATTCCTAAATTTCACCCCCCTTGTTACATCTAACCTGTCCACCACCACATTATAATCCCCAACCATAATACAATTCCCAACACATTTCTCTTTCAAAGATTCAAAAAAACTTTCCTATATTTATCTACATTTGGTGCATACAATACAGTGCATACTCAATCCCTTGATATTCAAACCCCACTCCCACCACTCTTCCCTCATTGTCATTCATTATATTCCTTACATTGTTCACCACCCCATTCTTTACCAAAATAGCCACCCCACAAGCATACACAGTTCCATTACTCACATAAACTTGTCCATTCCACCTCCTTCTTACATCTTCCATTATGTCCTCTGTCCAATGCGTCTCTTGGAGGCATATGATCTCCTCTCTGTATGCTGCCAACACAAGCTCCATCTTCTTCCTATCCCTGAGTCCATTTGTGTTGACAGCAACAACCCTGACCATCGTCAAGATTACAAAAAAAAGGAACATGTACACCGCCATGTCATTTTCCTACCCTGGTCTTCTTCCCTCGTGCACCTTTTGCACCCCTTCCTGATCTTGTCCTCACCCTCTGTACATCTGCATATAGTCCTTCATCTGAACCTTTTCTTTTCCCCACGCCCTCTGTTGAAGGCCCTGCCTCATCCATCTCTCCATCCCTCACTGCGTTGTCGAGGCTGGCTCCAATCTCCTCTCTCTCTTTACCCTCCACTTCCACCGGACCAGGCCCCTCCACTTCCGGCTCCAGCTGGGTCTCCTCCACCACCTCAGCTTGTCCTCCTCCCTCCGTCACGTCTTCATGGCTCCTTTCCCCTCCTTCTCCTTGTGTCTCCACCTCTTCCTCCTCCACCACCTCCTCCTCTCCCTCCATCTCCTCTTCTTCGTCCCCCTCCTCCTCCACCTCCACCTCCACCACCTCCTCCTCCTCCTTCTTCTCCTTCTCCTTCTCCTCCTCTTCCTCATCACTGCTCACTCTCTCTCCTCCATCATATCTCCTTCCCATGCATTCACGTGCATAATGTCCTTGTTTATTGCACTTAAAACACACGAACTCCGGGCATTCTCTTATAACATGTCCTGGCTTAATACACAGCCTACACACCCTTACTTGTTTGTCATGAATAACCCTAAAGTGATCCACTCCAACCAGGGTCTCAAACTTGGTAGAATATGGTAACGACCTCACCTCTTCGGTGAACTTCACCTTCATGTATCTCGTCCCGTCTGCTATGTCCGTTCCCGGCCACGTCTTTCTCTTTATCGGTGACACCGCCTTCACCCCCCACGACTCCAGCCTGTACCTGATCACGTCATCCTTCAGATATACCGGGAGATTCAAAAATGATACCACCATCTCATCCACTGCCAAGTCCTTTCCCATTATTCTCACGTCTTTTATCATGAAACCATCCGTGAGCTTGTCCTTTCCTCTCCTCGATGCCAGCGTGATCTCATATTTTCTGTCTCCTTTATCCCGACAGCCCTCCACATTTCCACACACCTCCTTTATTCCTCGTAACATTTCCATCATAGTGATTTTGCTTCCCTGCTCCAATCCCACTTCCACCGTCAAACTTGCGTCGTACCGTTTATCCGTGTTGCTTTCATCGTCGTCCGTTCCATTCGCTGTGTTCGTTGCCATGTCGTCCGTCCTTAGAAGCCCCCGATCAGCACGAAGCTGTCGGGGTACTCAAAATCCTAAACTCGCTTAAATAAAGATGTTATTATAAAGTTCGCTTGTTGTTTGTCAAAACACGCTCAAACTTTCTCACACTCTTGCTCTCGTTCACTTCCGCTCATGTGCATAGACGGCGACTCTACCTCCTGCGCCACAGCCGCCCCAACCCTGTATAATCACGCATGTTTTATGGTTTCTTGTCTATGGTTGATGTGGGACATGGTTGCTTGCTGGCTTTGGAACACAGGTTGTGGTTGTAAAAGAGATTTGTCTACTCTCCACAGGACTTAAAATAAACTGTTGAGTGTGCCAGGAATCACAGCAGTATTATAAAGCAATCTGGCTCCTGATGTCAACGTTGTAAGACAACCCACGACTAGTCCGGGGGACACACTGCCTCGGTTCATAGACCCACAGATGGAGGGCCGTACGACCAATGCTGCTGTTGTATGACACTTATTGTCCCTAAATCCCAATATATACATGCACACTGCGTGCACAATTATTGGGCAAGTCAGTATTCTGAGTTCTGACCGTAACATTATTTCTATGCACATTAAATGTGCTCTGCAAATCTAAACCACATCAGCTTGAATGAAGGTTATATTAAGGTGTGCATAATTATTAGTCAGCTTCTTTACCTCAGGTAAAATGGGCCAAAAGGGAGATTTAACTGGGCCAAAAAGGAGATTTAACTGACACTAAAAACTCAAAGATTGTAAAATGCCTTTCAGATGCATGCAGTACTTCTGAAATAGCTAAACTATTGAGGCGTGGCCACCTGACAATCAAACGTTTTGTTGTGACGGAAAGTCAAGGTGCCTAACATAAATACTGGTAGAAACGCAGGCAAACACTAGGCTGAGGACCTTGCCTCAGTTCATGGACGCCAAAGTCCTTAAGACATCACTGCTGTTCAACAAAACAGTGACGAGAACAGTGTTCTTGTCAGAACCAGACAAAGTATTGGGGAATTCATGATAACTTTTATTGACAAGTGCTCCACAGTCATAAAGCAAACACAGAAACATTCTCCAGGACTACAGCTTTCAGGATAGGTCGGTCAGTCTGTCACTCACACGGGGTCCCAAATCACAACAACCCTCATCCTCTTAAGGCACGCACTCAACCCACTAGTGGACGAGTACACACGTCAGAGACCAGGGTTACAGAAGTGGGACACAGTAAAAGAGATGCACGTCGGTCGGTCGGTTGGTTGGTTCTTGGGTTGGAGTAGAGGGCAGGTTGGCGGTGGGGGGTGTGGGGGGGTGGTGGGGGTTCCTACTCGTACAGCCAGGGCTGGGCGGCGGCCTTCCACACGAGCAGCTCCTCGGGCTTGAACCACAGGGCGATCTCAGCCTTGGCAGTCTCCAGAGAGTCACTGCCGTGCATGATGTTCCTGAGAGAGATAGAGATAGAGAGAGATATAGAGAGAGGGGGCAACCGGTCAGAGACAAGCGTCAGAGGCAACAAATGTGCATGAGTGGACATTGCGCTAGTCTCGACATCTTTTTCAGTTTGTAGAGCGTCTTTGAGTGTTAAGAAAAGCGCTATATAAGTCTAATAATGTATTATTATCTGCTCAGTGTGCATAGCAGGGTACAGCTCTTATACCGGGGGGAGGGGAGGGGGTTAGGGTCTGGGAAAGGGCCCGAATGCAGCAGCTACAATGAGACCCTGCGTGTTTTAGAAGTGCTTCAACGGCGCCAGGTGGTTGTTGGTTCCCGTCGCTCACCTGCCAACCTCGACGCAGAAGTCCCCACGGATGGTTCCGGGCTTGGAGTCAGCTGGGTTGGTCTCCCCGAGCATCACTCTGCCGGTCTTCACAGCTCCAAGACCCTCCCAAACCTGGAGAGAGAGAGAGAGAGAGAGACAATATGAAGAACAGTATCATCACAACCTCAAAGTAAGGTAAAGGGTTGTGCCAGTGTGCACAAAAATCATTGAGGGTGTGTGTGTGTGGTTACCATGCCAACGACGGGGGCGGAGGCCATGAACTTGCACAGGCCGCCGTAGAAGGGCAGGTCCTTCAGGCCAATGTAGTGCTGCTTTGCGAAGTCCTCAGTTGGCTGAAAACAACCACAACGCCAGTACAATCAACGGTCAAAGCACACTGCACTGAGAAGGACCGCAAGACTACCCAAAAGGGTCACATATCTTTATCTTTTATTTATATTATCATCATGATGAGATTTCAACTAATTTAGTGCAGAGGGTGAATAAAGTCACCCAAACTGTCCACATTCTAACATGCCATGGGAGACTTTATTCACCAAACAAAAGCATGAATGACGATGCTTCATTTTGTCAACAAAGTGTTGTTGCTAGGTAGGCTAAACACCACATTTAAAACACTTGGCACTAGGTAGTTAAAAAAATTTCCTGCTAGAAGTGTGTATATATGCATGTATAGGCCTATATATTCTTAATATAAATATAATATTACGTCTGATGGGATTTTCTAATTGTTAAAAAAAAGTCATATTTGTGACATTACGTGGAAGAACTTCATGGCGATGAGCTTCAAGCCCTTCATCTCGAAGCGCTTGATGATCTCGCCGATCAGACACCTCTGGACGCCATCAGGCTTGATGGCAATGAAGGTACGTTCTGTGGCCATGGTGCTGCGAGCACAGGGAGGACAAGGGTCAGTCAAAAATAAAGTGATAATTTTAATCATCAATAAATATAATTGTTGCATTTATAAAGTCATGCATTGCAGATTGAGCAGATCTGATCATTGTAGTCTCGATAGGTTAGATTTTTTTCCATCGTTTACACACTGCTATGGACAGAGCACCAAATTAAAACCGCTGATCAACGACCCATGACAGGTGTCAGTGTCACCGTGGAGAACCGCTCCAGAGCAGCTGAACTGCGGGGAGGAAAGCGGTCGACTAAGTACAATGAAATGTGTCCTTGACGCTTTGGAACATGACCAGCGGAAAATATTCCCCCCCGCATGCCCATTCCACGCATTGATGCCTGCCTGCCTGCCACTCGTTTTTTTAGCACAATCTGCAGTTGATGCCAGTTCATGGGCTAATTCTGGACCAGTCGGCCCGCTCCGGTTGTGCAGTCGAGCCCATTCCTGCTGTGGCTGGAGTCAGACTGACTATACAGCACAATCTGATCTGAGGGGCGACCAGAATAGAGCTGGCACCCACTGATGAGGTAGCACATGTACACGCCATGTGACAGTTTTAGATCAAAGTCAAGTAAAGATTGATTCGTTACGGCCAACAGTGGCTAAGTGTCTGGGGAACATTAAAACATTAAACAGTGCAAGCTCTATTTATGTCATAGGAAATGAGTTATTGACTTCTACAACGCTGCCAAAGTATGCTTTGGGCCACTATGAACTTGAACCATAGCCTACATCTACTAGTTTTCATTGTCAAGAACGCGGCCACATCGACACAGGCAGATGCCACATGGTGCCTTTCACCTTCACTGGTTCTTCATTTGCTCATCGCAATGGATCCCGAGTGGGATTAACAAAGCGACTAACGAACGGTCAAAGTACTCGCCACCAACTACTTGGCATTGAGTGAAACTAAAAGACAGGAATAATCGGGTTATGGCAGACAGATCGCAGGTCCTGCGGTTTAGCCGTTGATTATTGATGACACTCGCAAAACCGGGTCGGCACCTGTCACCACGCTGTCACCCACGTTGTCTGTCTGACAGTCTGTCTGTCTGTCTGCCTGTCTGCCTGTCTGTCTGCCTGCCTGTCACCAGTGCACCCACGCTGTCTGTCTGTCTGTGTCTGTCTGTCTGTCTGCCTGTCACCAGTGCACCCACGCTGTCTGTCTGCCTGCTTGTCCAGTTCAATTGGCAACATTGCATAACTGATCGCAAGTGAATATCCCTTCATTTGAATTGTCACAACCACGGCGTGAGCTGTGTCATTTAAAGAGCTAGGTCGGTAAACGTGTACTAGTTCTTTGCACATGTGCACGCCGCCACCAACTTCCGAGGCGAGCTAACATTATTAGACCAGCAAAATATTACGCTCGGCTGCAGGAGGTGCGTCACATGTTAGCTTTTATCAAATGAAACGCTGTTTGTTAGTGTTAGTAGTAATCGAGTCAAATCGCGACCATTCAGGATACATACCTTTGATGAGTAGAGTTCGGTCGACTTGGCAGAGGATGAGGGAGAGTGTCAGAAGCAGGGAGTTCACCAAAGCAGCTGGGGGCACCAAAGCCGGTATTATATACCCCCGCTGCCGGGCGGGTGGGTGGGGCATGGATGAGGTCAAGACATGACTGATGTTTCATTCCACCGTGTTCTCTGCCCCCCAACGACCGCCAGCGTGCGATTCAGCGGGTCGATGTGTGCATTGACCTTAATGAGCTGGCCATCTGCTGTTTCACGGTCATGGGCCTACAGTGCTTGCAGCTTGCAGTATTAGCATTGCAACGGTGTTGCATTAGAGTGGAGAAAAAAAAGCAGCATCCGCACATTCAAATCTGTGCAAAAATAAATACAAAATCATTCATTTTGTTGTAGGCTTTCGGTCATAGACCTTCTTCAGGCATAAAGCGGTGACAAGTGAATGCAGTAGTATGAAGGGTTCAAACCAAATGATCCCTTGATGTCTAGCCACAAGGTGAACTATATGACACAGGTGTTGTGCATTGGCTTATCAAGTGATTTTGTTTGAACCCTTTATCGGACTGCATTCACTTGTCACTGCTTTATGCCTGAAGAAGTTCTATGACTGAAAGCTTGCAATAAATGAATTATTTTATGCACATATTTGAGTGTGCGGATGCTGCATTTTTCATTCTATTTGATACTATTCAGCTCCAGCACCTCAGCGGTGGTATTTTCACTATTTTAACGGTGTTGCATTAAAAAACAAAAATCACAAGTGTATGCTGTTTCAGTATGTCTTTTATTAAACTGCGGTTCCTTCCGCTCACGCCCACATACAACATCCGGGTCGTACATGTAACATTATCCGGTCACCCCTAGGTGTCCCTGTAACACAGGCTACTAATATGCCTATATGTAACATCTCCTTTCCTTTAGCTGTTTGCAAATTACATGCTTGCATCTCCGTCTGCAATTCCATTGACAATAACAATCCCAAACGTTAACAATAGCATTACAACATTGCATTATTTCCCTTTTTTTTTTTTTTTTTTTTTCAAAGTCATAAGTCCAGTCGTTGTGGCGGCCGTGACAGGCGACCACTCCGTGAGTAGACACCCTGGCCTGCCGTGGCAGGACCCCCCGGCGTCGCCGGTGCCCTTGGTGTACGAGGATGTACCTCGCCGCCTGTCTCCCCCCGACTTGAGACAATCCGTGTCTCGGCTGAGGCAGTCTCCCCAGCGACCTGGGTCTGGTCAGGACTGCTCCGCTCAGGCCGTAGAATGTCTGTCTGTTGCGCTTGAGCTGAGCGCTCTGCAACACGCAGATCCACTCGGTTGCGAGTGTACAGTGTGCCGTCCACATCCACCACGAACGAGCGGGGAGCGACTCTCTGGAGGCACTGGCCTCGTCGCCACCGCCCTGTGCGATCACCTGGCAGAGGCCTCATCCTAATGTGATCTCCAACATCCAGCTCTGGAAGGTCTCTGGCAGACGTGTCATAGAATGACTTGGCGACCCGCCGTTTCCACCGCAGCTTCTCTGCCACTCCGTCCACCACACGTGGTAGAAGCAGGCTGTCCGCGACGGGCAGTGAAGTTTTGAGCCTGCATGCCATTAAGCGCTGGGCCGGGCTGCTGTCCAACCCCTCTGTGGGTGTGTTGCGCAAGTGAAGGATGGCCATCCACGCATCCGTGCCATCCAATTTCGCCCGCTTGCAGAGTGACTTGACAATCTTAACGGCCGACTCAGCCTTGCCGTTGGATCGAGGATGTCGGGGTGAGGATGTGACATGGGCAAACCCCCAGCTCGCTGCAAACTTCCTGAACCGTTCGCATGCAAACTGTGGGCCGTTGTCCGAGACCACCCTCTCTGGCTGCCCATAACGTGCAAACTGAGCTTTGCAGCGTGTGATGAGCGTGTCAGCAGACAGATCTGGCAGCTGGTCGATTTCCCAGAAATCCGAATACTGGTCCAAAATGATGAGAAAGTCCTTGCCCGCATATGAGTAGACGTCCATACTCACTGCCTGCCACGGGCGCACCGGTATGTCATGCGACATCATCGGTTCCTTCTGCTGGACCCGTGCGTACTCATTGCATGCGGAGCAGTTCGCCACAAAGTCCTTTATCTCCGCTCTCATGTTCGGCCAGAAGAGCGTATCCCTGGCCCGTCTGTAACACGCCTCCCCACCAATGTGGCTAGCGTGTATGCGTTTGAGCAGCTCAGATCTCATGGCTTTTGGTATGACGACGCACTGTCCCCTGTACAACGCTCCGTCTTGAACATTCAGCTCGTCTCTGAAGGGCCAGTATTCCCGCACTGCCAGCGGAGTGTCCTCTTTAAAGTCTGGCCAGCCACTGAGGATCACAGATGCCAGCTCCTGAAGCACATCATCTGTCTCTGTGTGCTGCACAATCTGGTGGAATCTGAAAGCCGTAACGTCCAGGTGCTGCGCCTGGTCCAGCTGTGAATACCCGGCCTGGGTGCTGTTCACGGCGCACACAGCATGCTGCACGTACGGGGTGTCAGACCCACGGCACGGGGGCGTGGCCCTGCTCAGAGTGTCGCTGACATACATCTCGGGGCCCGGCTTGTACACAACATCCAGATTGTAGCTTTGCAGATGCAGCAACATGCCTTGTAGACGTTTCGGTGCGCTCAGGAGGGGCTTCTTGAATATTGTGATAAGCGGCTTGTGGTCTGTTTCTGCAGTGATAGCCTCCCTGCCATACAGGTACTGGTGGAATCTCTGGCAGGCAAAGACTATGCTCAAACACTCCTTCTCAATCTGAGCGTAGTTTTGCTCTGTCGGCGAGTTTTGCTCTAGTGCCCTCGATGCAAAAGCCACCGGCTGTCCCCCTTGTAACAAACAGCCCCCCAGCCCGGTCATGCTGGCGTCGCTCTGGACCGTGACAGGCTTTGTGATATCATAGTACTTGAGGACGGGCGTGCAGGTGACCATACGCTTCACTCCGCGCACTGCATCTTCGTGTTTGGGCAACCAGTGCCACATGACGTCCTTATCCAAGACCCTGCGGAGCGGCTCACAGACCTCCGAGAGCTTTGGCAGAAACTTTGCAAGGTACGTCACGAACCCAATAAAGCGCTGCACTGCTTTCACGTCGGTGGGTGTCGGCATTTCCAGCACAGCCCGTGTCTTCTCTGGGTCGATTTTCAGTCCCTCCGAGGACAGAATGTGGCCGTGGAAGTGTACGGCTTTGAGTTTGAACTGTAGCTTGCGTTCACTCAGCCTGAGTCCCACTGCTCTGCATCGTTCCATGAGAGCACTCAAGTTTCTGTCATGGTCCAGTTCGGCCTCGGCATCCGTATCGCCACACCCGACCACCAGGATGTCATCCGCGATCGGTTCGATGCCGGCCAGGCCCGATAGCAGCTGGTGTTGCTTGCGCTGGTAGATCTCAGGCGCTACTGAGACTCTGAAAGGGAGCTTGAGCCATCTCATCCGACCCCACGGTGTCCAGAAGGTCGTCAGACGGCTGCTCGCGTCGTCAAGCTTGCACTGTAAAAAGGCATCACGAGCGTCTGCCAACGTGAAGAGGCGAGCCTTGGGCAACTTGTACAACACATCTTCCAGCGTAGGCATATGGTAGTGAGACCTCAGCAGCGCTCGGTTGAGAGGCTTTGGATCGATACAGATTCTTATTTTCTCTGGCTTTGCGACAGTCACCATGTTACTTATCCATGCTGTCGGCTCAGTCACCGGCTCAATGTTGCCGACCTTGACATGTCTGTCAAGTTCCTCCTTGACTCTCGCCTTCAGAGCCACTGGAACATTCCTCGGCGCGCACTGCACCGGCGTCACATCAGGATCCAGCTCGAAGTGTATCTCGCCCGGGACTGACTCGATTGGGTCATTGAAGACGTCATGATAGTCTCTCAGCAGCTGATCTTTGGTGAGGGGCACAGATTGGCTTGCATCAACTGTGTGGAGTTCATCTGGAACGGTGAAGGATACGAGGCCCAGACGTTTGCATGTGCCCCCCCCGAGAAGAGGCTTTTGCTCTGTGTCGACTATTTCAAATGTGAGGTTGTGCTTTTCTCCCCGGATGACACATTCAGTGTGGAATTTCCCCAGCGATGGCATGATTTCCCCAGAGTATAACTTTAACTTGGCTGCGCTCGGGCCTAGCGCCGCAATGGGTGACAGCTTCTCTTTAATCTTGCGGCCCATGACATTGCAGGTGGAGCCTGTATCCAGCTGACACTGTTGCCTTTTCTCATTCAGGCATAGATTCACAAACCACTTGCGCCCCTGCTGGGCCTTTGCAGTATTGACACATTCAGTTACTAGAAACAGTCTATCATCAGTATCTGAGTCATCTTCTCTTTGCTCATCATTTTCAAGCACATTCACTTTTTTTATTTTTTCAGCCTTGCTGCCAGCCTGGCATACCTTGGCAAAGTGATTTGCTATGCCACATATCCGGCATGTCTTACCGTAGGCTGGGCACTGCTCCCTGCCCCGTTTGTGGCTGCCTCCACAGTATTTGCAGCTCCACTGTGGCTCTCTCTCCGCTGGCACTGTTTTCCTTTGATGTGCGCGCCTCTCACTCTGCCTGTCCAGGGCATTCACATTGTCCGTCTGTGCTAGCGGGGCCATCACTCTCATGTGTCTCTCGGTTAGCTCAGCGAGCCGGCAGATTTCAGTCGCTGTGTGTAACGTCAACTCACGTTCGCGTAGCAGACGCCTCCTGGTGCCCTCACTCGCAACACCCAGCACGAGCCTGTCACGAACCAGCTCGTCCTTCAGCGCACGGTATTCGCATGACGATGCTCTCTCCTTAAGCCTTGTCAGGAAACTGTCTATTGGCTCATCAGCCTCTTGTTTGCAGCTTCCAAATATGTACCTCTCATAAATGACGTTTCTCACCGGTTCGAAGTAAACCCCCAAAGCGTCCATAATCGCTTTTGGGTCCTTCTGTTCATCCTCCGTCAACGTGAGGCTATGTGTGTACACATGACGGCACTCACTTCCCATCAGCCGTCTCAGTGTGGCTGCCTTGATCAGCTTCGACTTCTCGCTCAGTCCGGTAGCGAGCAAAAAGTCCTCAAACTCTGCACGGAAGACTTCCCAGTTTTTCGCCAGATCACCAGCCATGCGCATACCATCGGGCGCGGGGATGCTGTTGCTTGCCATGGCGTTTTATTTCTTTAAGCGTCTTTATTTTATTTTTATTTTTACTTAGATCCCGCTTCTGACTCCATGTTTCATTATGTCTTTTATTAAAATGAATGAATGAATGAATGAATGGACTTTATTGTCATTGCTACAGTACAGGTACCAAACAACGAAATTTAGGAGGGGTGGCTCCCCTGGTGTTAGGAAAGGAAGAAAAAAAACACTTTTAAAAAAAAATCACAAGAAGGGAAGGAGCTGGTTTACATAAATAAAGGCTATGTACACAATCCACTGTACTATACTGTACAGATAGGGTTGTCATATTGCACAAAAGTATTGTTTCACGTTATTTAAAGTGTCACAGTTTGCAGGCTTGAAATGTACATGTTTGTGCCTCAGCACTACACCTGATTTTTTCAGTCCAGCAGCTGCCATCAATCTGTCCAGACTGTCCAGGGCCCAGAACTGCGGTTCCTTCCGCTCACGCCCACATACAACATCCGGGTCGTACATGTAACATTATCAGGTCACCCCTAGGTGTCCCTGTAACACAGGCTACTACCATATGCCTATATGTAACATATGCGAGCAGACTAGAATAAAAATGACATCAAATATTTGTTGCAGTGAAGGGGCATTCTCAAAGAGATGCGCACAGCCACTTCAATGTAGGCTATATGACAGAGACAGTTGAGTTGAATACATAATTTATTTGGATGAAGTCTGGATGTGATGACTGGGGTTGAAAAACAAGGCCAGTGGACTGAGAGACTATCCGTCTGGGACCCTGGCGCCACCTGCTGGCGTAGCCCGGTCAGTGACGTGGAGGTATATCCTCCTATGACCCGGCAATTCATGTTAGTTCTCTGTGGGGGACACGAGTCGGAGACCTCTAAGTTGAGCACCGTTTATGCAATCTATTTTGAGTCCTACTGTACCGTCAAGCGGACATCCTGGGCTTTGGAGTGGTGCCACAGGTGTGGGGGTCTGGCTTACAGAGCGCTTGGACTTTGTTATTTGTTATATAAGATTGTTATTATGTTTCTTTTGCTAATAATCAAATCGTTTCTTCAATATGAGAGTCTTAACTTCAATGTAGTAAGATTCCAGAAATTCAGAAGTACAGTCATTTTAACCCTTTCAAAACACAACTCACCTCCCTCTCATCTCAATAAGGAGACAGAGAGAGGAACAGCTTCCCCTAGTCTCTCTCCTCCCTCTCATCTCAATAAGGAGACAGAGAGAGGAACAGCTTCCCCTAGTCTCTCTCCTCCCTCTCATCTCAATAAGGAGACAGAGAGAGGAACAGCTTCCCCTAGTCTCTCTCCTCCCTCTCATCTCAATAAGGAGACAGAGAGAGGAACAGCTTCCCCTAGTCTCTCTCCTCCCTCTCATCTCAATAAGGAGACAGAGAGAGGACCAGCTTCCCCTAGTCTCTCTCCTCCCTCTCATCTCAATAAGGAGACAGAGAGAGGAACAGCTTCCCCTAGTCTCTCTCCTCCCTCTCATCTCAATAAGAAGAGACAGAGAGAGGAACAGCTTCCCCTAGTCTCTCTCCTCCCTCTCATCTCAATAAGGACACACAGAGAGGAACAGCTTCCCCTAGTCTCTCTCCTCCCTCTCATCTCAATAAGGAGACAGAGAGAGGACCAGCTTCCCCTAGTCTCTCTCCTCCCTCTCATCTCAATAAGGAGACAGAGAGAGAAACAGCGTCCCCTAGTCTCTCTCCTCCCTCTCATCTCAATAAGGAGACAGAGAGAGGAACAGCTTCCCCTAGTCTCTCTCCTCCCTCTCATCTCAATAAGGAGACAGAGAGAGGAACAGCTTCCCCTAGTCTCTCTCCTCCCTCTCATCTCAATAAGGAGACAGAGAGAGGACCAGCTTCCCCTAGTCTCTCTCCTCCCTCTCATCTCAATAAGGACACAGAGAGAGGAACAGCTTCCCCTAGTCTCTCTCCTCCCTCTCATCTCAATAAGAAGAGACAGAGAGAGGAACAGCTTCCCCTAGTCTCTCTCCTCCCTCTCATCTCAATAAGGAGACAGAGAGAGGACCAGCTTCCCCTAGTCTCTCTCCTCCCTCTCATCTCAATAAGGAGACAGAGAGAGAAACAGCGTCCCCTAGTCTCTCTCCTCCCTCTCATCTCAATAAGGAGACAGAGAGAGGAACAGCTTCCCCTAGTCTCTCTCCTCCCTCTCATCTCAATAAGGAGACAGAGAGAGGAACAGCTTCCCCTAGTCTCTCTCCTCCCTCTCATCTCAATAAGGAGACAGAGAGAGGAACAGCTTCCCCTAGTCTCTCTTCTCCCTCTCATCTCAATAAGGAGACAGAGAGAGGAACAGCTTCCCCTAGTCTCTCTCCTCCCTCTCATCTCAATAAGAAGAGACAGAGAGAGGAATAGCTTCCCCTAGTCTCTCTCCTCCCTCTCATCTCAATAAGGACACACAGAGAGGAACAGCTTCCCCTAGTCTCTCTCCTCCCTCTCATCTCAATAAGGAGACAGAGAGAGGAACAGCTTCCCCTAGTCTCTCTCCTCCCTCTCATCTCAATAAGAAGACAGAGAGAGGAACAGCTTCCCCTAGTCTCTCTCCTCCCTCTCATCTCAATAAGGAGACAGAGAGAGGAACAGCTTCCCCTAGTCTCTCTCCTCCCTCTCATCTCAATAAGGAGACAGAGAGAGGAACAGCTTCCCCTAGTCTCTCTCCTCCCTCTCATCTCAATAAGGAGACAGAGAGAGGACCAGCTTCCCCTAGTCTCTCTCCTCCCTCTCATCTCAATAAGAAGACAGAGAGAGGAACAGCTTCCCCTAGTCTCTCTCCTCCCTCTCATCTCAATAAGGACACACAGAGAGGAGGATGGCTCCTTCCCAAACTCTGTAGTCATTGCTAGCTGCTCAACGTTAACTTCGCTAACACACATTAGCACCATGTTGATCCCAGACGTTAGTAGGTCAGGGTTCCCACGGGTCCTTGAAATCCTTGAAAGTTTGTGAATTTGAGGGGAAAAAATCAAGGCCTTAAAAGTTTTTGAAAATAGACATGGGTCATTGAAAGTGCTTGAATTCCCCTCTCTCTCTCTCTCTCTCTCTCTCTCTCTCTCTCTCTCTCTCTCTCTCTCTCTCTCTCTCTCTCTCTCTCTCTCTCTCTCTCTCTCAAAAAAAAGAAGGCAAGAGACCATCTAGTGCACACATTCAAGCCTCTCTTTTTAATTGTTGTCTGTGAGCGGATAGTTCTTATGATATAAATTCTCATCTACATCTGTCTCAAACTATGCCGTGTTGGGTCCTTGAATTTGAGGGAATTGAGTCTTGAAAGTCCTTGAAAGGTGCTTGAATTTGATGTTTCAGAAGGCGTGGGAACCCTGGTAGGTCCTCTGTCCTTCAGGCTGAACAGGTTCTTCACCAGCAGGGCTGAAAGTACTAGAGAGCAGGACTGGGGACCAGGCCATGGAAACACATCTCACCACATTACAAAGAGACTTCACTACGCTGTACTGTCCACATGCACAGGCAAGCGAGCATTAAAGGTGTTCTACTGAACGTCCCAAAGATGACTCCAGCACATCAAGATGACTTGGGTAGTAGAGGTCCACAGAGTCATTCAACAGTCATGGAATAGAAGAAGCAAGACCACGTTTCTCAATTTAAAGATTACGATTTATTTAATATTGATTATTTGATTTTGTAAAACACAGGTTTATGGTTTTTTTATAGTATATATCCAGTGTTCCAAGTGTTCTGCTTGGCTTCAGATTTGTCAGAGATAATGAGAAAACATATGTCCTATTTGTAACCATTGACCCATTCAAATGAAGATGACTCGAACCCTGGAATATGTAATAGAGGTCCAGTCTGACCAGACATGAGCATCCTCTGACTGTTGACACCATCACAGGATTGGGCTTCAAAAATCTCAGATTCTAGACTTGACAGAGAGAGCTCAATCTGAGCTCTGAGAGGCATTGAAGTGGGAAATAATTACATATAAAAACTCTTAAAACCAAATCACAGAGAAAGATATCTCTACAGAATAGTAGGTTATGATAAAGCATCACTCACTTATGGGGAGCTCTAAGATTACACAGCTCAGCACTGTCACCCCAATTCCAATTAGGCCCAAACCCAGGATAGAGGGGCTGAGAGAATGTGGTCTGGACTCTGTGGAGGAGGGTCATTGTGTCAGAGGAGACGCTGTAGAAGGACAGAGCACCTGCCCTGTGATCCAGGTATACTCCTACTCTGGAGGACCGAGGGCCTGATACTTCAGTCTGAACAATATTATGATAGAAAATATAACCATCACTATTGCAGTCTAACATCCAGGACTTGTCATTTAACCCAAATCTACTCTCCTTACCTCCCCCTGTTCTACTGATGTCTTTATATGAGACTGCTGTACAACCACTCTGACCCCTCATCTCAACCTCCCAGTAACAGCGTCCAGACAGACCCTCTCTACACAGCAACTGTCCCCAGTTAGTGAATCTCTCTGGATGATTAGGATATCGCTGGGTCTGTTTCATACATGTCACCTTCCTGTTCCCCTCAGACAGAGAGAGGTAGCTGTACGCTGTGTCTGGGTCCAGTGTGAGCTGACAGGAATCTGGGAGAAAAGCAAAGCAGAGACCAAATCAGAGAAATAAAGAGGAGTCAGATATCTAGCCTGTTTCTGATGAGTCTCTCCCTCTCCTCGACCTCTCTAATTATATCTCAGAGTTTGTGGAGAGTATCAGTGGAGAGAGACTGTTAGCTACTTCAGGATAAAGAGACTCACATTGTAAAAACTGGGCTCTGGTCTGGGGCTCTGGAGGCAGTAAAACATCCACTGCATTCACTACAGACACACAAACACATTCACAGAGAGAGAAAACATTCACATCATATCACATTACACACACATGTACTGGACACAAAGTGATGATTAGGACCATGGTCTGAAGTTAAAGGGACTAGAACAAAGGGATGATTATAGGACCATGGTCTGAAGTTAAAGGGACTAGAACAAAGGGATGATTATAGGACCATGGTCTGAAGTTGACTATATAAAGGGGCTAGAGGTGAGTTTTAGCTCACCTGTAGTTGAGATCTTGGACCACTCCCCCTTAAAGATGTCCTCTAGTTTCTCTCTCCGCTTAGACACAGCCTGAGTCACATCTCCAAAGTACTGAAGAGGACCCACAATGATGCTGGGTAAGTCTGAAGATACACTGGGACTGGAGAGAGACTGGTAATTCTGGAGAGAGAGAGAGAGAGAGAGAGAGAGAGAGAGAGAGAGAGAGAGAGAGAGAGAGAGAGAGAGAGAGAGAGAGAGAGAGAGAGAGAGAGAGAGAGAGAGAGAGAGACAGAGAGAGAGAGAGAGAGAGAGAGAGAGACAGAGAGACAGAGAGACAGAGAGAGAGAGAGAGAGATGTTCCTGGTGAATGAATAACTAAACAGGAAGCTGCTTCCTTTCAGTATTCCAGATGGAGGGTCAGCGTAGTTACCTGGTTACCATAGTTACCTGAAGGAAATGGATGTGATCGTCTGTGTGTGAAAGCTGCCCCAGCTCAGCGTCTCTCCTCCTCAGCTCAGCGATCTCTTGCTTCAGACGCTCCAGGAGTCCTTTAGCCTGACTCACTGCTGCCTCCTGCTGGGCTCTGATCAGCTCCTTCACCTCAGAACGCCTTCTCTCAATGGAGCAGATCAGCTCAGTAAAGATCCTCTCACTGTCCTCCTCTGCTGCCTGTGCAGAGCGCTGTTAGGATACACACACACACACACATTATTTTTAGCCCATTCTTAGCCCATTTCAACACGGCGAATAATAACGATTTATGCCGGCTTTGTTTGAAGAGGAAAGCGACGTCTAGAACACTACCTCCATCCCCTTTTTTTTAAACGTATTTTTATTTCTTATTTGTGTGTGTGTGTGTGTGTGTTCTAGACACCTGTGCTTTTTTTTCACAACGTTTAACTCCTAGCTGTACGGGACTATATGAACACGGCGAACAATGTAAGATCTTGGCTTGAATTATTTCTATGAAATTGGTAATTGTTTAAAATGATATGCTACGCTTTCGTTTAATGCATAGACGATGAAATGTATGATATATGCTTGTTTTGTTTCATTTGCTCACTATGCTTGGGCTGTCATTAAAGTGAGAATAGAACTATGTACTTGTGGCAGGGCTGAAGATGTCTAGAGGGTGTACAGAGAGGACAGAACCGCTGTACACGGAGGTGTCGTCGACAAGGGGGGAGGGGGCGTGTCTGCTAGAGACATCGGGGGGAGGGGGCGTGTCTGCTAGAGACATCGGGTGGAGGGGGCGTGTCTGCTAGAGACATCGTGGGGAGGGAAAGTGTTGATAATTTTATACTTAAGTAGGAGTTCTTTCTAGGGAATATTGCACTACTCGAGAGCTGAGATGCAGGGGTGGATAGTTCTTCCCCTCATTTCTCTATCTGTTGTTTGTTTTGGGGTTTTATTTGGGTTTTATTTTTCACAGGGACCAGGGGTTACTCGTTCAGATAATGACACTCGTTTACAAAACGTAGCAACTTGTTATGACTAAACTCACGATTGTGAGCCTGAATGTCAGGGGGCTCAACTCGCCAAATAAACGTACAACATTTTTGGATTTCCTCAGAAGAAAAGCAGTTGATATAGCTCTAGTACAGGAGTCACACCTTCTATCTAAAGACACCCATCGTCTGGCTAACAGACATTATCATGTGATTGCTTCATCGGCTGCCAACACTAGATCTAAGGGCGTTGCGATCGTCTGTCGCCGTACTTTGAAATATGACATCCTGGGAGATTGGGCCGATCCGGAGGGTAGAATAGCCTTGACTAAAATTCAACTAGAGGGGGAAAAAATTGTGCTGACCTCTGCCTATGCACCTAACAATTATGATAAACATTTTTATGATTTGCTGACCAATAAAATGTTGGAATTTCCAGATTTCAAATTTATTGTGGGAGCGGACTTTAATGCGGTATGGGATTATAAAATTGACAGAACCACGGCGTCCGAAGCCAGCGACCAGAAACAAGCCTCACATGCTCTCCGTGCGTGGGCCAATTCTTTGTGCGTTGTTGACTCATGGCGCTTGATTAATCCCTCGGTTAAGGATTTTTCATGTTATTCAGCGAGACACAAATCATTTTCAAGAATTTATTTTATTTTTGCCTCCAAAAATCTTTTTTCTGAAATAGCTGACGTGGTCCATGTACCATTTGCTCCTTCTGATCACAAAGCAGTGGTCTGCTCAGCTTCACTTAGGCCCGCTTTTGCATGAAATGATTTTGTTCTCTATTGAGAAGGGCTCCTTTGCTAGAGATGTTAATATAGCGTTGATCTCCCTGCTGCTGAAAAAAAACAAAGACCCCCTGGACTGTGGGAGCTATAGGCCGCTCTCCCTTTTAAACTCCGAAATTAAAATGTATGCCAAGGTTCTTGCACGCCGGTTACAGACTTACATGCTCAAATTGGTTCACTGCGACCAGACAGGCTTCATCAGGACCAGATTGGCTTCAGACAATATGAGGAGACTCTTACACATCATAGATGGTGCTACCTCATTTAATTCTCCTACTGCGGTGCTGTCGCTGGACGCTATGAAAGCATTCGACCGTTTAGAGTGGTCCTATTTATGGACGGTACTTGAAAAATTGGGTTTCGGTACGATGTTTTTAAAATATGATCAAGACGATTTATTCTAATCCTTCTGCAATGGTAATGACTGGGAGGAACTTTTCGTCACCGTTTGCGATTGCTAAAGGCTCCAGACAGGGATGTCCGCTCAGCCCATTACTATTTGCGCTTTCCCTGGAGCCCCTGGCTCAGAGGGTCCGCCAGTCGACCACAGTCACACCAATTTCTATCGGTGGCACTCAGCATCACATATCCCTATATGCAGACGATGTACTTCTGTATGTAGATGATGCTCCTCAATCCATTCCCCATATTCTGTCCATCTTTGATGCTTTTAGCGCCATTTCTGGATACAGAATAAATTGGACCAAGTCTGCTCTCTTGCCGCTAAATGAGGCCATGAGGAGTGCAGTTGTGCCCTCCCAGATTCCGATAGTTACCAAATTTAAATATTTAGGCATTGACTAAATAGGCATCACTGCTGACTACAGCTAATACCAATTTTAAGAATTTCCTTTCCAATATAACACAGGATTTGGACAGATGGGTGGCACTGCCGAATTCCCTGCGGGCTAGGGTTTCCATAGTTAAAATGAATGTGCTCCCCCGAATTAATTTTGTAAGTTCTATGCTGCCTCTTCCTCCCCCCGCTCTTTATTGGAACAAATTGCAATCTGCAGTTACTAAATTCATCTGGAGAGGTAAACGACCCCGAATTAAATTGACCACATTACAGCGTGAGAGACAGGATGGAGGCCTTTCTCTACCTAATTTTAAACTTTACTATTGGGCTTTCACACTGTGTCCTCTGGTAACTTGGTTTAATCCCATGGCTGAGGTTTCTTGGCGTGCTTTGGAAGAGGGATTGACATTCCCTCTCACTCTGAAGGAGGTGCTGTTTTCCAACACTCCACCTGCTCAGTGTAGGCGACGGTTTGGCCTAATCATTTCTCAATTAATCAGTGTCTGGCGAGCAATGACAAAAACATGCAAACTGCCCTCTGGATGGAACCCCTGCTCACCAATATTTAATAATGATGCACTCTTAATTGGGGGGCGTCCGATTAGATTCCAACAATGGGCTGACGGGGGTATTCATTCATTGGGCGATGTTATTGGGGATAAAGGTCTTCACTCTTTTGAAGAGTTACGAATTCAGTTTAATTTACCACGCTCCTCCTTTTTCTTTTATTTACAACTAAGGGCTGCCATGAAAACCTATGGGGTCCCATGGAAGGAGCCACTTCACAGGCACAGGTGCTTGTTGTTCTGGACAGGGTGGGTAGTACGAGGGGCATAGTTTCCACATTATATGGGTACTTCTTGCAGAAAACATACCTCCCATTGGCAGTTGGATCGGTATGGAAGGTGGACATTCCGGACTTAGACCTAGAATTTGACTGGGATAAAGTGTGGTCAGATGTCCTACAAACATCAAGGAATCCTGATCACCAACAAATTCATTATAATTTTATTCATAGGACTTATATGACTCCTCGGAAGATGTGTATTATGAAAATCATAAATGACCCCAATTGTACTCTGTGTCCTCTGGGGGTTGTGGGCACATTTATTCATATGATTTGGGAGTGTCCAGAGGTTACAGAGTTTTGGGTAATGGTCGCTTCTAAACTTTCTGCTCTGCTCTCTGTGACTATACCCCCTTCTCCTTCTGTATTGATCCTCAATTATCTTTCCCTGTTACTCCTCCCTCAAACTAAAAAACGCATTCTGTTTGCTGGTCTGACGGCGGCAAAGAAAATGGTTGCCACACGAAGCCTCCACATTCACTTTCATTTAAACAATGGGTTTTAAGTTTTTTGGATGTTGTTTATTTGGAACTCTCTACAGCCCGTATGCATGGTGCTAAAGAGGCAAATATTAATGTGTGGATATCCACAGCTGTCGATCTTAAAAAATCTTTTGAGTTGAGTGTAGGTTATCACAATTTTTTTCACAAGTTTTACTTTCTTTTACGTTTTGGGTCCCGACTTGTAATGTATGTCCCTAATACCTAGATAGCTATATTGTAATTTGTGTGTTGTGGCGTGGTTGTATGGGCTGTTGGGGGCGTTGATTGCAGGATGTGGCCTTGTTGTCTTGTTTTGTCATTATGTTTGTTTTAAAAGAAAATAAAGAAACATTTGATCACAAAAAAAGGATACTCACACACACACGCACAGAACACAGGTGTCAAGTTGTTGCAAACTGTAGCCCGCAATTCAAGTTCCTCCGACCAAGTTTTGAACTTCTGACCTCTGACCTGCCAACACATGTGACCATCTCTACCTGCTGTTAACCAGCTACGCTAGCGAAATATGACAGTGTAGGTTGGAGTACACACAGAGGGATTTGAGAGTGGCTGACTGGAGGAGAGCAGTGAAATGGTGCGTCTCCTCTGGTCAATACTCACTGTGAGAGACTCCACAGCCTGTTGGATCTCCTTCAGCTCCTTCTCTCTCTCCTGGACTCTCTGCTGGACTTTCTGCTGACTCATCCCCAGCTGCTTTTGTGGACAAACAATGCTTTTTTGCTCTTGGAGTCCTGTCTTCTTCAGTTTCTCCACTAATTCAGCCAGCAGAGTGTTTCTCCTCAGAACAGGCCTTGGGATAAAGCTTTCCTTACACATAGGGCAGCTGTAGACCCTTTGTGATCATCCTGATCCCACCAGCCCTTAATACAGCCCATACAGTAGCTGTGTCCACAGGGAATAGCCACAGGATCCTTCAGTATATCCAGACAGATCGGACAACTTAAGGAGGCCATGCTCTCTGCCATGTTGATGCACACACTACCAGACGGAGCAGCAGAGTATCAGATAAGTTTTGTTTCTCTTGAAGTGTTTGCTGCTTGTGGGCGAGAACAATGTGTCTCTGTCTGTATGTGACTAGATTGTGATCAGTGTTCTGTGTGTGTGTGTGTGTGTGTGTGTGTGTGTGGACTTGTAGGGGGAGTGGTGTTGACAGTTAGTAATTACCTTTAACAATAAAGTTAAAATGGTCCTAGACTCCCTGGCACCTACCAAACTAAAAAAGGTTGGAGCCAAGAGGAGAGCACCATGGCGAAACAGTGAAATAAATCTCCTAAAGAGAACATGTAGGAAAGCTGAGCGCAGATGGAGAAAGAGCAAATTACAGATTGATCAGAATATTTTTAAAGAACATCTATCTGCCTTTAACTTGGCAATGCGAAATGCTAGAAAAAAATCACTTCTCAAAGATAATATCTACAAACAAGAATAACCCCAGGGTCTTGTTCTCGACAATTGATTGCCTTGTAAACCCTGCTCCTAGAACTCTAGACGGCGCAGCCTCTGTCACCAAATGCGAGGAATTTGCAGCCCACTTCAGGGATAAGATAACAAATATTAGAATGTGTATTACTCAGGAAAGACTAGGTTTGTGTAGCACTACAGATCCGCCACCACAGAACATGACTATGAGCATGTTCACCATGATTAGTACGGAAACATTAGGTACAATTGTGTCACAGCTTAAACCGTCTACGTGTCCTCTTGACCCTATTCCTACCACCTTTTTTAAGGACATTTTTGAATCTGTGTCTGATGACATACTAGGCATTGTAAATCACTCCCTACTTAAAGGGATATTTCCAGCGGCGCTTAAAACTGCCCTGGTTAGACCCACCCTGAAGAAAAGTAACCTAGATCCTTCTGATCCAAAAAACTGTAGACCAATATCCAATCTCACTTTTCTAAGCAACATTTTAGAAAAGGCAGCGTATAGACAGCTTCATGAATTTTTAGTCTTAAATAATAGGTATGACCCACTTCAGTCAGGTTTCCGATCATACCACAGCACAGAAACCGCTTTGCTTAAGGTAACTAATGACCTTAGGATAAGGTTAACAACCTGCTGCTAAACAAGTCAAAGACCCAGGAATTCATCGTAGACTTCAGGAGGAAAAAGTCCGAGATCCTGCCCCTGCTCATCAACGGAGAGAGCGTGGAGATAGTCTCAACCCTCCGATTCCTGGGACACAACATGCGGGATGACCTGGCCTGGAAGGACAACACTAAAGGCACCATCAAGAGGGCACAACAGCGGCTATACACCCTGAGATGCCTCAGGAAACAACACAACAAGAAGGAGATACTGGTGGCCTTCTACCACGGCGCAGTGGAGAGCATCCTCACCTTCGGCATCTCCAACTGGTTCCACAGCTGCACAACAGCGGAGAGAAACGAGCTACAGAGAGTCGTGAGAACAGCACAGAAGATCACCGGCGCCCCCCTCCCCTCTCTGGAGGAGCTGTACAAAACACGCTGTCTCAGGAGGGCCTCCAAGATCTCCAAGGACCCGACCCACCCTGGGCACGAACACTTTGTCAAGCTGCCCTCGAACAGGAGGTACAGGACCCCGGCCGCTAAGACAAACAGACTGAAGAACAGCTTCTACCACAGGGCAGTCAAGGCCCTGAACACAGAAAAGGCCTAAGTTCTGGGCCCAGGACAGTCCGGACGGATTGTATGGCAGCTAGTGCTGAGGCACAAACATGTACATTTTCAAGCCTGCAAACTGTGACACTTTAAAATAATGTGAAAAAATACTTTCTTGTGCAATATGACAACCCTAGTTGACTATCTGTGCAGTATAGTACAGTGGATTGTGTACATAGCCTTTATTGATGTAAACCAGCTCCTTACCTTCTTGTGATTTTATGCATCTATGCTTTTTCTAAAATGTGTTTCTTTTTCCTTTCCTAAACACCAGGGGAGCCTCCCCTCCTAAATTTCGTTGTTTGGTACCTGTACTGTAGCAATGACAAATAAAGTCTATCTATCTAAATGCAGACTCGAAAAAACTCTCGATTCTTGTACTCTTAGACTTAAGTGCAGCCTTTGATACGGTAGACCATTCCATACTTATTGAGAGACTTGAAAACTGGGTTGGCCTCTCAGGTCCGGTCTTAAATTGGTTCAGGACTTACCTGGCTGACCGAGACTACTTTGTAGCCCTTGGTGACCATAAGTCAAAAAATTATAGCACAACCTGTGGAGTTCCCCAGGGGTCCATTTTAGGACCGTTGCTTTTTAGCCTATACATGCTACCCCTCAGTTCTGTTATCAAGAAGCATAGCGTTAACTACCACAGCTATGCTGACGACACTCAGCTTTATATCTCAGTAACTCCCAACGACTACAAGATGATCGACCACCTGATAGATTGTATTGCCGATATTAATATTTGGATGACACAAAACATCAGGTTGTATTGCTGTCATCTTTATTGTCTTTATTGTGTTGTTGCATCATAACTGTGCCTAAGATTCTCTTTTGGCAGGACCTGTGACCATGCTGGATGCAGAACGATGCAAATATAACACTAAATTCATGGACAGTGTGTACGCCGATAATATGCAAGGAATTTTTCATTTTATGCTATCAACTTTAAAATCTGGATTTACAGTCGATTTTAGCATGAGAATAACAGTGTTTCCCCTAGGTTTGCTGCCTTGGGGGGGTGGCATGGACCGTGGCATGGACCCCCCCCCCCCAGGGGGTAAGACCCTGCGACATACCAGCGTCATGTCCAGGGGGTGTACTAACTTGTACATTAAGCCGCCTCACGCTACGGAAACAGGAGATAGGCTCCTTCCCTATGGGCCATTAGGCTCGAGAACCATCGGTTCTCAAGGCTACTTACTTATGTGGTCTTGACTACCTGTCCACTTTCTCACCTGGTTCTTGCTCTCTCTCTCTCTGGTGTGCCGACACCATCCTGCTCTCTCTCCTTCTCTCCCTCTCTATCCTCCTCTCTCCCTTTTGCTGTCAACCAAAAGGCAAACATAACAACCAGAGTATTTATAATCTAATAAGAGGTATAAATTGATCCATATCAATTTATAACATAATTATAATTGAATTTTGGATTGCTGTGGGCAATGCAGTCAGATAATGTCATTTTGACATTACTCTCTCACCTGGAAAAAAAAACCCTTAACCCCTGCACCAGCCACACCGCTGTCAAGATGGCAATGCAAGTTGATAGACATACCTATTTTATTTTATTTTTTACACTTTTTTATTTATTTATCTATCTATCTATCTATCACACAATCAAACAATCTATCTATCGGTCGATCACACTTTCAAAATATCAAATTATCTATCTATCACACAGTCAAACTATCTACAGTATCTATCTCGTGTGAAGTGGGAACTAATATTTCCTAAAAGACACTTGAGGAACTGTCGTTCGGGATGTAGTTTCCGCCTGTGAGCCTTTTTTGACGCACGCATTACCTAAACCAGCCTGTAAGTCTGCTCGGGACCAGAATTAAGCAGCGAATTATTTGAGCCACATTGATGGAACCGACCGCAAGCTTATTTAAACCTGGATCAGTTAATCGCCTGGATCAGAGTTAATCTCGCTTAGTGGAACAGGCCCCTGGTCATCCACTCTGAAGGCGTCCAGTGTCTTGTCAACAGTGGTTCACCTCACTTGTTCAGAAAATAACAGTTTTAATCATATATATTATATACATAACGGTTCTAGACCAAGATGATATGGTGGAAGGAGTTAAAGATCCCACTATCACACTCAAAGATGAGTTCTTGCTCTTTATGCCAATTATAATGGGACTCTATGAGTCAGTCAGTGTAATTATACAGTAGATTTGCTTATTACAGATGGTCATTGTGAGAGACAGTTCACAGTCATTAGTTTGTGCTAATTTGTTTCCCATTGACTGACAACCACCAGGATAAATATATTCTCTCTTCTCTTTCTCTCTCTCTCACACACACACATACACTCCCTCTCACTCTCTGTAAGCCTAGTTCAATGGCATCGACTATCATCTTTACCACTGATTGTCTCTTTACATGCACGCACACGCACACAAGTCTTGAAAGTCCTTGAAAGGTGCTTGACTTTGATGTTTCAGAAGGTGTGGGAACCCTGTAAAAAGCTCTGTTAATGGGCGAGGCCCAAAGTACATTGCTAATTCCCTTGCCAATTATGCACCCTCAAGAACACTAAGATCATCTATCGCAGGTTTAT
Source organism: Nansenia antarctica (assembly GCF_963989245.1). Lineage (NCBI taxonomy): Eukaryota > Metazoa > Chordata > Actinopteri > Argentiniformes > Microstomatidae > Nansenia > Nansenia antarctica. Next base: position 16,757,900 of record NC_137674.1, read on the forward strand.
TAGAGGTTCCCAGCAACAGTCAGAAGAAGATCGGGAGCGCAGCCTTTGCCAACTATGCCCCAAAGCTTTGGAACACATTACCTTTAGAGATCAGGGAAGCCAGCTCACAAAATATTTTTAAAAGAAAGCTAAAAACGCTCTTCTTCAACTAGCTTATCTGCACCTGCTCACTGCTCATTTGTATTTTCTTTCACATCTTGTATTAACGTGTAATAGACCCGCCGACGTCTAAGAAAGGGACAGTAGCTAAGTCCTGGATATTAAGGGGTAACCAGACCTCAGGAAGGGACACTGTAGTCCTGGATATTAAGGGGTAACCAGACCTCAGGAAGGGACACCGTCCGGGATATTAAGGGGTAACCAGACCTCAGGAAGGGACACTGTAGTCCTGGATATTAAGGGGTAACCAGACCTCAGGAAGGGACACTGTAGTCCTGGATATTAAGGGGTAACCAGACCTCAGGAAGGGACACTCTAGTCCTGGATATTAAGGGGTAACCAGACCCCAGGAAGGGACGGTGTCCTGGAGGTTGAAATTCCATGCGAACCGAGTGAGAAGTGTAGGTCATTGCGTCCACGCCAGGACTGCAGTCCGGTGGAGGTCCTATATTGGCGTGCCTCCTCTCACAAGGGGCGCTAAAACAATCGTGACGTTGGAATTGTAAGGTTCTATCTCCATTTTAGTCCAAATTGAGTTTTTTACATAATCTGATCCATTAGGTGTTTATTAATGTGTGGTGTTATTTTTAAAATGTTGACATTTTGAGTTAGTAATTCATAAAATACAAAGGTTCCATCTCACAAAACGTAATGGAATGTAAAAACTTTGACGCTCAATATCTCTGAACTACCCTAAACGGAGATAGAACCTTATAATTCTAAACTCACGCAAAGCACATAGTGTGTAAGAAATGTAAATCTTTACCTTTTCTTTTGACTGTTTTCCCCTGCTTTTATATTCATTCTATGCTTGTATACAGTATGTTTTGATATTCACTTTATGTTCTTATTCCTGTTGTAGAGCACTTTGAGCTGCATTTCTTGTATGAAAGGTGCTATATAAATAAAGCTTTACTTACTTACTTACTTTTTTTTTTTCCCCACGCCCTCTGTTGAAGGCCCTGCCTCATCCATTTCTCCATCTCTTACAGCATTATCGAAGCTGGCTCCAATCTCCTCTATCTCTCTTTACCCTCCACTTCCACC
>NC_137674.1:16761605-16821605 GCF_963989245.1 Nansenia antarctica
TGGATGCTCTAGTTCAGGAGGGGGGGGGGTGTTGGACTGGTCTGGATGCTCTAGTTCAGGAGGGGGGGGAGGTGTTGGACTGGTCTGGATGCTCTAGTTCAGGAGGGGGGGGGGAGGTGTTGGACTGGTCTGGATGCTCTAGTTCAGGAGGGGGGAGGTGTTGGACTGGTCTGGATGCTCTAGTTCAGGAGGGGGGGGTGTTGGACTGGTCTGGATGCTCTAGTTCAGGAGGGGGGAGGGGTGTTGGACTGGTCTGGATGCTCTAGTTCAGGAGGGGTGGGGGGTGTTGGACTGGTCTGGATGCTCTAGTTCAGGAGGGGGGAGGTGTTGGACTGGTCTGGATGCTCTAGTTCAGGAGGGGGGGGGGGGTGTTGGACTGGTCTGGATGCTCTAGTTCAGGAGGGGGGGGGGGTGTTGGACTGGGTCTGGATGCTCTAGTTCAGGAGGGGGGAGGGGTGTTGGACTGGGTCTGGATGCTCTAGTTCAGGAGGGGGGGGGGTGTTGGACTGGGTCTGGATGCTCTAGTTCAGGAGGGGGGAGGGGTGTTGGACTGGTCTGGATGCTCTAGTTCAGGAGAGGGGAGGGGTGTTGGACAGGTCTGGATGCTCTAGTTCAGGAGGGGGGGGAGGTGTTGGACTGGTCTGGATGCTCTAGTTCAGGAGGGGGGGGGTGTTGGACTGGGTCAGGAGGGGGGGGTTGTTGGGGGTCTGGATGCTCTGGTACCTTTTGCCTGAAGGCTGCAGAAAGAACTATGAGAGAAAAATGGCCTGGTGTATTTCTTTCAAAAACAGCTTTATAAACTCCTCGATATCTCACTGCATTACATACACCTGCCAGCACTTGAAACTCAAAACGAGAGTGAATACCAACAGAAGAATATTGCAGGGGATTTTGGCACATTGTTTTGGCCCGCTACCCACACGTTTAGCTGTGTTGCTCATTCCACGAATGCATGATCCTTACAAGTTGTACTCGTTGTAAAGGTGACTAATCAGGCTTTCCAACAATATCAAATATATAATCATATATATAATAATACCAATTGGTATTATTAAAGGGGAGGAATAATCGACCAAAATAACGTTTCCGTTATTAAAACTTTTTGGGAGGAGTTTATATTTCTAGATGTCAACAACAGTATTTCAAACACCTAATATATTCCACAATGGATTAGTAGTTCATCAACCCCAGTGGTAAACTATTTTTATTTAAATGTTTTATTGTTGTTCTCTTTGCTTGTGTTTAACAGAACTCGGGGTACCAGACTTACCAGCGCATGTGGAACTTCATGCACTCCAAGCAGCCCAGCGTGTTCGTGAAGAGCACGGAGGAAGGCATCGACCGGGTGCTCAACTCCAACTACGCCTACCTCTTAGAGAGCACCAGGAACGAGTACCACCGCCAGCGCAACTGCATCCTCACCCAGATAGGAGGCCTGCTGGACACCAAGGGATACGGCATAGGCATGCCTCTGGGTGAGTGGAGAGAGGGGGGAGGGAGACAGGAGGGAGGGGAGGAGACAGGAGGGAGGGGGGGGAGACAGGAGGGAGGGAGGGGAGACAGGAGGGAGGGAGGGAGGGGCAGGAGGCTCAACTGCATCCTCACCTAGATAGGAGGCCTGCTAGATACATAGACATGCCCCTAGGTAAGACCCATCCAGTGGTTGCATAGATAAAGGCCTGCATATACACAGCCTACAGTAGTACATAATCCTCATATCACATTGAACAATAAACTGCCCTAGTGGCACCAGAGCAACCCATTGAAACATTCTCATGCAGATTGTTCTGGCAGTGAGGTGCGGCCACATATAAAAGCAGATTTTTTAGGTTTAAGCAATATGGTGAGAAATTCCACCTAGCCTGCTTTAACAGAGGGCAACAAAGGAGGGAGTATTTAGGGGGGTGATTTGGAGTACAGTTATAATGAACTGGGATAGGGATTTGTTTCCATGGGGATTTGAAACCAAAGACATCAATGGAGCCTTCTCCAAACCAACGGCTGTGTCCTTTCTCTCTGTCACTAGGCTCTGTATCTCTCTGTCACTAGGCTGTGTGTTCCTTCTGTCACTAGGCTGTGTGTCTCTCTGTCACTAGGCTGTGTCTCTCTCTGTCACTAGGCTGTGTGTTCCTTCTGTCACTAGTCTGTGTGTCTCTCTCTCTGTCACTAGGCTGTGTGTCTCTCTGTCACTAGGCTGTGTGTCTCTCTGTCACTAGGCTGTGTGTCTCTCTGTCACTAGGCTGTGTGTCTCTCTGTCACTAGGCTCTGTGTCCTTTCTCTCTGTTACTAGGCTCTGTGTACCGGGATGAGATTGACCTGGCTGTGCTCAAACTGCAGGAAGACAACAGGCTGGAGATCCTGAAGAGGAAGTGGTGGCAGGGAGACACGTGTTCCAAAGAGGACCAAGGGGTGCAGGGTACGCTCACACTGTTTCTCTCTTCGTTTAGGGTGTCCTAACTCCAGGGCCCAGTTGTTCAAAACGTTTCATCTGGATCAGAACGATCCCGTTTCTTTTTTTTCCGCTATCCAAGATCAGTTCACCTCATTCCCCCTATACGACAAACAAATCTGCTAGATAGATCTGATCCATTGGTCCATTAAATGTCATTCTGATCCAGATGAAACTTTCTAATTGATTACACCTCTAGTGATGTCAAGTACAATTTGATCTCGTAATATATTCGTACATAAAATGCATTTTGATGTGTTTTACACAGAACAAAAAAAACTTAAAAACACCAAAGCCAATCATTTAAGAACAAGATATCCCCCATATACTGGAAAATATATCTTCACATTAGCCTTATCAACACATAAACCATATACGTTATATTAAAAGAGTAATAATAGTAAAGAATAATTTGCATCGTTATGATTTTGTTTCCCTTCTTTTGTTGCATTTAAATGTATTTGCTGTCTTTCACCACAGAACAGGTGAAACCTACCAAGAACTAGCTATCCTTATTGACACTGTTGTAGTTTTATATCAAATATACTGAGAATTGAAGTCTGTATCTCTACATTCTGGGAAATCGTAGCTAACAATTCAGTCGCACATACTAAAGTCTAGCGTTTTCTGTCACCACATTTGTTTGCCAAGATTAATGATCTCATAAAGGGAGTCGACTTTGTCTATAAGGGCTGTGCTCAGAGAAGGAGGGGGGTCTCTGGATTTTGCAAACTCTAGAATGCTGTCATGTAACTTTATTAATAAAAGGCTTCAAGCTAAGTTGATCAATCTCCTTGTGTTCAATATTCAATATCAATAGAGAAGAAACCAGATTAAATCCACTGCAACACAATTGCAACAGAACATCAGTAACGACTCCTTTTGTGACATGGATAATGACATTTGGACACTTCCTCTCTCTCCCTGGCAGGGTTGGGCATGGAGAACGTGGGCGGTATCTTCGTGGTGCTGCTGTGTGGGCTGCTGCTGGGGGTCTTCACAGCGGGGCTGGAGTTTGTCTGGATGCAGCGTCACACTCGGAAGTCAGAGGTGAGGGGGGGGGGGGGGAAACAGTGCCGTGGTCAAGAATTCAAAACCCAAGCGAACCCTAGTGTTTTAGGCCTTCTGGAGATGTTGGCTCGATAAATCTATGGGTTTAAAAAATATATATCTGTTCCTACCCAGTAAACAAAGAGTCCAAAAGACGTCCTCAGGGAAGCCGGAATGTGGGTTCAGATGACGTCTTTTGGACTACACAAGACGATTCTGGACGTCCTAGAAAGACCTCGTCTGATCCCACATTCCGGCTTCCCTGAGGACGTCTTTTGGACTCTTTGTTTTCCTGGGTACTTAATGATAGGATGGGAACTTCCCCTTCCCCCATGACTCTCTCTTTCTGTCTCCTAAGTCGGTGTGCAGGGAAATGCTGAGGGCTCTCCACGGCATCCTGCTGTGTGAGAGCAACCTGGAGCTGGGAGGTCTGGGAGGTCTGGGCGGAGGCCTGCAGAGGCCAGGGACCCCGGGGACTCTGCTGCAGACGCGCCGCGCTCCGCTCCCCACCGACGCCGGCGCCCTCAGCCTGGCCAACGGCATGGTGGTGTGCGGCGGGATGGACGGTCGCGCGGGCTCCACGGAGCCTCTGTCTCACAGACTGGCGCAGCGGGACGCCGTCCTGGCTCCGCCGGGGTGCACTCACGTGCGGATCTGCCCCGAGTGCCGCGGCTTCAAGGGGCTGCGCACCCAGAGAACACTCGTCCGACGTCAGAGAGGAGGGGGTGTAGCTAACGCTGGGATGAGGGGGGGCGGCAGTTTGGAAACCTACGGTTGTGTGTGGACGATTCACGACCCTTCAGGTCAGGATGTGTACAACTTGCGCACTTCGCCCTCATGTATCTAACAGCATGGATTGGTGCAAGCATGGCTAGAGAAAGGTTTCTACTATGTATTTACACCAGTCCTTCATCCATGAAGGGGGGGGGGATTGTACAAGTGCATACTTCAACACCGAGGGTAGAGAATGGGAACGCAACCAGAGCATTGAAGAAACGCCGTACCAAAGGTCACCGGGCGCTGGAAGCAGGGGAAGTTCCTAACACACCGGTCTTCCCTAGGGCCTCTACACACACACACAGACGAAAGAAATGCATGACAGGATGTAAATACGTGTGTCCATCCCATCGAAAAATGTCAACTCGTTTTAACTTCTGACCTTTCTGCTGCACCCTTCATCAACTTGAATCCCATATGAAACCAAAAATGTTATGGGTTCAAAAAGCTGTGTAGAGGCCTTTATTCTATGGACTCGTGTTACTGAAAGATTGTTAACACACTGACACAAAAGCTGATGGAGAAATGACATCCAACTGTGACTCTGCCAAGAGGTTTCATCAAAGTCTGGTAACACACCCGCGCTCCTACCGACCCTTCACCAGGACCGCACCTTTGCACTAGACGTGACAAACAGGAATGTGGTTATGGACTATGCAGTATGTCATCGTTTTATAGTTGTTGTTTTTTTCAAACATCCAAGTGCCAAAACCTTCATCTTGCTTCAACTGTTGCCATTGCAGGCCTAAGAGAGAATTCATGAGTGAGAAGTGTTTAAATGTCTCCTTTTCTAAACAATAAAGTCGTTTTTTCTGAGCAAAATCCCCCCCGCCCCCCTCTGGTTCCAAGCCAAGTTGGAGAACATCAACAAGCATTTCCTACTGAAAACATTTCACCATAAATCACATTTATACAATGCTATACAGTTTATTTTATTTCACCTTTATTTACATACAAACACACCAAGGCCTCTGTTGCAGGTGCACCCTGTCCACGATATTTCTACATATACACAAACAAATGAAATAAAGTGCAGAAGAACAAAAAGAAGAAGACGTGTCAGTCAGCTCGCTTCTTGATTGGCTACATTCCATTCCACGTCACATTCGGGCTCGGGACACGTCAATTTCACCCACACACTAGAGGACTTTGATCATAAATATTGATTTAATATTTGCGATCGTCTGCCCCGACCGTTTTCTGAGCAAATTGTCAGGAGAAATTGACTTATGTTTTGTGATATTTCTACATATACACAGTGCAAACAAATGAGATGATCGTTTCTGTCGACCCGTCTGGGTTTTGACTGTCCACGTCCTGTTTGTTCACGGTTGCTCCGGCTGCCGTTGTCTCTTCGGACCCTCGGGATCCTGGTCCCTCCTCTTCCTTTTGCGTCTGTTTGTCTGCCCCTCCTCTTCTCTGAACTGGTGCCTTAACACAGCAACAACAAATATATATATATATATATACATACACATATACACACACACCACATATATACACAACCAAAAACGTTTGGAAACTTTATTTCGGTCGATTATTCCTCCCCTTTAATAATACCAATTGGTATTGTATTTTAGCCTGATTAGTCACCTTTACAACGATGTACAACTTGTAAGGATCATGCATTTGTGGAATGAGCAACACAGCTAACCGTGTGGGTAGTGGCCCAATATTATTCTGTTTCCAAACCTTTTTTTGAGGCGACAACAAGAATCTCAAACACTGGAGCTCTCTCACCTGGACTGCCACCGGCGGCCGCTGTTCCACACTCGGCCAAAAGAGGGCAGCCAGTTGGCGTCAGTCTGGGAGCTGTGGTCGAAGTTGGCCCCCACGCGGTTTGGGGGGAGCTTCTTCAGCTTCTCTTGCTCTTCTGTAAGACAGAACGTTTCAGCTTTGTCATTACGTACATATAGAAGTACACAACGCAACCAACAGAAATAGAAGCACTACAGAGTTTAGTAGCAGCAGTGTATACAGGTGCAACTCAAAAAAAAAAAATATCATGCAAAAGTTCATTTATTTCAGTAATTCAACTTCAAGGGTTAAACTTAAATATTATATAGACTCATTACTTGCAAAGTGAGATATTTCAAGCCTTTATTTGTTATAATGTGGATGATTAACCCCAAATTAAATATCTCAGAAAATTAGAATATTGTGAAAAGGTTCAATATTGTAGGCTCAAGTGTCACTCTAATCAGCCAATTAATCCAAAACACCTGCAAAGGGTTCCTGAGCCTTTAAATGGTCTCTCAGTCTGGTTCAGTAGAATTCACAATCATGGGGAAGGCTGCTGACCTGACAGTTGTACAGAAAACCATCATCGACACCCTCCACAAGGAGGGAAAGCCTCAAAAGGTAATTGCGAAAGAAGTTGGATGTTCGCAAAGTGCTGTATCAAAGCACATTAATAGAAAGTTAAGTGGAAGGAAAAAGTGTGGAAGAAAAAGGTGCACAAACAGGGATGACCGCAGCCTGGAGAGGATTGTCAGGAAAAGACCATTCAAATGTGTGGGGGAGCTTCACAAGGAGTGGACTGAGGCTGGAGTTAGTGCTTCAAGAGCCACCACACACAGACGGATCCTGGACATGGGCTTCAAATGTAGAATTCCTCTTGTAAAGCCGCTCCTGAACAACAAACAACGTCAGAAGCGTCTGACCTGGGCTAAAGAAAAAAAGAACTGGTCTGTTGCTCAGTGGTCCCAAGTTCTCTTCTCTGATGAGAGCAAATTTTGCCTCATTTGGAAACCAAGGTCCCAGAGTCTGGAGGAAGAATGGAGAGGCACACAACCCAAGACACTTGAAGTCCAGTGTGAAATTTCCACAGTCTGTGTTGATTTGGGGAGCCATGTCATCTGCTGGTGTTGGTCCACTGTGCTTTATTAAGTCCACAGTAGGGATGGGACGATTATCGTTTATCGCGATAAAAACACCCGCGATAACTTAATCGTGGAGAATTTTAATTATTTAAATAATCGTCATAATCGTATGTTATGAATAAACTGTGTTTAACAAATGTCTGGCGCTATTTTTCAGCCTAGGCTACATTACTTTTGCAGTCAAGTTAGCGACTGTTACTGTAATATAATTGCGTTTCCTCACTTGAGCCGCGCGAATATCCTCACAGAACTTGTCTCGCGCTATTGTTCAGCCTGCATGGGTAACGTTACTGTCAAGTCAGCCTTGTCTGTCAGTCACTAGGTAACGTATGCTAGCCTTCTCACCATGGCTGGTGAAAAACTTTGGACGGGATACTGTCATTTGCCTACCTTGTTATTACCAGGCAGTGACAGTCTATGGCTGCAAAAGGCACGGTCGCCCCTAAGCTTTAGCAAATATATTGTGGTTTACACTGTTCAGCACTTGAGGTTACATGCAATGCATGACTTGTGCTATATAGGCTAAATACAATTATGAAAGCGGCAAGTAGCAAGTGTGTGCATCAAAGGCATTAGGCACGTAACATCCATGCTGTATAAACACATGACAACCGTCCGTTATTTCCCGAACTTTGCCCGAACCCCCCGCGAGGACCCGGGGAACAACGGTACGCTCCCCGCGGCTGCTATCAGACTGGCCGCGGGAGTGAGTGTTGAGGGAGAGAGGAGACGGCAACCCTTGCTCGCCATAGACTGTATCCCTACTCGTCTCTCCTGAGCTCGGTTGTAACGTGAACCGTGGAATACGGGATATGTTAGATGCTTTACAGTAATTCCCCAAATGACCAGAAAAGGAAGTTAGATTTGTCGCTGTTCGCTTTTGACTAATTAAGTCGCCAAGGGGCTCTGGAAGTTGGCAACACTGGGAGTGCGTTCTTTAAACTTCCTTGGGTACGTTAATGAAAGGTGCTGATTGGCCGAAAAGGAGTTAGGTCAATCAGCGCTCGATTGCTCTTTCTTAAGGACCCGGATTATGGCCAGAGATATGCGCCACTAGAATCTGAATTACTGACTTAAAATGTCATAAAAATACAACAACATCTAAGTTGAAGTGATTAGTGTGTTTTATTGGCATTCGGGAAAAATTAAAATAATAATTCTCGCGATAATATCGTGGATCGCGATTATTTTGCCCACGATAATCGTGATATTCAATTTTCTAATCGTCCCACCCCTAGTCCACAGTCAACGCAGCCGTCTACCAGGACATTTTAGAGCACTTCATGCTTCCTTCAGTAGACAAGCTTTATGGAGATGCTGACTTCATTTTCCAGCAGGACTTGGCACCTGCCCACACTGCCAAAAGTACCAAAACCTGGTTAAATTACCATGGGATTCCTGTGCTTGATTGGCCAGCAAACTCGCCTGACCTGAACCCCATAGAGAACCTTTGGGGCATTGCCAAGAGAAAGATGAGACATGAGGCCGAACAATGCAGAAGAGCTGAAGGCTGCTATTGAAGCATCCTGGTCTTCCATAACACCTCAGCAGTGCCACAGGCTGATAGCATCCATGCCACGCTGCATTGAGGCAGTAATTCATGCAAAAGGGGCCCAAACCAAGTACTGAGTACATATGCATGATTATACTTTTCAGAGGGCTGACATTTCTTTATTTAAAATCCTTTTCTTATTGATTTCATGTAATATTCTAATTTTCTGAGATATTTAATTTGGGGTTTTCATAAACTGTAAGCCATAATCATCAAAGGTATAACAAATAAAGGCTTTAAATATCTCGCTTTGCATGTAATGAGTCTATATGTGTGGTGGCCTGGGAAAACCCTTCACATGGTGGCATTTTGACATTTTCATTTTTTAATATTTCCATAAATTAGAAGTTCTCAGCTATTCATAACTGGTTGAATGACTGAGATAGCCCTTTATTTAAAAAAGTTAGTAGCATGTCAAAAAAAGTGAAAGGGGAGAAATCCTCCCCTTTCTCCTCCGGGTCGGGGGAGGAGCCTATGCAGATCGGCCGGTCTCGTTTGTCTGCTTGTGATGCGGTGGTAGTCTGCTCGCCTCGTCGGTATGCGAGGGACAGATCCATTTGTGTGTCTTCTAGTTAAGACTTTATTACTTTATGCTTATTGTGAGCATCAGTAAACTGGCAATAACACAGGTGGAAGTATCGTCTCTCCTTTCGCTCATGTGTGCGTGCGTTGCTTAACTGAGAATGAGACACGTTCAACGTGATGTTGTTTCGCTAGCAAACTACCCGCCACAAAAACATCAAAATAAGTACTTTCTCTTTTGTTTTCTTAAAATGTTTATTCACCATAATGTAGTATGGAGTTCAAAGTACTAGAATACCACATATCAAAATCGCCAAAATCGCGATTTCCATCTATATTTGCTCTTTGCCACGAACGAACGCCAGCGACATCCGACGGGTTTTCCCAGGCCACCACACATATAATATCTAAGTTTAACCCTTTAAGTTGAATTACTGCAATAAATGAACTTTTGCACAATATTAAACATTTTTGAGTTGCACCTGTAGTGTATAGTCAGGGGTGCAAACTGGTGATGGTCCAAAAAGGTGACACTTTTTTTTGCCCGTAGATGGTTAGCTCTAGCATTAACAGTGGTCTAACAATGATGCGCGTGTAAGTAGCGATGGCCCTGACCTTAACACCCGCATAATTAATGTAAGCAACCTGTTCTCAAAGTAATTATGCGCGTTCCTGCAGGTTTCAACAAGTTACATTTAAGACCTTTATAAGACCACTTTTAATAGATTTTAAGACCTATTGAGCAAGTATTGGTATTAGACTCACATTCATTGATTATTTTCATTAGCAATGCTGGGTGATCTGTTCTGTTCTGTTGCATATAGAACAAATCTGTGCAGTATAGTACAGTGGATTGTGTACATAGCCTTTATTGATGTAAACCAGCTCCTTACCTTCTTGTGATTTTATGCTTTTATGCTTTTTCTAAAATGTGTTTTTTTTCCCCTTTCCTAACACCAGGGGAGCCACCCCTCCTAAATTTCGTTGTTTGGTACCTGTACTGTAGCAATGACAAATAAAGTCCATTCCATTCCATTCCATGATAATGTAAGTTAGCCTACTTTATCAATTTATTGATTCATTTCCATTGCTTCTCAACACAATACTAGATATAATAGCATAAATAACAGAATCAACTCACACACTTACGTACACTGCATAGTAGGGATGCACAATATGCATTTTTTCCCAACCGATACCGATGTTTACCCGCTTCCCCTGGCCGATAACCGATATGATAACCGATATGAGAACAGATATAATTTCACAGTTGATAACCTGTAGTTCATGCACACCTGAAGGTAAGAAAGGCTATGTAGTGAGCAAAGATTGATGATTTAATATTCCATAGTGATCTCACCTAATCTAACTTACATCACTATTGTTATCACAACAAAGAGAACACTTCTGACTCTTCAAATGTTCATTTATTATTTCCTCTAACAAACAGAATCTGTTAGACAGTGCACAATGCTTTTTTTAGCCAAGATCTGGCCTCCTTTTATGAAAACAAAAAAGGCTCAACTAAGAGTAATTAGATCAAAAAAGTGTCAAAAATAAAGTGCATCTTGTCTATCCCTGTAAATTGAAAATGCATAAATAAAATATCAAAAAATAAATAAAGTGCATCAGTCAATACAAAAATAAAGACTTTTATAGAACCAAAAGTTGTATAGAACTTTTACAGAAACTAGTGCCAAATGGCTGCTTAGTCTGCAGATAAACAGAATGACACAAGGCACATAGTAGGCTACACTAGTATGCTTAATAAAGCAACTGAAAAGGGCTGGGCTATGCTACTTTTAGTGCATGAGGATGAGGTAGGTTGTGATAAAACTTATCTGGCTTACGCTAGTATCGATCAGACTATGGATGTGTGTGGCGACTATCATACAGAGCAGGCAGGCACACGTCTGCAAAATAGTGGCGGCTTGGGAGTGTATACCGGGGCTCTAAATGTGAAATTAGCTGGCGAAATCCTTTACCTTCTACTACAGAGAAAGGCTGGTCGTCGAGGGCCATAAACTCCATTATTTTTTCATTGATTGCTTGAGCCTTTGAGCTGTCTCGAGTAAACTTCCTGCAGTTTTCAAATGCGTGTTCAATAGGCACAGCAGCTTTTTTTTTTCGTGGCTAGGCTACCTTCTGCTACTAGTGCTTGATATTCCTTCCATACAGCGTGCTTGCAATGGTGAATCTTAAGGTGACTTATGAGATTCGTTGTGTTGTAACTCGTAGACCTTTGCCCTCCTCTCCGAACTTTTGTCGAACATGTGGCAGAAATATTTCCGGCTTCATATTATCGGCTCTATATCGGCTAAAATTTTATAAAACCGATAAATATTTAATAACATTAATTTCCCATAATCGGGCCGATAAATATCGGTGCCGATAATATCGTGCATCCCTACTGCATAGCCTACATACTGAGATATGGCGCACACACACACGCACCTCTCACAGGTACACACACACACACCTCTCACAGGAGGGCCACACACACACACGTACAGGTACACACACACACGCTATATTTACTAAAACACACACACACCGTTGCTACCACTGCAAGTTTGAAGAAATTCTAACTTCACATGCCTGCAGTCGAATCGCCTCCTACGGCGATTATCGTATCGTGGCCTCTTGTCTTATCATTTCACGTGGCACAATATCTGGGTTTTGGGCGCAGCTTAACCAATGTCACACGAGCAATAAGTGTGCAAGTTTTGTTGTGTATGTTGTCTCTCATCCGCACGCGTCGTATTCCCACGCAGTGGGTCTGGCAACAATAATACATTTTCCGGTCTGAATTTTTCAATAAAAATAAAATCGATTCTACGCAAGTCTAAAGCACACAGAAGCCATTAAAAAGGTTTATTTTGAAAGTCTCGCCCTGTGTCTGATCCTGATGTTATAGAAGCAGCGTAGCAGCATGGTAGAAGCGAGGTAAAGGGGGACGTGAGACAGTCTAGGGCTGCGCTCGTAAATTCGCTCTGAGAGCGCTGGAGGGCACACTGGAGTCAACGTCATAAAGGGACCAAGTAATTTGATTGGACAAGAGGCATTCCATGACTGCTGGTCAGATTTCCAGAGCGAATTTACGAACGCAGCGTAGAACTAAACCACTCGCCGACTCGTTTTTTTTCATAACACAAAACATGAAGTTGTAAAGTACCCACTCAATATAATAAACAACAGTTTAACGATCACTAAATACTTATAATTTGTGGATTGGATTCACTATTCTTGTTTGCCATAGGCTACTGGTAAGGCTTTTGTAAATACTTTTGTTTTGGGACGTGTTTGTGTTTGGGGCTGTATGATCATCTAATTATGTGTAGTTATGTGTTTCTAGCATGTCGATGTTCTATCAGGTAAATTCGCTAGAACTAACCTCCATACCCTGGTTCAGAAGAAGAAATCAGTCCTTTGTCACTTACATCGTTGTCCTCGATTAAACTTTTAGGTGGATTGGTTACCCTAGAAGGTCTTCGTGACATTTCACAATCACAAACATATATGTACAGAAACTCACTAAAGTATAAAACACCGCTAAAATACCGCTTCTCTTCAAATCACTCTACAGCTCCTATGACGCTTTGAGGTCAATGCATTAGTTTTTTTGGCGAACTACCGTAATAACCCTAAATGGTTAGAGTTAGAGAGTGCAACTTCTCTGCTTTCAGAAACTGTTGGATTTTTTTCCATTGCACATATAGTTCAAGAATTACGATAGTTTGAACGAACCCTGTAAAATCCTTTTGAGAAGTTATCGCAACATAGAAATAACTTCTATGTTATTCTATTTTATTACTTCTTATGTTTCTACTTCCATCTTAATAACTTTTTAAGATGTTTTATTTCAACTGCAGCAGAGTTTAGCAGACAGGAAGATGTTAGCTCGGGCATCATGTGACTTGGATGAGATGAGATGTAGACCCCCCCCCCCAAAAAAAAAAAAAATCCTTCTCCCAAAAAAATCATTCTCTCTCTCACCCATCCTTCCTGTCAAATCTCTACTATCTCTATCACAACAAAACGAAAAATATGAGTGGGACTACCTGAAAAAAAAAAAAAAAAAAGATAAGCTGTCATGGCTCTTTCCTAACGCTGTGACCTCCTGGGTTTGTGACGGGGGAGATTGAAGCTAAAGGACCTAGTGGTAGAGAGATTACAACACGCATGTCAGGCAAGTCACTCTGGATAACGAAGTAGAACAAACATCTACTCAGGACTAGGGCGTGGAGCGGTGAGTATGCAGAAGTTGAGGTTCTTACTCTGTTTCAGGAAGTCCTGGAGCGACGGTCCGATCTCCGGCTCTGCTGTCCCGGAGTGCTTGGGTTCATCCTGGAGCCAGGGAGGGATGGCGCCTGCAGACGTCAACAGAGGCAGGATGAACAGCCGTGCCTTTTTTATATGTATATGTATGCATGTATGTATGTATATATATGTGTGGTGGCCTGGGAAAACCTGTCGGATGTCGCTGGCGTTCGTTTGTGGCAGAGCAAAAATAGATGGAAATGTCCTATTTCGGCGATTTTGATATTATGTGGTATTCTAGTACTTTGAACTCCATACTACATTATGGTGAATAAACATTTTAAGAAAACAAAAGAGAAAGTACTTATTTTTATGTTTTTGTGGTGGGTAGTTTGCTAGCGAAACAACGTCACGTTGACGTACCGTTAACGTCAACGTCACGTCGATCCTGTGGTTTGAAGCCTTTCACTTTTTTTGACATGATACATTAAAATGCTCCTAACTTTTTAAAATAAAGGGCTATCTCAGTCATTCAACCAGTTATGAATAGCTGAGAACTTCTAATTTATGGAAATATAAAAAATGAAAATGTCAAAATGTAAAGGGTTTTCCCAGACCGCCACACATATATATCTATACATATACATGATGTGTGTAGGTGTGTACTAGCTGTGTATTCCATCCCTGTGCAATGTCATTTCATTTCTATGTACATGTATGTGGAATGAAGCCCAACCTCAAGATGATTCTGTTATGAAATGCTAATTGCCTGTTATTGGATGTTAACGGCAACAAAGTTAAACATATTTTTTTTTTTAAATGCATATGTACAATAATGTGAGACAACCTATGGACATGACTTTACCTGTGTGAGACAACCTAACATGACTTTACCTGTGTGAGACAACCTAACATGACTTTACCTGTGTGAGACAACCTAACATGACTTTACCTGTGTGAGACAACCTAACATGACTTTACTTGTGTGAGACAGCCTAACATGACTTAACGGCCCAATCCCGATTCCCTTTTCTACCCCTATGGCTCATTTTCGAGTGTGACTCGATTTCAAGCCAAGGCCTTCGAACAGAGCCACAAGCCGTCGGGGTTGAAATCTACCCCTATGAAATGGGACAACCCTTCAAGACTGATACGTCATCAGTAGTATCGTAGAAAAGCATTGACGCTCGCGACTCATTCACAACTTCACTTTTACGCTATCAATCGATCAAACAAGTCATCAAATAAAAAATAACAATGCTTCATTATCAGACCATGACAGAATAACGGCGCTCTAACCTGTATGAAATCTGTGCTCCTACCCTGCCAGTCTGCACTGATTTAGGACAACAGTGCAACAACTTCGCGGCTGAACTTAAGTTACATTTACGGCGTCATATACCATCAATGGGAAACATGGAAAAATGCATGACTTACAGATTTAATTTTATGATGTTCCGAAATCCGAAGTGACAGGAACGCTGGAGAAACAGCCACTGTCCACTGCATTAATTAACTACAAGTCCTTGATGAGTCTCCCGCTTACTGCCCTCCATCAAAAATGGCACATCCATCGATAATATTACATAATAACAACTGCTCGGATTAGATTGCGAGTTGTTTTGGTATGCCGCAATACAACTATAGTGTCATATACCACCAAGGGGGGGGGGGGGGGGGGGGGGAATTCGCGCCTATCATGCACATATCAGCCTGTGGATAGATAACTTTAGATAGATAACTTTACATTAAATATGTCTACCATCATCCGCTGTCAAACACCACAATTTATTCCTAAATAAACATGATTGTACATCTCTGAAATGTTAATCGCGCACCGATGTATTTCTATGGGGAAGGCTGTGCTTGACGATTCCATTGGACTGACGCCAGGGCAGAGGAACAGGGTGACCTGGGTAACCCTAACCCTAACCCTGTGACAAACGCGCAGATATGAGTGCTCCGGTGTCCTGCTTTGGTAGTCTAATGGAAGAGATCAGGTAGGCTACCAGTCCTCTACTGCTAAACCCGAGCGCGCTGGACCTGTGGAACTTTCTATGTTAAGCATAGGCACACGCATAGGCACCTCGGCATAACAGCGATTTTTTTGTTATGCTTGTTATAAAGAAAAGGTCTATAATGCATTGTAATGACATTAAACTAAGATAATAAGATGGTTATCATAATTTTTCAAATCTTTATTAATAAGTAATTACAGAGAAAGTAAAATGACATTTCCGCATTGAATAGAGCTACATAAAATGTCTGTAGATGATTCGCAATGCATGCAAGACCTAACATGACTTTACCTGTGTGAGACAACCTAACATGACTTTACCTGTGTGAGACAACCTAACATGACTTTACCTGTGTGAGACAACCTAACATGACTTTACTTGTGTGAGACAACCTAACTTGACTTTACCTGTGTGAGACAACCTATGGACATAGATTTACTTGACTTGACTTTACCTGTGTGAACATTTCCACTGTTGGAGGAATCCTGTTGAGCAAGTGGAAAACAATTTCTTGATTAAAACTAAAGCCGTCGTTTTTCTTTTGGAGGAATACTTCCAACTTGACTGTTTTGTTTAGAATGAAGGCAATCCTTCATGACTGTGCAATGATTCATCTACCTGGTAGCCAATGAAGGTCAAGCCTGGACTAGGCCCCGCCCACTGCCTGTCCACCATTTTGTCCACCCAGCTCGGGCCTGCCTGTTCGTCGGATCCTTGTGGCCTGAAGTGAGAGCTTCACCACAAAGTTAACATCCAGATTTGGAATGATGAACTTGGAATGGACTTCAAAAAAAGTTGAAACTTAGCATCCCACTCTCTGGTTTTAAACTGTGTGTTACAGAGACTTTGAATCATACATGCAAATGTGCTTAGGTTATCTTTTATAGCCTGTATCTGCTCACTGTTTCTGTTGCTTGTTTGTTGTTATTTCATGTTGTATATTGTATGTTTTCATACTGTATGTGGTGTCTTTTTAATTAAGTGCTGCTTTTCTTGGCCAGGGCTCATTTGAAAAAGAGGCTACTGTCTCAATATGACTACCCTGGTTAAATAAAGGATTAATAAAAAAATAAAAAATATTAATGTCACTACAGACACATCTTTAAAAATGTTGGGTAATGCCACAATAAAAAATAAAGCAAAACAGCATAATGTGATTACTACAGTAATAACACATTGACCATAACAACCCATACAAAAAAGTGTATTCTTTAAGGTTTTACATAACAGCAGTCCAAAAACCACAGACGGCCTTTTGTAGGAGAGAAAGGCGGCGTCTTACCTGGAAGGTTCCTCCCCCGAGTCGCTCTGCCCCTGTGTGTGGGAGAGCTCGAGCTCCGCCTCCGGCTGAGGTCGATTCAGGAAAAGCCAACAGCGGTTCATAAATGGACTGCACTTACATATCGCCTTATTCCAAAGCGCTTTACAATGGCCTCTCATTCACCCGTTCACACACACATTCACACACCCATGACGACAAGCTACCATGCAAGGCGCCGGCCCCGCTCACTGGGAGATTTGCGGTTCAGTGTCTTGCCAAAGGACACTTTGACATGTGGCCAGTCGGGGTTCGAACCGCCGATCTGCCTTGCGATCATTACACGCCGGCTCTACCTTGTGCGCCACGGCCGCCCCATACACACATTTTTAACAACAAACATCTAGATCCCCTGGCTCACACCATGTGACATCAACATGTCCTCCAGAGGTCAATTCAATGTGACGATGAAATGAGTTTACATCAGAGCTGCGTCATTCATAAATGATCATATAAGGGCGATCGCTATGGCTACAGGCGGTCTTAATTCTTGTTCATGACATAAATAGGACAGCAGGGAGGTTCCCAATGATATGGATACGGTTGTTGCATCCTGGGGAAACAAACCTCAATGAGGGAGTGGAGGACTTCCTGCCGATGCTGCTCCTGGGCGCGGATACGAGCAGCTTGCTAGATGGAGGAAGAGAACACGCACACGCACACACACACACCGAGTTAACATACACGTCATGACTACGAATCTAAACGATATCATCTTCATATCAAGCCTCTTAAAGAGTTGGCAGTTCTTCAACACTTCGTACCTGCTTGATGAGTTCATCTTCCTTCTCCTCGTATGAATCCAAAGCTTTGGTCACCTCCGTTTTAAACCTCCAATTAAAAACAACAAACGTCAGGATCTTGACATTTGACCAAAACAGACTCCGGCTAAAAGGGGGGGCAAAACAATGTGTCAATACTGTAGTCCTTACCTCTCAGTCTCCTCTTCTGTGACGATGAACTTGTCCCTCAGTTTGGGGTCCGCTTTATTTTCCCACCAGAACTTATGTGTGTTCTTCCTGTGATCTGGACTGATGATACACACAAGACAAATCAGGAGAATTATATATGAACATTGGCCAAGTGCCAGGAGGGGAAAACATTTGTGCATGTTAGAAGACATTCTCAATAAATATAAAGATGAAACTATTCCAAAATGCAGCAGCGAGAGTTTTAACCAAAACAAACAGAAGAGCTCATATAACTCCTATTTTAGAGACTCTACACCGGCTTCCTGTTAAGTTCAGAATAGATTTCAAGATCCTTCTGCTTGTTTCTAAAGCTCTCACTGGCACAGCACCAGAATATCTGAAATATATTTTTCTAGCATATCAGCCCAATAGAGCTCTCAGGTCTTCTGACTCTGGTTTCCTCTGTGTACCACATGTACAAAAGAAGAGATTTGGTGAGGCTGCATTCTCATTGTATGCACCCAGATTGTGGAATGCACTGCCAGTTTACATTAGGGATGCAACCTCAGCACATAATATGTTCAAGTCAAGACTAAAAACCCATCTTTAATATTGCCTTTAAATGACTAAATAATTAAATTACGATTATATGCACTTTGAGCTGCAACGTTCGCATGAAAAGTGCTATACAAATAGTTACAGATATGATCTTACGCGGCCATGTGTTCTAACAAGCCCCCGAACAGCACCGTGATGTTGCCGTCCGTCACGTTCCTCGGGACCTCCTCCTGGCAGCAGTAGCACCAGAACCTGCGCTCGTCCTGAGTACAATCAAACTTCTCCACCTGCGGGTTCTTGATGGTTCGGCGAGCCTCTTTCACCTACGAAAATGAACCCACAGACACAGGTCGACGTTGAAGAGGACCTTTCACACGATGAGACCACCTGACGATGTTGGGTCTCGCCTGGGACAAGTCAATCAAATCCAGTTCTTGTACACATTACCTTCTCGAGGAATTTGACAAGAACCACTTTGAGTTTGCTCTGATGACTTTTCCCGAATATGTGTCCCTTTCCTGAGAACGACGTTTGCCCACATATCGCACAGGAAAATGCCCCCATGATCTCCCTCTGCACGCCCCCCTTAGCCTGGCTTGCTTTAGTTTTGGGCTAGGGCAACGTTAGGCATGGGTGGACGTGATGAGGCTAGGATAGCTGGCTACTCGTTCCCCGACCATGTCATAAACTGATCGAGAAAAATCAATGGTAGCGTAAATAAAAATTGAAATTGAAACGAACAACAATTACATTGGATATAACTAGCTACAACGTTGAGAAGCTATAAGCAGGTGTTAATTTGTTTTTGTTTTCTGAGCTGCCGCCAGCTGCAGCAAACTACGAAATTCTAGCAGAGATAACATAGATTCTAGTCACTTTCAAAGTAAAAGCCTCCTGACAAAATGATGTCAACGTTCCATTCAGCACGTGATGGTCGCCCTCGTGTGGCCAGTATGAGTCACTGTATCGGTGGTCGAAGCATTTGATACGTTTTTTTTTAGATTGCATTTTTATTTTTCAAAATAAATTCAATATTACCATCTTCAAATAAGAAAGTCTGACAAAGAAAATAACACACAATACAGTCAAAAAAAGAAAGAAAGAAAATAATATTCAGACTGAAGAGAAAAAAGGAAAACAAGCAAAGTGCTCTTATCCACTTCTCTATTTCAATTCCCTTTACATGGAGGCCCTCTCTGCCCCCATAGGTCCAGCTCCTGGTGTATGTACCTCTCTTCAAGGTGAAGGTCACAGCTCCAGCAATGTTTGAATCATGTCTGCCAAAGAAAACAAGAGCATCCACACTGGGACGATTGGTGTTCATGTTACCAAATTCATCAAATGATAGCAGTCAGTGAATTAATAGTGACCTGACCTCTTATTTCAAACTGCCATGAGTAACACAGATACATCACATTTCTACTTATTAAACTGAATTGTGGATGTTGACTGACGTTGAAGAGCTGCTCTGCCTGAAGCGTTCTGTTGCACTGGTGTACGACACAATGACAGATGAAGGTGTGAGCTGTCTCACCGGGGCTATGCATGCTTCTCTTGAACAAGGAGTCCCCGACCAGGGTGTGCATCTCGTCTCTCAGCCTCCGCCGCCCGTCCAGGGTCAGGTGCCACAGGCAAGACTTCCTCTTCCCCTCGCTGCACACCTGCTGGGGGGTCTTCCGGAAGCTGTTGCTGAAACACAGGTTGTGCCGGATGGTGTTTTTCCAGCCATCAGGGGCCGTCTGGAAGAATGGGAAGTGCTCTCTGGAAAGCAGTCAGACAAAGTCAGATTAAACCATACTCAGTGACATGATCTAATAATAATAATAATTCATTGTATTTATATAGCACTTTTCCGGGGCTCAAAGACGCTGACAATATGGGGAAAACACAGAAACAACAAGCAACAGATAACATGAGCACATAGAACACAGAGTTAACGAACAGGCACAGGGAACAATTAACACAGCAATGTCCAGGGGGAGGAGGGGGGTGGCAGGGTTAGGGGAGATGGTTAGGGGTAGGGGAGGTTGTATGCGTGGGAGAACAGGTAGGTTTTGAGGTGGGATTTAAAAGTGGAGAGTGAGGGTGAGTCTCTGAGTGGCTGAGGGAGAGAGTTCCAGAGGTGGGGTGCAGCTCGTGAAAAAGCACGGCCTCCGAAGCCTTTGAGTTTCGAGGGTGGGACAGTGAGGGGAACAGTGGATGAGGATCAGAGGGTACAGGTAGGGCGGTGGGGGAGAAGGAGGTCAAGGGTAAAGGGTAGTAAACGCCATACGTGTTCAAACAGGTGGAAAAGCTACAGGCCAAATAGCAGCTTTGATCAATTCCATCCCACAAGATCCACTTAAAAAAAAATAAAGGTCTTCATCGTCTTTCCTACTGGGGAGTTTTCCCCAGGCTTGCTTTTGGCAAGTGCTATAGAAATAAAACATGTATATTTAGGCCATGCCGAAACACCGTTGTTATCGTGTTTGTTCCATTTGACACAACAATTGTTCATTCTATGAGGGTGCCTTGGTCCTCAATTAACCCCGTTAAGAAAGAGCACCTTGAATCTACTAATCTAATCTAAGATACACTAGTATGCCAGCAGTGCTTCCCTTCTTTTCTACAACAAATAAACACATTATCGATTTGTAAGTTAGACCTTGTGAAGTTATAGATCTGCTGCACGTTGAGGCTGCCGGTCCGACTGCTGCTCAGCGCCATGGCGATCAGGATACAGTAGTTGACAGGAGGCCGCGGCCAGGCACCGTTCAAGTTGTTGCTGTCTTGCAGGGCTCGCTGGAGACGCTTGCTCTGGGCCAGGCTGAGTTTACGGACCCCAGCCTTCTGCGTCCTCGCCTTGTAGGCCGTTTTGGATTTCCGACAAACAGGGACATCGACTGAAGAATCATCTGTAAGCTAAATAATACATTAGAAACAGTAGGCATCATTGAAACCAGAGAGAAGCGGCCTATTTAAAAGCACCAATTACAGTTGACATGTTCTGCTGAGTGGCCCAGATGTACAGTAAACTTCTTCTCAGAGAGAGGAGCCATACCATGTATTCACTGGAGGAGGAGGCATGCAGAGACTCATCTCGACCGGTGTTCTCACGTGAAACAGAGAGCCCATTTTGGATGGAGTTTACTTGAAGTGGGTTGACTGCGGGCTTGGGCAGGGGCTCCATTGGTATTTTGGATCGAGTCAATGCCTTTGCTGTTTTTTTAGGATACTTAATAGGGCATGCAAGGTTGGGGTTGACCATCAACCATAGATTTGGCTGTATCAAAGATTCTGCAATGGGAGACAATATTTGGGGGATAAATATTAATTTATAAATATCAATTAAAATATTTAGCATGAACCAATTCCATTGTATTACCTCACCAGTTTTCTGAAGGCTTTGACAAAGATAGTCGTCCTTTCGTCTTGAGATTCGTGCATAGTGCCACTGAACAAGATACTGATCATTCCGTTTGTCGTCTGCCGATAGATGATATGGAACGTATCAGAAAAACATCTCATATGATCTCAACGACAACCCCGACTGTAGCGTTATAGGCTATTGAGGTGATGCAGATCACATCCATTGAAACTCGAATGTTAACCATACCTTGGTAAAATTGGTCAGTTGTTGTTGTTAACTTGATCTCTTCATCCATGTCCCAGTCAGTGAGGCCGGTTGACAGATGTAGGTCAAGAAATCTGTTTCTGGCTTTAAATTCTAGAGCCATTTTCGCTCGGTCGAAAGAGGTGTTTGATCAGCATAAATCACCATTCAGATAAGGGCTATCCACGACAGGTCGCAAGTCTAAATCAACTCGCCAAATATAGGTGATGGGGTCCAGCCTCCGCAGCAGGTGTGAAGAATTAGCCATAATTAGGCTAGGTGCACGATCTCCACTACTTCCTGAAAGGCACCTTGCATGAACATATCCTGTCTCACTCTATTGGTTTAATTGATTATTAATTATTTTATTAATTATTAATCTCTGTTTATTGGAGAAGGGGTAGGATTAAATAAGCTTATGCTTCTTCCTACTCCTTTTCGGACATGTGAAGTAAATAGTGTTTTTTGTTTTGTTTTTTTGTTTTGTTTAGTTTTTTCTTGTTTTTGTTTTGTTTTGTTTTTTTCTTGTTTTTGTTTTGTCTTTTGTTGTTATAACTATTTCTCTCTGCTTTTGTTGTTATAACTATTTCTCTCTGCACATGTTCGAAATAAATGCTTTCATTCATTCATTCATTCATTCATTGATTAATCAGCTGTGCACTGTGTGTTCCAACAGTTTACCGCACAGCTGATTAATCAATTAAACCAATAGATGAGACAGGATATGTTCATGCAAGGTGCCTTTCAGGAAGTAGTGGAGATCGTGCACCTAGCCTTGAAATAAAGGGCTATTATAGGCCTACTGTACATTTTGTATTCTTCATTTTATTTAATCAATATGTGTGTATATTATATTTAATAAATATGTGTGTATATTTAGTCAATATGAGTCTGCATATATTGTTTTGGTTAACTATTGCTAGTCAAGCTGGGGTTATCTTTTTAGCCATTCTCACTGAAAAAACACACACATTACATTCATATTTTAATGTTTTTCAGTAACTCTAATCTAGGGTTTGAAAAGTGACTAACAGCATGATACAAAAGTGCTGTTTAACAGCATGATACAAAAGTGCTGAAGGCAGATTCCTCTAATAGTGAAATAAAAAAATAATATAAAACAATAAAGAAATGTCACCAGACCTGCTTTTTAATATCCTACCTATATGCATATGCATGAATACATCCAAAATACAAGTAAAAATACAACAGGATTTTTTTTTAAATACACCCGCAGTTATAAATGTAGAATTCAAGTTTTTGAAATGGACCTCAATCCCCAACAGAGAAGACAATAGTGACAGAGAAAGCTACCAGCAGGGTGAACATGGCCAGAGACAGGATGACAGTGATGACCACCATGGCTCCACTACGGGCTGGCAGGCCAGCCTGGATTTGGTTGTAGTCCTTAGCTGCAATGAAGAACATGATAGAAGTCATGTGTGTCAGGTTTTTGGTAACAGAATAAACAGCCGTTGATATAGGCACTGACCACAGGGAACCACTGTCTTCAAATACCTTCTCTTGTAGTGACTTCCAGAACATTGCTCTTCTCTGTCCCAACCACATACTGAAGCCTGGAAACAAACATACATCAATTTGATAGGGCTCAAAATGCCAATTTCTAAATGAAACACCAAAGAGACAATGACAAGAGAATGTAGCATAAGGTACCTGTACATTGCCCCACTGCTGAGATTTGTTACTTCATAGCCTAATTGTCTGCTTAGAGTGAACTGGCCAGTGTTCTCACTGACTGAGATGACGGCCCTTTGGAAGCGACAAGGGGCCACGTCGAATATATCGACTAAAGTTTCTGTTGAATGAAAAAGTAAATGCTAAAATTATATTTAAAAAGATATATATATACTTTTGGTACATATGTTATACATATTATTCGTTTCATTTCAGAGTGAAATAATGTAGGCTTATAGACAGAGTCAGGAGTAACTAGAAACCGAATCAAGAGTTAACTGTTGATATAATTTTTAAGGTGACTTACTGCTTTCATTGGTGTCTGTCCCGTTGTATGTCCCGTTGTATGTCCCGTTGTATGTCCTGTTGTATGTCCTGTTGTACTGCAGAGTGACACTCTGGGGTGCCAGGGAACAAGGAGGGAGACTCAGCAGTAAGGAATCCATCAGCTTTCCTGTTACAACTCCATCAGCTTCAGTCAACAGTCTCATTTGGAATTCTAGAATAAAACAAGGTGAACTTTGAGGGAATAGCCACAAACAATGCTTCTCAAATATTTAAGAAATTAAACATGTATTGTGTTCATTGGCATAACGTACATTAGTACATTTTCTATTTGAGACTAAAAGCATTTAAATCCTATTGACGTATTCGTTAAGTATCATACGTCCCATTTGTTCCATTCCTTAACTAGTTATTGAATCTCATTTCAATACCAATGTGTATTACATGTCAAAAACATAACGCACCTGCTTTTGAGAGGGAGGAAAGCAGCCAGAGGAGGACTGTTGGCCTCAGTGTTGTTGCTAGATAGCCCATCCTTGCTGAATATGTGAGACCTGTGTGAACGCAATTACACTGCAACTTTATGAAATGGGAATGCAGAGGAAGGATTAACATGTGCCGTACATCAGCGAATCAGAGAGAAAGTGCTGGCTGAGGACAAAGGGGAACAACTGGTTTGACCAGATTTCTCTGTGTACATCAGGCCCTTTGTTTACAGTAGGTATTGCAATATCTTCACCCTCAGGGAACACAGGGCACCTTGGACCTCCCTACAACTTTTAAGGATCATGCATTCGTGGAATGAGCAACACAGCTAAACGTGTGGGTAGCGGCCCAAATTTATTTTGCCAAAATTCCCTATATTCTTCTGTTGGTATTCACTCCCGTTTTGAGTTGCTTCTTGGTGGATTGGATGATTGCACTCTCCCACAGTAATAAGGAAAAAACAAGACATATTGGCCATGTTTACACTTTATTCATTTGACACTGTCAGGGACCTCAGTAGCGTGTGGAAGATCCATACGCAGTCACTACAGCTTCTCACCTCATGCTGGTCATTCCTCAACCAGGATTTTCCGCCAGTCAGCCAACATGGTTGCGCTGGTCACTCTGGCACGTACAGCACGCCCAAGCTGATCCCACAAGTGTTCAATTGGGTTGAGGTCTGGACTCACGGCAGGCCATTCCATCCTCTCCACTCCCAAATACTGGAGGTACTCTGTGATGATCCTGGCTCAGAGTGGCTCTGTGGGGGCGAGAGTTGTCATCCTGGAGGATGGAGTTAGGTCCCAGATTCTGGAGATATGGGATCGCCACTGGCCCCAGAATATCATTCCTGTCAATTAGGTGCCATTCAGGTGCCAGTCACACACACCTGTGACTGACATACACCTGCCAGCACTTGAAGCTCAAAACGAGAGTGGATACCAACAGAAGAATATTTAGCAATTTTTGGCTAATTATTTTGGGCCGCTACCCACACGTTTAGCTGTTACTCATTCCACGAATGCATGATCCTTACAAGTTGTCCCTCGTTGTAAAGGTGACTAAACAGGCTTTCCAACGATATAACATACAATACCAATTGGTATTATTAAAGGGGAGGAAGAATCGACTGAAATAACGTTTCCAAACTTTTTTTTGAGGAGTTTAGATAGATGCAGCATCTTGTTTAGCAAGACAGAAACCCAAGAACTCATCACATTATTTCGGCTCCATTGTCGTGGTTTATGTAGCGAATTATTACGTAGCGAATGTCTACAATGTATACAGTCATTCTGTTGCCTCGCGTACATTGATTCACTGCAAGGACAGAAAAATCTGGCTTTTTTAAATGGCAGACTAGCTCTCTTCCTTGAGGATCTCAACAGGCCCTGATCTTGCAGCGCGACCAGAGAGGGCCAGTGGCGCAATGGATAACGCGCCTGACTACGTATCAGAAGATTCTAGGTTCGACTCCTGGCTGGCTCGGGCTCATTTAGCTTTCAGTAGAACCAACAATCAAAACACTCAAACACTCCGTCACCAATTTCGGAATGCTCTAGTCTAGACCACCACTACCCATACTTCTACTGCTACTACAAAAATTCAGTATAATTATTCTGAATTTTGGATTTTTATTTTACTATATCAACTATTATTTATTTGTACTACTTTTAGTGTTTATATGTATGTTTTTACTTATCACACTGTATTGTGTTGTTGATTGATGTTGTAGAGCTACTCTGCCTTAACAGTTATTATTCAACTTGTGAGATGACATGAATTGACGGTGTCATGTTGAAAGGCACTCGATTATGATCGACATCTGCTCTGTCATAAGTGTTATTTCAGATTGGTAATGAAGTCTAAAGCACTTGTACTCTGAACGCTTTAACAAGGTAACACAGGGGGTCCTTCTGTATAATCCTAAAAATGACCAGCTTATTCAACTTAAACAATTACAATAAACTAGTTGACTAATGATGACTCTAAGCACCACTTCAATCACTGATAGGTATAAGCAGTCATGTTATTGACGGATCCATATATAGTTGTTGGACACTTTCATAACTAGTCCTATTGTGGCATACAGAAATATTGTGTTTCAAAACGCCCAATCCTAAAATCACAGTGCGTGACGTCACACCATGACGACCTCCAAGTCCTTCAAAAACCTGCAGCATGGGGAAATGTTTGGTTGTTTTGTGTTGGTTGGACTTATTCTGCCTTCGTTGGGGTGGGTTCAAAAGACACCCAGACACTGTCAAACTGGTTGAGGATCTTAATCCCTTTCACAACAGGTGGAACTATTGACATTGTGTAATGAACTCATAGAGTAGATTATAATGATTTAAAGAGTAGAGATGGAGATGGAGGTTAAATCTCCAGAATAATGTCCAGCTACAATCGCAACAACATTCACAACATTTCTGGAGCCTGGTAGACCCAGAAAACTATAAGAATATTCACCAAGCAGCCCTGAAAGTATTTGCTTTATTTGTCTACATACCAACCTTTGAGAATCAGTTTTTTCTGATATGAATGTAATGAAATCTACATTCTGAACAAGACTGACAGATGGGCATTTAAATGACTCTATAAGAGTGAACCTAAGTGGATACACTCCAGCATACACAACTGTTATTATAGACTCCATGCAGTGACAGTCATCTCACTAAGTGTAGGAATGAGTCAACGCACTTATTACACACATGCACAAGGTTTTGAAAGAGATAAAAAGACAAAAGAATACGTTATGTGAATGAATGTAAGTAATAAGATATGAGTGGCTCTTGGCCACTTAAATATTTTCAAAGTAGCTCTCAGATGAAAAAAGGTTGGAGACCCCTGCTTTATGCTGATACATGCCTTCCATCTAGTGGACATTTAAGGGTACGACCAGGTAGGGGATATTGCTTGTAACACAATCCTCATTCCTTCTCTCTCTCTCTAACCTAATCCCCATAGTAACCTTCATAATTCAGTTCTAGATATGTATTTTCTTTATGTGGCTAACACAACTCCAATTAAACTGCTTCATAAAGTTAAAGTTAAAAAATGTATAGTAATAATCACTTTAATAGTAATTACTTTGTTGTTTACTATCAGGGAGGGAGGGAGAATGGATGACCATCTTTCTTCAGTAGGCCTACCATTTATAGCTCATGTACATTTCTAATGATTCATTATATATCTTGTACATTATTCTTGTTATGATTCTTGTATATGATTCTTGTTATGATTACATTTCTATTGGGATATTGCCTCAGGCATAGCTGTAAACATGCTTAGGTACTATATTTGTTGCTGTAATCGCAGTTGCTTCTAGCTATGATATTTTTAAGACCACTTATCTAGTTACACAATCTTCAGCATAACAAGTTCATAACATGTGAAAAATGCACAAGCAAAAGGAATGCAAATAATGTTTTATTCACGGTGGACAGCAGCTCCGGCCAAGGCTGTTTGCAGTTGTGTGCGTCCTCTGGAGGAGTCGTCACAGCCGCCACTGTGCCGGGCGCTAGAGACAGGAGAGAGAGTTCATATAAGCTTCACCAGGCCTATAGCTACAGAATAGAATACTTTATTAGTTTAGTTAGTATGTCATTGGTCTATGTGTTCTATGTGTTGACTTACCTCTGTGGGTCCATCGTTGTGAAGATGGTTACAGGGTCTCGTTGGACGGAGACCGTCTGCCTGGACCGCAGCTCAGCAGCCCAAGGCTCTTCACAGATGTGAGCATCCTCTGGAGGAGGGAACGCTTCTGTTTCTTTGAAGCTCCGCTCTCCTCACAAGGCGTTGTCTCAGCTGTCACTGGGCTGGCCGCTAGAGAGAGGAGAGAGAGTTCATATGAGCTTCACCAGGCCTATAGCTACAGAATAGAATACTTCATTAATTTGGTTAGTATGTCCTTGGTCTATGTGTTCTACATGTTGACTTACCTCTGCTGTGTCCATCGTCGTGGGCAACCTCGATGCCCTCCTGTCCTGGGGCTGGAAGCTGGACACCTACCTTTATATCCTCCTGTCCTGGAGCTGAAGGCTGGAGACCAACCTTGATGTCCTCCGGTCCTGGTGCTGGAGGCTGGACATCAACCTGGTTGGTCCTCTTGCACTATATCAGTTGTTACAGAAGAAGAATCAATGACAGAACATATCTCTTAAAATCCCATTATTCCTACAACAACAATGCATAGCTTGTCTGCTGTCTTATGATAAACTGGTAAGACTTTACCTTTACATTACATTTCCTTAATGTGAAATTATGTGGAATGTGGCTCTCTTATAAATTCACTGTATATTTCTGTTTTACCTTGACCTTGCGCTTCATCATTGAAAGGAATTTTCTGAATTTCCCTTTCTTCTTCTTCCCACTAGCATCCCTCTGAGGCTGTGTGACCGAGGCTGTGGAGGTGTCGGATCCCATTGATAGGGCCATCACCTGGTTGACCTGGTTGACCAGGGCCCTGGAGAACAGATCCACTGTGTCGTTGTAGATCTCTGAAGAGCTGGTGGACAGCAGGCTCTTGTGGCTGGAGTCTCTGGTCGGGGCGTTGCTGTTGGAAGCTTCCACCTCCATGCTCCATGATAATCCGCACCCTGATGAGGGAGGGACTATCAGTTGAAGAAGCAAACGCTTCACCGACTCCTCCACAAAGGCGGAGACCACCTCACTGCACACCATCGCACGCTTCTCTGCCGGTGGCCGTTTGTACAGAACACTGTCCGACACACTGGTCCCAACGGCCACTGGCAGACTGCTGTGGAGTGACATCAGCTCCTGGAGTCTGTCCACAAGGGCGATGGTCAGGGTGCGGATCCCCCCCTGGGACAGCAGCTCCTCCCGTCTGGTGAGGTCAGCTCCGAGAGAGGTGACCTCTTCAAGAACCATTGGGTCCATGTGGTCCATCAGGACTTGCACCACGTCGGCCATCCGCTGTTTGGAGTCACCGACGGAATCCTCCGGCACAGACTCGTCAGAGCTGCTTCTGACGACGGGGAAACTGCTTTCTGCTGGAAGCTCTGTGGGAGGCTGACATGTGAGACTACCCTCACTACACACCCTCTCTACATTCTCCAGCAGAGATCCTACAGCACTGTGCCATTGCTGTAGCTCCACTGAGGTCTCCATTTCCCCTGACTGTGCCTCCATGTCACCCTGAATGGCGACCAGGATCTGGCTAATGCTGTCTCTAGCCTCAGCCATCGATGCACTCTGCTCAGAGGCATGCATCTCACGCCGAGTGAAGAACTCCTTCAGCTTCCTCTTCAGATCTCTGCAGATGGTCTGCGCTGTAGACCACAGTCTCAGCTCACTGGGACCAGCTGAGGACTCCTCGTCCTGAAACAGGCTCTTCACACTGTTCACAACCATGCCGACGAGGTCTAATGCTGACGAGTCAGCACTGGCAGGTGACAGAGAGGAGGAGGTAGTTGACCCAGAGTGGTGGGAAGAACTGAGGGAGCATCTCTCTGATCTCATGAGAACATCCCTCACTTTCTCAGTGGCTTGACTCTGAAAGTCCTCCTTGGACAGTTCGCTCACGACTGCCTTCGGAGACACGCACAAACTCTCTGATGAGGAGGAGGAGGAGGAGGAGGAGGAGTACTCCCATAACCATGTTAACACGTCCTCCACAAACTCGCAGGCAGAGAGGGATTCATCAGACGCCGTTGGTCCAGCGGAGGCTGTCCTCTCGTCTTCTGTCTTATAAAAGACGAGAATCTCGCTCAGAACCTCTTTGGTGGTGCGGTCGAGTTCGAGCTGGCTCACCGGAGGGCTCTGGAGAGCCAGCATCGGTCGAGAGCATTCACTCTGACTTCTACGCAGCTCTACTCCAACCAGTGAGTTGGATGGAAACATAGGCTCACTGCGAGAAGACTCCGCTTTTACCAGAGTAGATCCATGGATGAATCTATCCTGGTCTGAGGGCAGTTTACTCTTCTGGCTTGTGCCTTTAAAAGACACCAGCCGCGCGTAAAACGCTCTCAGCCTTCTCTGAAGCCTCTGAACTAGGGACAGGGCAACAGGCAGAGACTCCTCCTTTGAAGCACCAGACCCAGCTGAGTGAGTGATAGACCTTATGTCTGCCACAAACTCATCAACAATATCTGAGGCCTCCTCCATGTTTATATCTATAGATATAAGATAAGCTAAGATAAGATAGCTATAAGATAAGCAATTCCGGCTCAGAATTGCACTCACGGCCTTGGTGGCTTCAGAGTGACACAGACTCCTGAGGTGTCCCACACTGCCAGAGGAGGACACGCGTCTATGCGGCGCTCCAGCAGAGGATCCGTCCTCATCAGAGACAGAGCTGATCGTGCTGATCTTCTCTGCCAACTGTCTGAGCATGTCAGCTGCCCCCTGATCAGCTGTGCTGCAGGACTCCACCGTCTCAACGATGGCAGTCATGACTTCTGCCGCCACTGGCCCCAGGTCGGTCTTAGAGGTCGTGAACTTGACCTTTGGCACCACTGGTTTGGTGATCCCCAACTCCCGGAGCTTGGTGCACACCACGTGCAACATCCTCCTAGCCGCGGACATGGTGGTGTCCCTGTCGCAGACTATGGGGGTGGACTTATCTGACCTTGATAAGGAGATTATCAAGGAGACGTCAGAGTTCACCTGCTTCAGGACGTCTCTCACCACAGGTCTGGTCAGATCAAATGAGCCAGAGGAGACGGAGCCCAGTGATTGGAGGAGGGTGTCCTCTGTGATCCCAAAGTGGACCTGGAGTGGATCATCCAGGGGGGGGGATCCTCCGGACACACACTGCCGCAAAGTCTGGGAACTTCAAAATAAAGACAAATATGACATTCAATTCAATCGAATGCAACTTTTTCAATCCCTGGGGGATAAAAGCATAAGAGTTATCACATTGGTGGCTCACATCAGACTCTGATGTAGTGGAGAGGGATTTGACTTTTTACAGTACGTTGTTACTCATTCTGATTATTGTTGGTATTTTGTCTATGGCCAAAACATTTCATCACCAAAAAAATCATTGTATTATCAGCATTGACAAAGTCCAACACTTAAACTGTGCAACAAACATTTGGTTCTAAAAAAAAAAAAAAGTAAAAAAAAAAAAAAAGAGCTTAGTGTGGGTTTACCCCCTGATTTAAGTTATTTGTGATGTTATGATCATTGTAGTCATAGAGGCGTGGCTGTGATTATAGCATACCTCGCAGAGGAAGACCTTGATGTGCTGGTCTCCCACTCAGTGTCTGAGTGGCAGGGGGACTGGGCCTCTCCTTCCTCCAGGGAGGTGGTGGAGGAGAGCCCTGACCCACTCTGAGAGACTGCAGCCTCCCTGGCCTTACTCAGCTCTATGACCCGCTGAAGAGTCGGGAGGAGGACCTCTATGGCCATGTTGGCGATTATTTTCACAATCCTCCGACCCGTGAACTCAAGCTTTGCCTTGGTCATCTGTGTTCATTCAAAAGAGAGTGAAGAATTAGTCGGTGTTCAGCTTAAAGAAGGTAATCATTTCGATTCACTGATTCACAACACAAACAATGACTGGTATGGTATGCCTGCTAACTCTGAAGTCACACACATCAAATACACTTACAGGGTCTCTCATGCCGTCGTGGATCTCCGTCCACTGCCTGGTGAAGAAACAAGTCAACATTTTCAGTTGTTTGGTCTTGGCTCACACTTGTTGTACTGTTTATGCGCAGGGTGCAAAATATTGGGTGTGTATAGAAACATAAGGAGCATAGATACAGTAGAGCGCATAATACTTACTCATCACTGAGACCCTTCATGAAGGTCATCAGGATGGGGAAGGAGGCCTGATCAGCTGTGTTGATGTTTAACGCACCAACCACACCTTCCTCCGCCAGCAGCTTCATTACTGCTTCTCTGTCCTCACACTTCGTTCCGGAAGCGGAGGACATCACAGAAGGAGCTAAAAGAACCAAACAGAGAGGATTCTGGGGTTTTATTGCCACCTATGACATATAGTCTGTAGTACATTAAGACAATCAATATTCACACTAGCATACCATGATGGAGTCATTTCCCAGCCTTGCATTCATAATGAATGTTAGCATGTGGATATTGGAATGATGTTCAAGTCATTATCATTGTCTGTGATTGGATGTTTAATGGAATGAAAGACATTTTTTCTTCTCATCAAACAAGTCTTCAAATAGTCAACATAGGGACTTTTACAGGGAGAAGTAAACAGAAAACCCTCTCACCTGCATCAGTGTTGGAGCTCTTCTTAAGGCCCTTGGCGCTCTTCCTAGCGCTCTTGGCGCACTTCTTAGTGCTCTTGGAGGCCTTGTTGGCTCTCTTGGCCCTCTTCATGCCACACATCTGCAACACAACAGAGTTCAGATCTCACATTCTGGTCAACTTGTTACGAGAAGTCAAAGTAGCTTCAGACGGGATCACATAAAAACGGATTAAAATGACAATCAGTCAGAAGGCGACAGCAAAAGGCTTGTTCTGTTCATGTTAGGATAAGACCTGGGTGTACAGGCTTGTTCTGTTCATGTTAGGATAAGACCTGGGTGTACAGGCTTGTTCTGTTCATGTTAGGATAAGACCTGGGTGTACAGACTTGTTCTGTTCATGTTAGGATAAGACCTGGGTGTACAGACTTGTTCTGTTCATGTTAGGATGGGGCCTGGGTGTACAGACTTGTTCTGTTCATGTTAGGATGGGGCCTGGGTGTACAGGCTTGTTCTGTTCATGTTAGGATAAGACCTGGGTGTACAGGCTTGTTCTGTTCATGTTAGGATGGGGCCTGGGTGTACAGCCCTTTGACAGGACACACAGTATAATGGAAATCAGAGATACATCAAACGATCTGACCCAACCCCAGGGGTTAAGTGTTATATGGGCTATAGTATACTACTCTTCTTGACAGTGTTATATAGGCCTATTACACTCAGTATTGCCAGATGGGGCTGGAAGAAAAGCATTTGGGCGGGTTTTAGGCTGGAAATGGACAATCCCATCTGGCATCCCTGATTACACTTGACCGTGCTAGTTTGCACGTGTCGTCACGGCATAAGGGGAACGCCCACCTGGCGAAACAAATCTTTCTTCCGCTGCCTGCCAGCTATTTTATCAGGTTTTTACCAAGTAATTAGTTGTTTGACAAAATGCTGGATAGTTGCTATGCAATCGGGTGCACTAACCGACGAGGAGACGACCCTGGGTTGTGCTTCTACAGAATTCCCTCAGAAAAAGAAAACCCAGAGAGAAGATTGTGGATTTGTGCTATTAGACGTGTCTCAGTCCCTGTGGAGGGCAAACCATCAAAGTACACACGTCTCTGCAGCTCTGAACATTTCAAAGATAAGCTCAGGTAAACACTGATTATTTTAATTATTTACGTACTTTAGCCACTTTACTCTATTATACTGAGCCAATTACCACTATTGTCATTGTTCATATTGTATTCCACCCCTGTACATTGTACCGCACATTTCAAATCTTTTATCTGGTATTTTTTGTATAGATAGTTATTTTTTAATCTTGTGTCTGTACATATATTGGATTGACTGTACATATAATCCATGTCTGTACGTATATTGGATTGACAATAAAGCTGACTTTGACTTTGACTAGCCTAGTTATTCTATTTGTAGTCATTATCTTTGCATAATCGTTCTGACATGGTTCGTTTTTGTGGACGCTACCAGCTTGGAGTTGGTTATGTAGGTGCTTTAGCTAGCTAGCTAACATTAGCATTATTGACCCATCCAGATAAAAACAGATAAGTGCCTGTACTTTTGTCCGCTTTCATCCTGGCGGCAGTGTGAGGGGAAGGATTCTCCACCAGATATATGTAAACATCACCGACCTGCAGCTCTGGCAGCGACTTCGCTGTTTTTACTGATTGAAATACTGCGGCGGGTCTCTATATGGATCGCAAGTGTCCAAAATGTGTAGTTTGTTGACATAACTTTGTTTTTCTTCTTTTGAGAGGTGATCTAATTAATCGTTGCTTGAAACAGGTGGGAAAATGACAGGTCGCCAGGGCTCTGCGCCAGTCACGTGACTGCAAACTATGAATAGGCGTATTACTCTTGACAGTGCTTTCAAATAGGTATTCTTACCGTTTCTTCTTGCTTTCTTTGAGTCTCAATCTTCTCCTTGTTTTATTATACAACGTGACATATGAGATGTCTGCCAAGTTGTGATTGATGACAAGACGCACCGTGGTTTCATAGTGGAACACTCTAATACGTCATAATACATTATGCGAGATGTCACATATCAGTGGCGGCCAATCAGATTAGACCATCTACCGCCGAGGATTTTTTATATTTTTTAATGAAAATAAAAAATGATATTTAAAATAAATACTTTATTTATGACTGTCTTGTATCACGTTGGTTATTACATATTAAGGGTTTTAACCATTCCGTTTTTGTTTGTTTTTAAACGATAAAAAATATTTTTTGATTTTGATAGGCAGCAGACAAAGCTGGTCCCGCTGATGCAGGCAAAAAGGAAAGTTCTAGACGAGGTGAAATCATGTCTGTGATCTGAAAAAATCTGTCTGGATGCCAAATGCATTTTGTTGTCACTGTACTTGTACTGCCAATGACAATTAAATGTAATCTGAAATTGACAGCGCTGTAAATAGTGTTATTCTTACACAATACATTTCACCCACTTAATATAATTTAGGCTACTGTTGGTGAGCTTACTAATTGCACATGACATATGGGTCATTTTTTTATATGGTGCCTTTTCCGTCCCCAGTACTAAATAATGTTGTATTTTGTCTAAATTTGGACAAATACTAATTCCATTATTCCAACAATGAATAGGCTTATTACTCTTGACAGTGCTTTCAAATAGGTATTCTTACCGTTTCTTGGTTTCTTTGACTCTTGGTTTC
Organism: Nansenia antarctica; assembly: GCF_963989245.1. Lineage (NCBI taxonomy): Eukaryota > Metazoa > Chordata > Actinopteri > Argentiniformes > Microstomatidae > Nansenia > Nansenia antarctica. The sequence goes on from NC_137674.1 coordinate 16,796,831, forward strand.
TTTTGACTCTCAATCTTCTCAATCTTCTCAATCTTCTTGTTGTTTTATTATACAACGTGACATATGAGATGTCTACCAAGTTGTGATTGATGACAAGACGCACCGTGGTTTCATAGTGGTACACTCTAATACGTCATAATACATTGTAGGAGATGTCACACATCAGTGGCGGCCAATCAGAGGCCATCTACAAGTGGCCCGCCGAGGACATTTTTATTTTTTATTTTTTAATGAAAATAAAAAATGATATTTAAAATAAATACTTTATTTATGACTGTCTTGTATCACGTTGGTTATTACATATTAAGGGTTTTAACCATTCCGTTTTTGTTTGTTTTTAAACGACAAAAAATATTTTTTGATTTTGATAGGCAGCAGACAAAGCTGGTCCCGCTGATGCAGCAAAAAGGAAAGTTCTAGACGAGGTGAAATCTTTCATGTCATTTCTGTCAAATACCTTCGAATATGACTTGACAAAAAGTGCCACCGTTTGTGTATATACTGGTCTTGACAGTGCTATACATACTATACTGGTCTTAACAGTGTTATACAATACTATACTGGTCTTAACTGTGTTATACAATACTATACTGGTCTTAACAGTGTTATACAATACTATACTGGTCATAACAGTGTTATACAATACTATACTGGTCTTGACAGTGTTATACAATACTATAGTCCAGCCCTGTCCCCATCCATCCCTCTTCACCCACTGAGCTATGGAACACTCACTGTCATTGCAAAGGCTAGACTGTAGCACACGTGACCCGGGGTTGAGAGATGGTGTGGCGCACTAGTTGGGGGAAAAGTGGACCTGACTACCCAGGGCCCCAGCAGGGAGAGGGCCCTTGAAAGTCCTGGAATTAAAGTTTTGTTTTCTTTGTAATGTTCTTTATTTTGAGTGAATTAGTGTCACAACTTATTTAAGGTGTTTTTTATTGGTTTTTATAAAAACGCAACACCATGTATACAATCAATTAATCAATCATCAAACAATCAGACATTTAAGACATTACATTCAACAACAACCAACATTAAACTAACTAAAGTGCTCAGTGTTCAGTGTATTGTCCAGTGTAGTGTAATGTTCAGTGTTCAGTGTTCAGTGTCCAGGTTCCAGTGTCGGTAGGAAGCAGGGGTAAAAAAAACCTGTTCTCTGTGCATCCGGGAAAATATTCCCCTGCAGCCCTCTAGTTGTAGAGCGACTACTATCCAGTTTGCCCACCAGTGCAAAGCCGTGGCTCCCCCACCTCCCTCCCCCGAGGGACCCCACACACCCGACTCACCCGACCCCGCCCCACCACCGGCGCATCCGGCCCAGCCCACCAGGCTCAGACTCCTGTAGCCCTTCACGAGGCTAGCCGGACCAGGCGCCCCAGCGGCGGAGCAGATCGAGCACGCAGGCCGATCGGAGGCCCCCGAGGAGAGGCCCAGAGGGCTCGGCGCATGGCAGGCAAGCAGAGGCGAAAAACCTGTACACAGCTTATCCAGGAAAAAAGCTCCCTGGCTCTTCTCAGCTTGTTCCGGGCTGGGGGTTGGGGGTTGGCGGGTAGGGGACTGGGCCTGTAGCTGGGGGCCTGGAGTTGGGGGGGGGGGGGCCCGGAACAGGGGGTTTGGGGTCGCTGAGTTGGAACCTGGGGTTGGTGCTGGGGTGACGTGGTGGTTCCCGCCGGTCTCTGCTCCTGGGTCTGGAAGCCTGGGTAGGTGTCAGAGCTGGATATGACATGTGCCTGAAAAGATAGGGGAGTGAGAGAAGGGAGGTGTGCATGGTTTGTGTAGTGTGCATTTTGGTGTCAGGCGGGTGATCAGTACTTCCCTGTGACCCAGTGATGTTGGTCATCCTGGTGCTGGTGGTGCTGGCAGAGACGGCTGGTTCGGCTGTGGGTTGTGTGTGGTGATATTCTGGTGAGGATAGGAAGTGGGTCAGTGCTGTGTACATGTGTAGGTGGTGGAAGGTGCAGTAAACTTCCCTGTTGGTGTTGTGCGCTGCTCCTCTCCTGGACCTTGTGATGGTGATACTGCTGACCAGGGCTTGTGCTGGAACGGTGGTGAAGGTGATAGTGCAGGAACTGGTGGTGTAGTGAGGTAGGCCCGGGGTGGGGGGGGGTTGGGCGATGCGGCGCGGCATGGGGGGAGGTTTAGAGGATGACGTCCTTCCATCTCTCCACCCCCCACACCGCTTTTGCTTGATCCGGGTTATTTTTAAAGTCAATTGAGAGCATGAACTTTGTGCCATAGCTCTCCCAACATATTGGAAGATCTGTGAGACAGAGAGAGATCTCTTTGGCGCAAAATGGTTTAGTCCATGGGTCGTTTGCCTGTCTGTGTACGGCTCGCTCTCTGTGTCTCGATAGGCATCGTTTTGGTATGTCAATTAATGGCACTCGCCTTAAAACCCCTGTATTTTCCCCCTGCAAATTCAATCTGAAACACGTTTTGTAATTTTTGTGATTTTATTCACACAACGGTAACTCAAAATCCGCCTGGTTCCATCTCCCTCCACCAGGTGGCGCTGTAGTGGAGCGGGACATTAGAGGTTACTGCTCAGTTCCTCAACAAACGGAGTAACTGTGATATCTTCCTAATATAATAATGATGAGCGGACAGCGGGTAAACATTAACTGGTTTATATTAATAAGTGCAGAGCATTACAGAGCATGGCAGTTGCCCACATTAGACTAACTGAACCTATGCTGCTCCCTACGGGACCTTCCTAACCAGGCAGATAACCTCTACTACAGTAACGTTCATGTTAAAACCTTGTCCATGATGCTCGTGTAGTTTATTTGTACTTAATAATGGGCCTATATGTTTGCTCCTGACTGTGGGGCAAGGTATTTATGACCTCCTGGCCCCTCCCCCTGACCTGATAGGACCACTGGCTGTGACTGCATCTTGACCAAGTTTATAAGTAAGGATGTGGGCTCTGGCCCTGCCTCTCTTCTCCCTCACCTCTTGACCAAGCAGCTCTCTCTCTCTCTCTCTCTCTCTCTCTCTCTCTCTGTCCCCCTCCCCCTCTCTCTCTCTCTCTCTCTCTGCCAGACCAGCGTCCATCTTTGATGTCTGTGTACTTTTGCATTTTGAATAAATGGTCTTAACCTGCTCAATAACTATTCTTCATTTTAGTAGCCAACAGGTAGAAATATACGACACATGGCGAGCCTAGCAACGGAGTCTAAAAAGGGAAATCTACGTTTGAAAACTTAAGCTGAAGCCACAGCTCTGAAGACGGTAAGAACGAAAATAGCGCTATTTTCTGTTTAAACTGCTAGAGGCGCGTGTGCAACAGCTGTGTTTTCAAGCAATTTCTTTGAGACTAAAACAACCTTCAACTTTAAGGTTTAAAGTAAAGTAACTTGTTGGAAAAGGAAACACATCTTTCATAGTCTTTAAGCTGGGGTTGGGGAGAGAGCCGAATTTGGTAATTCGCTGTTTTGTGTAATATTGTGTTAAGATATTAGTTTTGTAACTAATAGATATTGTTTGGACGGTATTACGGAATATCGTGAGTGTGTGTGTAGAATTGTGTTAAAGTATAAATGGACTGTGTAGTCTATTTTGTATTGTAGCAGTGAAAAACATATGAGACTCTTTGTCTGTGTGAAAGGACGCCATTGTGTAAGCGGAGCTTAGGCGCCATTTGCAGTGTCCTTTCAGCGGAGCTTAGGCGCCATTTGCATTGTCCTGTGTAAACGGAGCAAGAACACGCACGCTCGGGCACGCGCGCAGACACGCGGACACACAGGGCCTTTAGACATCTCTGTGAAGAGACTGTGGAAAACGTGAATACATTGTAGAATATTTGAATGAGATAAATAATAGTTTAACTGGATTGAAAGATAATCGTGAAATTGTTGTGTCGTGGATGTTGTGAGACTAATCTCTTCACAGGAGCGGTTTTTCCCCCAGAAGGAAGGGCAAAGACCAGCCCCTCCCCCTCCTCCTTCCTCTCTCATACAAGGCTGTCTTTGTCTCCAGTTTCAAGGAGAAAAGGGGGGGTGAAGGAGCTGGCGCATGCGCGTTAGCAGGAGCACAGCTCCATCTGCTGGCCAAAACACGACAAGACATTTTTAAAACATTGGCTCTCTGTAAATTGATGAAATACAACCCTCCTTCATTGATGATGTTTGTAAATGATTGTTATATATTACTTTAATTAATTTAATTAATTACAAATTGATTGAATTAATTATTCAGATCATTTTATTTTTCTGTTTTCACAAAACTTTGATCAATTGTTTTGTGACAATCTAATTATATGTTGATAATAGCTAATTGACTTCACAGGTTTACATCAATGAAGTGTCAATGAATAATACTAACTAATCATTCATTCCTTTCACTTAACAAGTCGATTTCTTTACAGATTGTAATTAATAATTAATCATTCATTCTTTTCCAAATAACAAGTCGATTTCTTTACAGGTTATAATTAATATTTGTAATTTACATCTTTTATTTCAAGTTAGGTCATGTCCACAGCTTTTGATTAGGAATAGCAGAATAGATTGTATTGATAATTAAGCAGTAAAAGGGTTTTTGTAAATCAGTGAATACTTAGGTGTTGACCAGCCTTTGTGATTTAATAATTGTGTTGACCAGAACTGTAATTAGTATTGAATGAGTAATTAAGTGACACATATTCATAAACAATTAGGAAACACATTTAAGTATAAAGTACTTACACAGATATTAGATTTGAGTTAATACTGCACTGACATACACAAGAGGCAAATCTGTTGTTCTGGGTTGTAGTGGTTTTGTGTGGGCGGTTAATACAGTTATATTGGACTAGCATTTGTTTAGCAAATAAGGCAAAATAAGGTGGGTTGTAAGAAGCGTACACCTTATCTAATATAGAATATTGTCAGCATATTGAGCAAGTAGAATGGGGTCGAATTCAACGAAGCTGTTAAAAGATATTAGTGAACATCGTGGAATGTTGGCTACGTTATCCCCTATGGCTGTAGTGGAAAAAATGAATCCTCTTGTTAGGGAAATTAGCAAAATGTCTACGAAATGGAATAGCCGTTGGGCATACATTGAACAGCCGTGGCCGAAAGAGGGCAGCCTTAATTTACAAATAATTGCAACATTGGAAATACTTATCAATGGGCACAAAGCACATCAAAGAGGAAAGATTAGATCAGAGAAACGCAAGTTAGAGTTAGCTATTTTAGATCTATTTAAGGTAGAGGGACAGAAAATAGCTCAGATGGAACCGGAAAAGAAAAAAGAATTGGCCAGAACACTGGAACAGAAATTGAACATTTCATCCCCAGACATGTGTCCTGTCTCCAGTCCCCCTCCATATGCTAAGGCACTGGAGGACCATTCCCAGAAGAAGAAGACCAAGAAGGAGCCAAGGGGAAAAGGGGACGACAGGAGTGACGAGAAAGATGACAGCGAAGATGGCAGTGAAGACTCAAGTGATGACGACAATGCAGATGGAGGCTACAACGCGCAGGTCAGGAAGATGATAGCCACAGCCGAAAGGAAAGGTGGGAGAAGACGCCCGGAGAAAGCGGAAAGAGAGGAAGAAAGACACCACAGATGGCTGAAGGAGCAACGAGAAAGGGAGAAAGAGGGAGATTGTCACCGAATGTCATCAAATACATTAAAGAACTGTCCAGTGCTGATTCGGGGTAACAAGATGGAATATCATCCGTGGCATCATACAGATCTGTCTGAAGTGATCGAGAAACTCCCAGTTCTGGAGGAGGGAGGACATTCGTGGACGCGAGAGGTCGACGTGATACTGACAGGAACGCAGGCCGCAATGGGAGACCTGAAAAGACTCTTAGCTTTTATTGCAGGATTGGATACAATGCAGGAAATATTGATGAAGGCAGGACTTCATAGATATATCAATACATCAGTTTATGATCCAGAGCTCTTCGCAGCAAACAGAGGCAAACTGTGGAAAGCAATCAGAGAGACTTACCCTACTCACATTCACCCAGACAATATCATTGTGAAGCCACTGGGGGGGGATGAGAATCCCAGGGGTTATGTTGCCCGTGTGCACTCTCAATGGAGAAGTGTGACAGGGAAAGACGCTGAAGATAACCCCTTAGAAAAATCCATAATCAGGGAAAAAATACAAGAAGGGCTTCCTACCCCAGTTAAGGATAAGCTAGCAGAAGTGGTGGGGCTACGACACATGAACAAAGCTGTTTATATAGACCACGTAGCTCATCAAGTTGAGTTATATCGAAAGAATATTCAGATACAGAAGGCAGAAGACGAAGAATCACTCAGAATATTGACTCATGTGCAATTGACTGAAAGCGAGAGGAACATAGAGGGAGTGCAGGCTTTAGCCCCACAGCAACAGCCACCTGGAGTGCAGACTGCTACTTACCAGTCCTACCCACAGGGGCCACAAGGGGGGTATCCATACCCACAAGGGCCACCAGGGGTGCAAGCGGTTCCATACCAGATGTACAACCAGCCTGGCCAAGGACCACCACCAGGGGGATGGACAGCAGCAGGGAAGAAGATGCTAGAACCGTGTTACCAATGCGACCAGAATGGACATCTAGCCTGTACCTGCTGCAACAGGCCCCAGGGGGGCGCAGGGGGGAGCCAAGGAGGAGGATATTGGCCTCCTACTACACCTGCTCCAGGAGTGATGAACCCTTACGGAGGCCCAGCAGCTGGCCTATAGGGGTGCCCGGAAGATCCGAGTGGGAGGTGCCAGCTGGTGGTGACAAAGAAGCCTGAAGGCGCCACGCACCTCCCTATGTCTAGAGAATATGTGAAGACAATCGGATTTGAGGGAATTAAACAGCTGATTCCTACAACTGAGCTTGTAGACTTAGAGTACAAGGGACAGAGAGCAACTCTGTCAACACTTGTGTCAGAACACACGCCAACAGGGCTGCTAGGGAGAGATGCTCTATGCCAATTGAACTGTACAGTAAAATGCACACCTGACGGCTGTCAGGTGACGGTGCCATCCGGTGTTCAGATTCCATCGACGGCCAGAGTGATTAAGCATAGAACAGACCTACAAGCTTTGCCTTTAAAGGGAGCTGATATAGAATATTGGGTTGATGGGTCTTGTTACGGGGTAGGAGAAACTTTGTGCGCTGGGTATTCCTTAGTTAAAGCACAGAATTCAAAGTTTATTGTAGAACAGGCTGAGGCAGTTCCTCAGCCTTGCTCAGCTCAGTTGGCTGAATTGATTGCCCTCACAGAAGCATGCAACTTGGGAACCGGACGGAGAGTGACAGTGTACACCGACTCTGCCTATGCACATAATGTTTGTCATTTTAATGGAGCTGTATGGAGGGGGCGGGGTTTTAAGAGAACTGATGGTACGCCTATACAGCATCACGCACAGATCATGAAGCTGTTACAAGCCATGATGAAGCCAAAGGAATTAGCCATAGTGAAGTGTGCCACACACAGGTCTGACTCATCACATGTCACACAAGGTAACAGGGCTGCAGAAGATGCAGCCAAAGCCATTACAGGAGCAGACAAGGCAGGTAAAGGTCTTCTGGTCACACATGAAAAGCAATTACAGGGCATGGTCACACTTGAGGATTTATTGATGTTACAGAGTAGAGCAACTATGTTAGACAAGAACGTTTGGCTAGCAAGGGGGGCAAGTCAGGATGACACAGGTCTATGGAGGAATCATGAGGGGTTGGTTGTAGCACCCTCAGATTTAATAGGCATGTTAATACGGGAAGCTCATGGATTAGCACATGTGGCTAGGGGGGAGGTAAGACGCAAGATCACCAAGGAATATGGGTTTTGGAGTCCATATTTGATGGAACAGATTGACCATGCTTTAGGTCAATGTGGGGTCTGTTGGAGAAACAACATCAGAGTGGGTACACCAGTGGTGTCTGGGCATATCCCTACCCCAATAGGGCCACGGGTGGTGGACAGGGGGGTGGATGTACAGAGTAGGCAGGATGTTGTGCCAACAGGTGCCGAGGTCCCCAGAGAACCTGAGAAGGAGGAGCTACGAGGAGATGCTGTGGTGTTGCCAGAGCCAGTGGCAATGCCAGTGTTACAGCCAGTGACATTACCGGCAGTGCCTGAAACCGAGGGGACAGTGGAAAGCTGTCCAGATGCCAATGAACCAGAAACCAACGAAGCAGAGAGTGTTGACAGTCTGGAGGTCCAGCCTGGGGGTGTCCAAAGCCTGGACACCTGTGCTACTGGGGATGCTGGCGAGTGCCTGCACCATGCTTCAGATGATGCTGAGGGCGACTCCCCAGACCTTGATCAGCGTGGGAGGGGACCAGGCGGCTGCCTGAACCTCAATGACACTGACGGACGACGACCAGTTAGGAAAAGATTAAAGACTATGAATAGGGTAGTGAAGCAGCAGATCAAAGGGAACGACGGGAATGGACAGCAGATGATAGCATGGCTGGAAACGGTCTTAGGGGCATGGGAAACTTATTTTGCTAAGATAGGAGCACCTATTATAGCAGACATGATTTTTGACTTTCTTAGGAGGCAGGGCCTCATTGACTGTTTTTGGAAAATCAGTCACTCAGTCCACGTTAATGAACTTTTCAGAAGACTAGTCCTCACCTGAGGTGAAGATCTATGCATTAATGCATTCCCTTTGTCCTGTGTTTACTGTTGGAGAATTATGTGTTATGATAACTGAATGTCATTATTTGTGTATTGTTTGTGTATTTGTGTGATTGATGTCAGTTGAGAAGTGATGTGGTGGTTATGCAAAGATAGGAAAGAGGTTCTGTTCCTAGCGCAACGAAAATGGAAGCTCCTGACTATGAAAGTGTTATCAATCTGAGACAGCGGTAAAGGCTGTTCTCCAACTGGGTACAAGTGCTAGCAACCTCTGACCCTGACGCTTCAAGGACAGAGAAGACATCGGTCGTTGGAAGTTTTTGTGTTGAAATATGTATGATGTACTGTGTTTAGATTAATTTGTATTTGGTTTATATGATATCTTTGGTTGCTGGTACTGGTGCTGGGTTGGTCTGTGTTATTATGTTTCTTGTGTTGTGTGTTGATGTAGTTTTTCTGTTGTTTATTGGAACATGTTGTTTATTTAAAAAAAATAAAAAAAAATCTTTGGTTTCTTAGTTGCAGTCGGTGGGGTTTTGTGTTTTTGTTTTTGTTTTGTGGTCATTTAGTTTCGGAACACCCTCTGGGTATTCCGAGGGGGGAATCTGTAGTTTATTTGTACTTAATAATGGGCCTATATGTTTGCTCCTGACTGTGGGGCAAGGTATTTATGACCTCCTGGCCCCTCCCCCTGACCTGATAGGACCACTGGCTGTGACTGCATCTTGACCAAGTTTATAAGTAAGGATGTGGGCTCTGGCCCTGCCTCTCTTCTCCCTCACCTCTTGACCAAGCAGCTCTCTCTCTCTCTCTCTCTCTCTCTCTGTCCCCCTCCCCCTCTCTCTCTCTCTCTCTCTCTCTGCCAGACCAGCGTCCATCTTTGATGTCTGTGTACTTTTGCATTTTGAATAAATGGTCTTAACCTGCTCAATAACTATTCTTCATTTTAGTAGCCAACAGGTAGAAATATACGACACTCGTTAATTCAGGTGTGTTAAACAAACTGTATAAACGCCATAATACTGTTGGTTCAAATGTAACATATTAATGAACAAGTCCTTGTCATGTTGTGTTAATACAAACATGTTCTAATCCTCCCATTTATATTATAGCGTAATTGCTTTTCACCAAAGTTTGTTTTAGAGTAATTATGGTTACGTTTGAACCACTTATTCTTGAGATGGCAGTACTTATCTTAATCTGTTAGTGGTTTATTTTTGTCTCTCTCACATCAGCTCTCTCATCTCTCTCTCCTCCTGTCATCTCTCATCTCTCTCTCCTCCTGTCATCTCTCATCTCTCTCTCCTCCTGTCATCTCTCATCTCTCTCTCCTCCTGTCATCTCTCATCTCTCTCTCTCATATCCTCCTGTCATCTCTCATCTCTCTCCTCCTGTCATCTCTCATCTCTCTCTCCTCCTGTCATCTCTCATCTCTCTCTCCTATCCTCCTGTCATCTCTCATCTCTCTCCTATCCTCCTGTCACCTCTCTTCCAGCCTCATCTCCTCCAGTATTGCTCTGCTAGTCTGGTCTCTCTCTCTCTCTCTCTCTCTCTCTCTCTCTCTCTCTCTCTCTCTCTCTCTCTCTAGCTCTCTCTCTCTCTCTCTCTTTTCCCTTTGTGTCTCCTCTGCTCTTTCTCTCAGCCTGCTTTTCATAACCTGTCTCTGCTTTCCATAATCTGATCTCTCTCTGTCATATCCTCTTCTCTCTCTGATATCATCATTACATTGTTTCTATTCATTTCTCTCTCTTTGACCTGTACTCTTTGTTGTCTCTCACTCTCTGTATTCACTGCCTGTGCCTTTCTCTGTGACTCCTCACTTGTCTCTCCTGCAAGTGTGCAAACATTTTTTTTTTGTAAAATTATATACACCTTCTTTATTTAATCTTTGTGTTTGAGTTTGCATCATTTTGGATGTGAATTATGGAAATGTGTCTCAAACGGTACACAAACATGATGTGAAAAATGTGTGTTATACAATAATATACAATAATACTATATTATAATTTTTAATGTTTTAATTATTATTATTATTATTATTATTATTATTATTATTATGCTAAGTGTTTGTGTTGTTATTAAATTGAGCCTATAGGTTCCACTGTAATTACCAAAGAACATCTCTGTGGTATATTATTATTATTATTATTATTATTATTATGTAGTAAACATGAATAATTAAAACCTCTGTAGGTTGTCCTGGAAGTTCCCCTCTGCTCCATGTGTTGTGTTGTGCAATGGAAGAGAGGGATTGTCTGTAGGCTGAGCATGGAACTCTGTCGCGCCAGAACACACAAGGTCAGACACACAAGGAAGTATTCATCAACTAGACCGTCTCTGTGGCTCTTCTACAAAGAGTCTATGAGTGTGCATCAAACAGAACAAGAACTGGAAATATCCATCTTAAAATGGCAGCATAAATGAACATAAAGTAAGGGGTATGTCTGTTTATTGCTACACAGTATTTTATACTTTGTTTATTCATAATAATATGTGCAAGAAGTTAGGTGCAAGAAGTTAACTAAATACATTGGTGGAAACATGCATCTTGCACTTCAGGAAAACAGGCGAAGATCCACTAATCCACAGGCTCATCTGTGTAACATAACAGTAGTCATTAACGGTACTCGGCACAGATGTAACAAGTGCGATGTGTGCTCTCCTTCTAGTCCTGGTTAAAACACGAGCAGCTGAATTTTGTACAATCTGGAGTTGATCAATGGCTTTTTTAGGTAGACCACAGAGGAGAGCATTACAATAGTCCATTACAATAGTCCGGCTAGTAATACAAGTGTGCACTAGTATCTCAGTATTCGCATGGGAGAGAAACTGGCAATATTTTTTAAGTGATAGAACGCAGATTTGCTTACATTCCTGATGTGGGCATCGAAAGTTAAATTGGAATAAATGATGACACCAAGGTTTTTGCCCTGGTGCTTAGGACTGAGTGCCTGTGACTTCAATTTAGAGGTCAGTTTCTCTCTCAGAGCCTCTGCTCCAATGACAAGTACCTCTGTTTTGCCCTGGTTGAGCTGAATGAAGTTCTGAGCCATCCAAGCATTACTGTCTATAATACAGTCTTGGTGGGAATCAATAGGGCTTGAGTCATCAGGAGACACAGCAATATAGAGCTGAGTGTCATCAGGAGACACAGCAATAGAGCTGAGTGTCATCAGGAGACACAGCGATATAGAGCTGAGTGTCATCGGGAGACACAGCGATATAGAGTGTCATAGGCGTAGCTGTGAAAATTGATGCCATGTCACCTGATGATACTGCCATGGGGCAGCACATAAACTGAATATAGAAACTGTGGTGTCATTTCTGATTGGTGAAACCAATATGTATACAAATACCATGAAATAAAAGCTGAAAATCTCTACTTTAACCTAATATTAATGGTTTGCCGAAAGAGGAAACAATGCTTCACTGTCTTACTTACGCAGTGCACTGTATATGTACCTCACTTTGTCCACTAGAGGGCCTCAATCCATCACAGTTGTATGGTATTAACCCAGTTCACATTTCCTTGACAACATTATTTCAAGAACAGTTAAAAACCACCAGCCCCGATGGGCCACCACTTTAGAGGGGCGAGTGTAGAGAGAAAATGATTAATTCATAGGTTCATGGTTGAGATGGTAAACTCAATCCTCATTATCAGAGAATTACCCTTAAAGACTGGCTCAACCTTAATTCTCTCATTTAATTGGAATGACCAAGTGATGAAACTAAAACAAACCTCTGTGTGACCACGTGAAGAGGGGGGAACTGGTAACTGGTCAACGTTGTCGCCCACAATGAGAGTGGTGTCCTTCAGGATACCTGGCTATCAGCAATACTCCTCATGTGCCTCCTTTAGGGCAAGCATGTCCAGAGCTGTCAACACACTGCTGCTCACTGGCTGTGTTTTCTCCAGAGGCTGACTAGAAGGAAGAATGTAATGTTATCACATTCTGAATGATCTGCGTCTCTCAAGCACACACACACACACACACACACACACACACACACACACACACACACACGCGCGCACACACACACACACACACACACACACACACACACACACACACACACACACACACACACACACACACAAACACACACTCTAACACTAAACATATCTAAATTCTTCCTTTCTTCCTCATTATGTAACCAGAACTTCACTGCTTTGCTTTCAAACCTGGACAGGAGCCAAAGGTTCACACACAAAAATGTGTAGAGTCCCACACCAAAAAACCCAATAAGAAATTGCTACACTCATTTCTAACATAGGCCTATGTAGATCCACTTATGTCAATTAACTCAATGAGACATAAACAATAAATCAGGAAATGTGTGTGAGATTTTTAAAACGTTCATACCGGTAAATAGAACACCTGCGGGTTGCATGCGAAAGAGGAATACGGTAAACATCTATCAAATCAACTCCAAGCCTTTTTAAATTAACTTAAAGAGGTAATAGGAATATAAATAGAGGAAACATGAAGTGTGAATGTACATCATAATAAGATATGGAATTTCCCTGCTGAAAAATAAAAAGATGAAAAAAAAATCTGAGGGAACCGTGGGCCAATGTTTTCTGTCTCCTCAGCTAGCAGACAGACACCATCATCGCCTTTATCTTGGTGGGTGGTCATGGCTGCACAGTCACACGCCATTTCTCCACTAGGAACTCCACTCCTCACGCCATGTCCTCTCCTGGGACATTTAGACACTGTAACACCTGTGGTTTTGACTTCCTTTTCCACTGGTGGTCACTTGGATAACTAGCAACTATTTAAAACCTAGCATGGCTCATCTGTCTTAGGCAACTACCCACGTTTCTCTGGGGAAATGAGCCTCTAAGGATTTGTGGCGTGTGCTTGCAGAGTGGAAACACTGAGAAGGGTAGGGTGTTTGGATGGGTTGTTGCTCAATACTGCCTGTACTGAGGTGTCTGTATGAGGATTGGCCTCTTCTCCGAAAACACAGGAACAGGCGACCCTGAGGGTGTACTGCACCCATCACAGGGAAGAGCTTAGTGCCTGCATGGGACTTAGGGATTGCGTGGATGGCACTCCTTCGTGTGAGATTGTATCAAGCACAGGGGAATGTATAAGCTACAGTCTAAATACAAGTGCACTGGTGTGCCTAATTCAGTTTGTCATGGTTACAAAAGGGAGTCTGGTAACCTGCACATACACAAAAACAAAACCTCCAGTAGGACTGTCTCACTTTCAATGGTTATGTCATGTTACTGTATGGCATAACATTTGACTTTTATTTATTTATTTTTATCAGTTACTTAGCATATCACAATGATCACAAGTAAGACTTCCAACGAAAATAGGTACTATTATAATATAGGTAATAAAAAAAACAATTGTTAATGTTGGAGATAAGGAGTAGTTAGGGCGAGAAGTAGGGTTGGAGCAGCTATAGGGGGAGGGGCCGCAGAAGGAAGGTATTCACTTTGTTGTCCTGACGATGGTGGAACGATGGTGGGAAGCTCAATCCATCACTGGGTCTGATGGTGGAAGTGGGGAGCGCGCCCAGAACAGGTACAGGAGGTCCAGTAGCCTACTGTATATCCAGGTATATTGGAGGCTGTACAGGGCTACATAGCATATGACACGGTCTGGTGAAAAGGTCTGCATGCCGGCAATTCTCAAGTCACGCAATTGACCAAGAAGCTTACTTTTTTTTTTTTAAATGTTGCAGTTTTTTTTCATATTACGAAAGTTTAAGTGTTGAAGAGCCCACTCGATATAACAAACAACAGTTTTAGGATGACTAAATAAAAACATTTAATGAATTGGATTCACTGTATTGTCTGCCGTCCTGCTTTGTGGCTACTACTATAGTGATACATGGCTTGTAAACAAACATACTTTTATGACGTGTTCAAAAGGACTGTGTGATCATCTAACTATGTGTAGTTATGTGTTTTTAGCATGTTGATGTTCTATCTGCATGTTGTGATGTGCTAAACATACATTCAGATGTTCGTAGCGATGTTCTTTCTTAGCTGCTAGCTAGCTACCAACACGTCTGTTTTGATTCAGAGCAATTGTCTCCGGTATTTGGTTTGAGGTGTACCAATATTCAAATAAGCATATCTTCTTCAACTATTTCAATGTATGACACATCATTTTAAAGCTTACAATCTGCACTTTCATAATCTATCAAAACTGACCTTGCCCTACTTGGGGACCTTTTCACCAGACTGTGTGACAATGATTCAACAACATTGTTGGGATCACACCTCACACAATCATGATACTATTGTGTTCCAGTTGATTTAATTTATGACACTTGCCACTCCAATTCATCTAAGAATGTTGATCTACAGCAGCCTGTGAAAATAAAAAGTTATGATTGAAACACGCGTGAAAGTGTGAAAGTGAGCATGCGTGTGGATCCTTGTGAGCGGGGGGGGGGAGAGAAAGGCAGGACCTCCCGGAGTGGTCTGGCAGACAGGAGCCCCCTCTCTCCCTCCACTGTGGAAGCTGAACTCTCCTGACCAGCCACTGAACCACAGCGGCACTGAACCACAGCGCCCCCCCCCCCCCCCCCCCACATCCCTTAAAATATGTGTGGTTACTGGAGTATAACCCTGGGACCAAGGCGAGTGAACACAGTGGATAGAACGTCCACCCTGTAATCCACCCCCCCATAAGAGTCTGGACCTTATGTTTTGTTGTATTGTTCTTCCCATGATGGATGTATGTTTATCTTGTAGATAGTAATAGTTATTTGTCTGTATTATCTTGTAGATAGTACTAGTTTTTTTGTCTGTCTTACATGTAACGATGAATTGAGAATCAAGGACCCCAATTGAAATAAGCCAGTGGCTTTCTTGGGTTTTTATCCTGTTAGTTGACCTTGTATGTAATATGTACTTTCATGTACCTACTTCTGCAAATCTTCTAATAAAGTTTTCAATCAATCAATCAAAACTCACACCAGAGATGGGTTATATAGGACATGTTGTGAAGCGCATGATATGGGGTTAAGGTTTGAATGGAGAATACAAAACCTTTAAATACCTAATGGAGGGTCAGATATTGTTTTTTTGGGGGGCGCGTAGCACACTAATGCCCATACCACAGGTTCCTGGTTTGATTCCGATCCTCGACATATGTTGCCTGTCATCCCTCCTCTCTCACCCATCCTTCCAGTCAATCTCTATTGTCTCTATCCCAATAAAGCAAAAATCCCCTAAAAACATATATATCTATATACTCTATATATATACAGTATATATACATTGTTTTTGGCTTGGGGATTAACGTATTGTCTGCTGCAGCTTTACCATGGCCTCTGTGTGGTGTACTACTAACCAGTGGTGTAGTCTACGTGATACAGTAGGAGTCTGGGAGGGGAAATCACAGTATACCCACTAGAAACAACTAGACTACACCACTGCTACTAACATGCCTCAGTAAGAACATACCCCAGGGGGGTTTGGGTTGGGCAAGTAGTAAAGCTCACCAGAGAATTATTCAAAGGCATATAAGCAGAGAGTTTATGAAACATGAAATTCCTGAGTCTTCTGAGTCAAACCTCAGGTTCTTTCGATTGGAACTGACTCACGGGAGAGGTATGGTTAGCCTGCAGTGATCTAATAGTAGTACATGAGACGGAACCACTGAGATGTCTTCTTAGCTGTTGATATTCTAGGCATTTTGAGATCGGTCAAATGAAAAGGGCTTTACAACATCTAATCTATTGTTGTTGTTATTATGATGATGTTATTATTATGGCCTAAGGGAAAGAGTCACATCAGAGCGTCACATCGCAGCACCAGAGGTGCAGTTTTCAGGATGACTGGCCAAGAACAGGACAAGCTCAGACAGGTGACCTGACGGGGTGTGTGTCTCAGAGGCTCCGACGCACTTCATCTACACACGCAACCCCCCCACCCCCCCTCCCCACCACACACACACACAAGTTTGACACGCAGGGCCCTGCCTTACACCTTCTCTGTCTGAGTGCAGAATATCTAGAATGTCTCTTACCCCTCCGCCCAGGGAACACTGGCTGTAGTTTACACTCAACCAGTCAACGATCTCAACAGTCAACGATCTCAACAGTCAACAGTCAACGATACGAAAAACAAACTGATTGTTTACACTTCCGTGATTACGATACCACGGTTGCTTTACATGTATGCCGTTTTCACTTGCGTGTATTTTGATTTCATGTTTTTTCCTTCATTAGTGAAGAAAAGGGCGGTCTCTAGACACGTCCAGTGTCGAGTGTGGTCAGCTCTCCAGAGGGATGGTGGAGAGTTGATGAGGAGTAGATGTGCTGGACGCTGTGTGTGGTTCTTTCTGTCTCTGCTAAGGACTGACACATTTCGTGACATTAGAATTATAAGGTTCTATCTCAATTTTTGTCAAAATATAGTTTTTTTTTTACATAATCTGATCCATTAGGTGTTTATTAATGCCTGTGTGGTAAAATGTTGACATTTTTGAGTTAGTAATTAATAAAATACAAAGGTTCCATCTCACAAAACATAATGGAATGTAAAAACGTTGACGCTCAATATCTCTGAACTACCCTAAACGGAGATAGAACCTTATCATTCTAAGCTCACGATTTGACAGTAATAACACCATCCAGTCCACACCTCTTACATGTTTACTATGTGAGTCTCCACCAACAAAAGAGTGGGAGGCAGCATGCTTGTTTGCTGACTTTTGTTTCTCGGTGTGTCACCAGCTCCTAGTGTGCAATCTGTAATGCATTGCCAAACCATTCATTAAGGGATAGTTTGACTCACAAACACAGACATAAACACCCCATATACTGTATGTCATTTATTATGTAAGAATACATTGGTAAACAAATGAATATAACCAGTGGTTAGCCTAATGTATTTGTTTTGATGGATATGCAATATAATTGTCCACAATTTCGGACTACTGGAGTGTCATTAATAGCCTTGTTAATACAGAAGAAGCTTGCGTAAAAGAAAATCTTGAAATCTATTTGCCATGTCATAATGAATCAACTTCCTGGATGGAATTCATGACCTTTTGTATTACCAAGCTGGTGGCTCTTCATTCAGTCAAGTTGTTTAGCGTCACACTGAAATACAAGCTACAGACCCAGCTGTCACTACCCTGCTGTCAATAGACAGTGAGAAACACAACAAAACAAGGCACAAACACTTAATCATACTTATCTGTAGAATAGACAGTACAAATACTCATAGCCTATACATGCAAAACACACACAACGTAGTACAGGGGCTGGACATTACTTTGTCAAGCATCATTTCAATTTAGAGCATATTTCTCTGCAACTAGATCAGTGCCTTTCAGCAAAATCACAAATTGAATTAGAGCACTGGAAAGAGCTGAGCATCGACAACTGCATATACACCAATGGCATGAGGCAACATGATGTGTGTTTGTGATGTAGAAGGAGTGGTGATCCATGCATGGAGAAGTTTTCCATATATCCTACCCATGTGGGAGAGGGGAAAACCTCCTCAAGAGTGACTAAAAGGCTTACAGTATGTCATGACATTATTGGGATCGACTTGATTTAGTTACCAGGGAGCTGCAAGTGAGCATGCTTCAAATTATACAACATCAATACTTCAGTGAAAAAAGAACAGTGTTTAAGGACTTACAATATACAACCTAATCTCAACTGACTGCAAGAAGGCTTTGAAATGAAATGTGACGTACATATTTACAACCAAGCTAATCAGGGCCACTCTGATCCTGTCCTGACACAGCTACATGAGTGAGAATAAATATTTACTCTCTGTTCCCCCAACACTACCCGCAATCTAAAGAGATACCGTAATGGTACAGAGAAAAACGAGTCTGGGAGAGAGGTAGTGAGAGAAAGAGGAGGAAGGGTTAAAACAAGGCTAGGGAGCCCCTCAATTATCTCAAGCAGATCTAGTACATTCCGTTGAACTTCCAGAGGCTCTTTGGGGGCTCTTTCATGAATCTGCATCTCGGACATGCCCCCAGGACACTGATATGGGCTGATGACAGATGGCCCCTCTACTCCAGGTGAGGCCGATGGCCTGACCCCTCCCTGTCTTACCTGGCTGATGGGAGCAGGACCTCCGACCCAGCCCCAAGAACCTCAAGGGAACCTTTGTTGTCAGCATGACTTAGCAGCAGGGTTGGCAGACAAAGAGGTCCTCTTTACCAGGCAGTAACCTCCTCCTTTTATCATAGAGGTCTGGCAGAGCAGACCTACACCCCTGTGTCCGCTGTGGGTAAACAAAAAGCCAGAGCAGTTTCATAGTGAACACCTGTGGCTCATTATCCCAAATATGGATCATATAGTTGACCCTTCAGTGGGGAAAGAGAGTTTTTCACCTTTCTTCTAATTTCTGTAATATGGACACTAACAACTGTACACTACTGGCCTCTGAAGTAAATGAGGATGGCGTTCATTTGAGAATTGCCTATATAGCAAAGTGACAAGAGAAGAAAAACGTTCGAAGTGATTAGGATATTCACTTTGACCCCTTACAATTCTTCCTCCAGTTCAACAATTACCATCAACTCCATGACCGATTAGAAGCCGGGAGCTCTAAGTGCCTGGAATGCTGAGGTCATCGCAAATGACGTGGCACTCTAAAGGACGGTAGCCTGAAGGCCCCTAGAGTGCAAGTGTTTGTGTGTGTGTTGAAATGATTTGGGGCTTAGGAACTTTTTCCATGAGTCAGGATGACTATAGGGACGACATCTTTAATGATGTGTTGGATTCTGCCCACAGGTACACTGTTCAGGTGAGCTAATGATGACCCAGATCTTAGAACTCTTAGAATACAAAGTATGTTAGTGACTCAATTAGGTTCATATGGGAAAATTAGTGTTTGGGGCCTGGATAATTGCTGGGTCTTATTGCTGGATCAGACATGCTTCTAGATTACCTTTCTAATCTCGTATGAACTGGGCCGAGCACAGCTTTGTAAGCCACTATCCAGAGGAAAATAAGAAGAATATGTTATGACAGGGCTCACTGTCACAAACTAAATTATTTTAGTCGAATGAAGGCGGTATATGTGACACAGTCTGATCATTTGGTCAGCATGTCGGCAACCAATCAAAATGTTCAGACTTTTCTTTTGAAAGACAGAACTACGTTTCAACGTTGTTGAGAATCACAACACAAACTCGCTAGTCAAGCCAAAATACTGCAATGCAATGGATTCGGTGAATAATCCCCACTGCTACCTAGTTAACTATAACACTACTTTACATTGTAAGCAGGCTCACAAAACAAGCTGTTTGACTAGCGAGGTGTCATTGATTTTCAACAACGCAGAAATGTATTCACATTTTTAAGAAAGAAAAGTCAGATCATTTCATCGGATCCCGACATGAGGACCTAAGCATTAGAACGTGTCACATGTTATGTCTTCCAATTACGACATTGCAAGTGTCCCACGGTGATAAGGGACAGCAGGCAGGAACACGGTGATAAGGGACAGCAGGCAGGAACACGGTGATAAGGGACAGCAGGCAGGAACACGGTGATAAGGGACAGCAGGCAGGAACACGGTGATAAGGGACAGCAGGCAGGAACACGGTGATAAGGGACAGCAGGCAGGAACACGGTGATAAGGGACAGCAGGCAGGAACACGGTGATAAGGGACAGCAGGCAGGAACACAGTGATAAGGGACAGCAGGCAGGAACACAGTGATAAGGGACAGCAGGCAGGAACACGGTGATAAGGGACAGCAGGCAGGAACACGGTGATAAGGGACAGCAGGCAGGAACACAGTGATAAGGGACAGCAGGCAGGAACACAGTGATAAGGGTCAGGAGGCAGGAACACGGTGATAAGGGACAGCAGGCAGGAACACAGTGATAAGGGACAGCAGGCAGGAACACGGTGATAAGGGACAGCAGGCAGAAACAGTTCTAGTAGAAACACCCGTTGTCTCAACTCAACTCTTTAATCACGGAATCAAAACTTGGTTAACTGAGCTCAAATCTACCAAACAAGTGTCACTGTTTCTTTCAACAATCTGTAGCAAGTGGATTACACTCAGGAAAGTACACAAGACTAATGTGTAACAGATGTATGGGTCACAATATTATTTACTGTGTTGGTGTTTGTGCTAACGCTGTGTCTAGGACTGTAAGACTTGGATGTTGTCTCCAATGGGGGTGATCCCCCCATATATTATGGCATTTGTCGTGTCATTTTCTTTTCTGTTTATTTCTGATATGTGACATGCCCCCCCCCCCCCCCCCCTGTTTTTTTGTTTTGTTTTGTTTTTCTTTTCTTTTGCTTGTGTTTTTGTTTTTTGTTTGTTAGTTTGTTTGAGAAAAAAAAAGGGAAAAAAAGAGAAAGAACATTCTCTGTTATTGTTTATGGACAATGTACTGCATAACGAAGTGCAAAACTAGTTTTCTACTATTACATGGGACAATAACCTCCCCCACGGATACTAGTTGTTGTTGTTATGTCCTGTTGTGTACATGTCTCTGTGAAATTCAATAAAAATATTAACCATCAAACAATCTGTAGCACCACTGTCAAATTATGTTCTGTGCTTCATCACAAGTACCAGAGGCCTAACTATCCCCACCCCCCCACACGCATACTTGGACATCTAAAAATACAAGAAGAAAGTTCCCAGAGAGACAGTCACATGTCACATCCGTGTTCTGTGATGGACATGAAACTGTTTACTTGAAAACAAATCCAGCACTTATCTTCCTTTTCACATAGCTTAGTTTTATTTTTATACAGCTAGAAAACCAGGAAGTTGTAAATCATTTGCCACAGTGTTGCCACCCACGTAGATGGCTTTGGTAGTTAAATCGAAAGAACATGTAGACAATTATAACTTGCCACCAATTATTCCATATGATCTCACGAAACACATGTGTCGCTAATGCTTTTGTTTAAGAGCAAGGTTTTGAACATTTTAGAGATGTTTTCTGAAGGACTAGTATTGATTGATAGGGTCAGACTAATCTCTGTAACACAGAGAATGTCTACACTGTCTCGAAAATAAAAAAAACAGGTTTGCTAGCCTAGTAGTCAGATATTTCTTGACGATCAGCAACCCCTAAAAGAAAAATAATACCCAAGTCTGTTTATTAATGTTAGTGTTGATATTGTTTAAGTGTGTGTATTATTCCATTGCAGCAATTAGAATAACTCCAGTCCATTTAAATGGTAAATGGACTGACTTATATAGCGCCTTATTCCAAAGAGCTTTACAATGGCCTCTCTTTCACCCACACATTCACACACCAATGGCGGCAAGCTACCATGCAAGGCGCCGGTCCGTTCATTGGGGGCAAGTGTCTCGCCCAAGGACACTTCGACATGTGGCCAGCGGGGACTCGAACCGCTGATCTGCCAACCTTGCGATCATTAGACGCCGGCTCTACCTCCTGCACCACAACCGACATTTCCATAACAAGCTCTAAGCCTTAACGGAAAAAAAGTATGTAAAAATGTATTCAATGTAGAAATGGACATTATAAAAAGGGGAGGGAGGGGTCCCAAATGAACTTCAGATGTTGACTCAATTAGCAACGAGCAAACCAACGAAAACAACGGTCCGTCACTAAATTCTGTCAAAAGTGATGAATTCCACACACTCCATAGAATGCTAGGAAGGAATGACAGGGCTTATGCACCACAGTGGGATGGTCATGGTCAATGGTAATGTCAGCAAGCCGGTCAACGATTATGTCAGATTTTCAATCCTGTTGGGAGAAAGACCTATTTGAGTCTCTGAAAAATGCACAGGTGCAGGAGGTCTCTCAACGCCTTCTTGTTCTGCTCCTTTGTATGACCCATCTGACTGAGAGGCTCACTACGTTCACAGGCATCAGTTTGGGACATATTAGAGTTCAGACAATTTGCAGTGCAACGACTAGTAAACCAGCAGCCATCTCAAAGACATTACATTTTTCTTTAGAAAATACTAAACTACTACATATACTACATACACATAGAATCAAGCAAACTTCAAACTACAAGGGGTGTTGGGGATTTACTGACAATCAATTCAATATACAGTAGGAGGAGAGGAGACAGCACACGGGGAAGAGCAGTGAACAGAACCAGACGCACCGTGAGGGTGAGGGCCGGTTTCCGGCAGAGCAATTCTGTACCAAAATATGTTGACGTGTGTTTGTCTGTCCCCAGGCCGTCCCGGGCATAGCCCTGGGAGAGAAGGGAGACAGAGCCCCACAGCCCTCTGAGAGAAGGGAGAGAAAGAGAGAGAGAGGGGAGAGAGAGAGAGAAGGGAGAGAGAGAGAGAAGGGAGAGAGATAGAGGGGAGAGAGAGAAGGGAGAGAGAGAGAGAAGGGAGAGAGAGAGAGAGGGAGAGAGAGAGAAGGGAGAGAGAGCCCCACAGCCCTGGGAGAGAAGGGAGAGAGAGAGAGAAGGGAGAGAGAGAGAAGGGAGAGAGAGAAGGGAGAGAGAGAGAAGGGAGAGAGAGAGAAGAGAGAGAGAGAAGGGAGAGTGAGCCCCCACAGCCCTCTGAGAGAAGGGAGAGAGAGAGAGAAGGGAGAGAGAGAGAGAGAAGGGAGAGAGAGAGAGAGAAGGGAGAGAGAGCCCCACAGCCCTCTGAGAGAAGGGAGAGAGAGAGAGAAGGGAGAAAGAGAGAGAGGGGAGAGAGAGAGAGAAGGGAGAGAGAGCCCCACAGCCCTGGGAGAGAAGGGAGAGAGAGGGAGAAGGGAGAGAGAGAGAGAAGGGAGAGAGAGAGAGAAGGGAGAGTGAGCCCCCACAGCCCTCTGAGAGAAGGGAGAGAGAGAGAGAAGGGAGAGAGAGAGAAGGGAGAGAGAGAGAGAAGAGATGTTATTTCCCTGTGCTGATTATTCTTTAGTAAATACACCAGTCGAGGCTGAACTGCTGCCTGTCGTCTGTGTCTGTTTCTACCTTGGTTGTGCTTCTACCTGGTCCTACGGAGTGGTCACCACAATACATTCACACATTGTTGTCAGTTCCTACACTGCACTAGCTTTTTCCCATTGATGGAGATTATAGGATGCTTTGAAACTCTTGCATCCGATGTGCAGTGTCATCTGACGCTAATCTTTGAGTCGACGGTACACTCCTGATGACTGGACCGGTTTTAGTATCCTATTTTACTGCCTGCAAGGATTCATATCGTATCTCTGTGGATCTGAGCCACATGACTGCTTAGGTCACAAGAGGTTTTTAATATGAATGATGTTCCCCTTCAATTTCCTTCCGTGAGAACACACAACAGAAAGCTGATCCGCAACTTGTGATGGTTGTACTGTAAGAATAACTCAGTTGCAGCTCATATTACCTCTCTCAACACTGACTGATCTCTGGCTGACAGAAAGATGAAGACCAATCAACAGAGTGAAGAGAGGCACCCATTCACAAACACACCGTTAACTCATTCAGAGCCGAGGGCGAATAAAGTCACCTAAAGTGTTAACATCCTAGAGCGCCAATAGTGACTATACACCAACAATGCATAAATAATGATGCTTCATTTTGTAGCCAATCAAACTATTGTTTCCGGGTAAATACAGCATACAACTCTTAGCACTCTAGGTGGTGAGTGTTCCGTAATTGTTTGGTAGTTGGTGAGTCAACATGACATAGTAAACCAAGCATACAACAAATTGTGTACATCTATACCTGGCTAATAGCCAGGTTACTGTAAAATACATGAATGGATTTAGAAATGAGGAGTGTGGGTCCTATTGTGTTGTAAGGGGTGTGTTTGTATGTGGTGGTGTGTGCGTGCAAGAGTCTGGAGACTACCTTGCTTGTTTCTCCCTCTACGACCTTGCCAATCCAGTTTGGTATCTCCCTGCCCTCTTCAGCCTGACATACGTATATTCCATTATCTGGTTACATAAAAATAAACAGACCAGACAGAACATATTTATCAATGGAAACACAAAAAAGCTTCCGCTCATTCCATTCATAAATCCACCTGAATGTACTAAACTATTAGATCATCGTCTTCTCACATTTCATTGAATGCCAAATTCGGCTTTTGCAACGGCTCTGAAGCATGCCATTAAAACATAGTTTGCTCAAGTTTTCCGGTTCAAGTTACACACACACACGCACGCACGCACGCACGCACGCACGCACACACACACACACACACACACACACACACACACACACACACACACACACACACACATACACTCCTGTAGATGGGAGCCTAAAAAGACAGACAGGATAGTTCCTCAGAATGTAAATGT